>NC_058026.1:9047420-9355545 GCF_019176455.1 Solea senegalensis | reverse complement strand
AAATTGACACTAGATCGCCACCTACTGGATGAAAAGGGAACTATATCAAATCAGTTGAGCCGACTGAAATCAGTTACACAAATCTCATCCCTCTCTCTGCTGATTCCATTTTCTTCTTTGTTGGTAAACACATCAGGTTTTTGTGATCAGAGCCATTTTTCTTTATTTGCACATCAAGCCTCCACTTAAAAACATGAAGTGCACACTCTGGCTGTTTTTTGCTTTTGGTGTGTTGCTGTAGAAACATGTGGGAGTAAGACGACTGCATCAGTTTATTCTTAGGCCATAAAAAAGCTATATTGCTATTATACATTTATACAACGTTCTACCAACAAAGCCTCCCTGTGAAACTCCCTGTGTTTGTAATCTTGGTAAATATACAGTATGTTACTGTTATATCACAACCTTTTGTTGTTATACTGTTATATGACTAACATATATATTATAGTGGATGAAGGCGGAGGAGACAGGAACCCCGATCAGGATCGAGGACCCCAATCAGTTTGTCCCTCTCAACACAAATCCCACTGAGGTGCTGGAGAAGAGGAACAAAGTGAGTTTCACAATTCACGTGGAGAGCTGTCGCTCAGTCATTTAAGTCTTCTGATGACATCACTGTGTTTTGTTCTTCCGCAGATCAGAGAACAGAACCGGTGTGATGTGATGACATCTGGTCCACGCTCTCAGCACCTTGCAGGAATCCCTGTCGACCAACCACGACGGGTGAGGATGAGCTCTGTTAGATACTCGTGTCAAGCTGTGATTATCTGGCACCAAAGCCTGAATGCCATTCACATGAGGACGTATATAGGGAAATGTGGAAGGGGTTACCGTTTTTAACCCATGGTTTACAAACTTTAGCACACTCTTAGGTATTTAGCTTGTGTTTAGGCATCAGCCAGGTTACACTTTGGTTGAGTTGCACTGGAAATGACCTGAGGTGAGTGACATACGGCATAAAGGTGTATGATGGTGCAATAAAAGGATGTCACAAGAGCGCAGTGGACACCGAAAATGCAGAACAACAGAATCACAGCTTCAGCTGCGATTTACGTACGACTACGAGCCACTGATCAGCTGAACTTGAAGAGCATTTAGACATTTGTACACAAATAAAGGATTTTTAAAAGCTATTATGTAACGCACTGGGAGCCAGTGGATGGAGGATGATGTGCTGGTGCCTGTGTGTCCTTGTTAAAAGGCGAGCAGCAGCAAACTGAAGATGGGAAAGGCCTGGCTAACGCCAACATAAAGGGCATAACATAACTAGACTAAATAATAAAAGCGTGAACACATTTTTTTTGAGGTCCTGACTAGAGCTCATCTTTTAACTCTATTTTCTATAGTTCACTTGATAACACTGCCTGCTGCTGCTGCTGCTACTACTACTACTACTACTACTACTATCGGCACCCTGTGTCCAAGTGGAAAGGGAACTTGGCTTGTAACTGGAAGGTTGCCGGTTCAAGCCCCCACCAGGTCAAAAACCCCCATTGCTCCCCGGGCGCTACTCAGTGTGGCAGCCCAGTGCTCCTAATTCTAGGATGGGGCAAAATGCAGAGAATAATTTCCCTAAGGGGATTAAGAAAGTATATAAAATTAAAATAAAAATTTTTACTGCATCATCACACCTCCTGACCACTAGGGGGAGGCAAGTGACTACATCATGCTGAAGCAGTCTTGTGCTCATATTGCCAGTTGTTAAGTGACTTAAAAGAATGACATCAAATGTTGACGCTGATGTTTTCTGTGGTTGGTGTCTTGTCCAGAAGGATGTGGTGCAGATAAAGGTTCTGGTAAATATTCACCAGTGTTTTCTAATCATTTTCACTCTTGCACAATGTGGATTCATGTGACACATTGTGTTTGCTTGCTCACAACCATGGAAACACTGCATGTGTGAGTTGTGTTTTAAAAGTTGACATCAAAGACACTTCCTTTTGTTTCCTGTGTGTGAGTCAGTGGAATGTGACGTCGTTTTGGACCCCGGCGGTATTCAGGACATTCCGTTTTACACACTTGGGTTGTCTGCACGTGTGTGTGACTTGTTTTGTGGGTACAAATCTATTCACATGCACATCGGTGCGTTGTGTTTGTGTGCCATGCATTTGCTGTGTTAATTGTCTCTGTTCATTCTGTTACGAGGCTGTTCGGGTTCACGTTCTAATTGGATTATAAACTCAGTGTGGAGCTGGCGATTAGACGAGTTCTGTGTGATGTGGTCAACACCCTTGTTTTATCTCTTTACAAGCAGCTTTAGTTGTGTTGAAGTGCTGTGTGTGTGTGTGTGTGTGTGTCTTTGTAGGATTCTGTCAGTCTGTGTGAGAGACGGATATTTCTGTATGCAGTGTACTGTACATCAGTTTACTCTGTAATACGATTACCATATAATTGTCTTCAATATGGTGCTATTCACTTCAGTTCATATGTATTTGTATGGCGCTGAGTCACAACATACATTATCTCACAGCACTGTACATACACAACATTATCGAGAGCGTGTCGTCTGCCTCGACTGGTTGGGGTGAAAACAGGTGGGGGACAGAGAATGGACATGATGGAGGTGAGGTAGAGACCGTTTGCATTTGCTTCAGATAGAATAGAATAGAATTATATTTAAATAAATAGGGACAATAATGCAACTGATGTTGCACGTTAAAATGTAAATGCTTGTACATAACAACTACAAGCTAAACACACAATAACAACTGTCAAATGATAAATATGAGACATAATCAGTACAATGACATTTGGTAAAACTAGTCTAGTAAGTAGTTCACAGCCTTCACTCAGGACATTTAACATTGTCTGATTTGACACTTGTGGGTTTTTTTATCGTGATAATTCCTTTGACCACATTGCCCAGCCCTCTGTGTACTTGGTTTTGTGCATGGTTTTTTTTTTCCGTGTGTGTGTGTGTGTGTGTGTGTGTGTGTGTGTGTGTGTGTGTGTGTGTGTGTGTGTGTGTGTGTGTGTGTGTGTGTGTGTGTGTGTTCACCAACACTCACCCTTGTCCCTGTCTCCTCCTCAGCCATACGTGCCCACAGAGGAGGAACAGATGGCTCCCCTGCCACCCAACCCCTTCAGTGAGCTGGCGGAGAAGGACCTCAATGAGTACCGCAAGAACGTCGAGGGAAAGCAACCGGGCCTCAGTGGTACGACACACACACACATGCAAACCTATGTCCACCTGCTCATAAATGCATGAATGTGCAAAGGCACAATGACATCATGTTCGGCTTGTAAATACAGCAAGAGCAGATCCCATGAGAGAAACACACACACACAGACGCAACTATCCTTTTAAGGACTCTGCATCGACTTCCATTAATTTGTATTTAATTAGATTCTGCCTCATAAGGACCATAAGGTTTTGGTCTTTGTGACCTCTGGTCTGGACAAGGTCAGTATTTGTACCAGAAAAGGTCCCACGGAGGTAACCAATTCAAGCACACACACACTCTCCCTGTCTCTCTCTCTTAATGACCTGCACTTAATGCCTAAGTGTTATCGGCGAACAATCCCTACAACTCTGAATGCTTGTTTCACTACAGAGACACTGCAAGGCACAGTTTGAAAGCACAGCTCAGTGAGCTCGCAACCGTTGGTCTGAGTGAGAAGCCGATCTTAAAAGATGCATGCTTCCTGTTTTTTTATTAGAGCACAACTGATGTGTCAGCAGCCAGCACCTGCTTGATATCCGTGTGTGTCGGCACAAAGCCGGGTGGGTGCATTTAATTGTTTTGTAGATGTTTTATAGACAGCATTTTTTCCAATCGTTTACGATTAGATAAGATTAACACACACGGTCTAATTCCTTTTCTTTCCCTTCAAACTTGCCAATACACATCCCGGTGTGCACCACACGCTTTTTCAGTTGTTGAGGGAAAGAGCGTTTAAAAGGAGAGACGACAGGACCCTAAACAGGGAGATATTGACCGTGTGTCCGTCTGAAGATGCTGTTAACAAGCTCCGCCTGACATCCTGAAGTGCTCAGAGTCAACTGAAAACAGCTGGAGGACATTTCAGACATGTGTTCACGAATCTGTGTCTCCTCCTCAGGCCATGACTTGCAGATGTATGATTGCAAATGTGTTGTGTTCTCTCTCTGTCAGCAGTTGTGTTGTTTCAAAAGAAATCCATATATTCCTGGGTCTGTCGCCTTAGCAGCAGTCCCAGTGAACACTCCCCGACACTAACACACACACCACTGGGGAATCTCTTTCTTTCTCTCTCTCTCTCTCTCTCTCTCTCTCTCTAATGGAGCATCACTGCCTTCTTCTGGATTTACTTCTAGATCCATTTTTTTGTCCCTCATCCAGCCTTTACACACACACACACACACACACACACACACACACACACACAGGCAGACAGAGGATAGTCGTTGCTAATCATATTAGTTAGCCCTCTGCCCCACTGTCGTCCAGAGACACAGGAGAAAAATCAATAGCACAGATAGTGAATGGGGTTATCCACCAGTCGTCTCTCTGCAGCGCTCCTCCTACCCCCTTCAACCAGATTACTGTGTGTGTTCCAGGTATTACTCATGTTGTGGGGACCTAAAATGTAATGTCCTCTGAAGTCATGAAAATCAGACTTGTGTATGTGTATGCACGTGTGTTCTTGTATTTGTTACCTATTTGGGACCTTTTCTGGCAAAAACGTTGAACTTGTGGTCTTAACCGAGACCAAACCTGGTCCTTATGAGGCACATGTGATCATGCATGTGCATGGAATCATCCAAATGTTCTCATGTTCGCGC
Source organism: Solea senegalensis (assembly GCF_019176455.1). NCBI lineage: Eukaryota > Metazoa > Chordata > Actinopteri > Pleuronectiformes > Soleidae > Solea > Solea senegalensis. The sequence goes on along the minus strand of NC_058026.1, from coordinate 9,350,780 downwards.
GTGAAACACGGTGAAAGTGTGAATGCACGTGAGAGAGAGAGACTGGTACGACTTTGATGGCAGACCGCACAGACAGCAGGTCTTCACACCCGCCACATGAGCGGAGCCCGTTGCTATGACACTGTTGCCCCCACAGCCCCATGAATCCCCGGTGACCAATCTGGATGCAGGCTGGAGACCGTCTGGAATGGCCTGATACATGCCTGGGCTACACACACACACACACACACACACACACACGCACACACGCTCGTATTTCCAACTACCTTATCCCTAACCACAACCTATTCACAATTAGTCCTAAAAATCAACCAGTTCCTCAGAAATGAGGTTCTGCCATGGCAGCAGGACCAGGGTATGGTCTCTATTAGGACTACTGGTCCTGACAAGGTCAGTGTTTATGCCAGAAAAGGTCCCAACACACACACACACACACACTGCAGCTGCTAGTTCAAAACTGCCTAATGTAAAGGAATGCATTTATACTGGGACGAGTAATCCTCAACATGATAGAGCTCTTGCATCTCACTGCACTTAATTTCAATTCCTTGACCACGTGACGTTCACCATGCGACAAAGAGTTTACGAGTGACTGTCGCGTCGCGGCGTACGCGCGAAACCATTGTGTGACCTCCAACGTGTCAGTGAACGTGCAAAAAATGGCAACGTCATTCATGCATTCACTCTGTTCTCTGTGTTTAAAGCTAATCAAGCTGCTAATGCTGAGCTGGACAGTAACGTTTACGGCACTCACAAAGTGGTTTTTATAAGAAGTACAAAATAAAAAAGAGCCAGGAGCCATAATGTGTGGAAATGAAAATAGAATGTGCATCGTGACAAAGGTAACACTGACTTCAGCGTCTTCCAGTTTCAATATGTACAGTATTGTGATGCAGAGATGATCTTAGAAATGCACGAATGACGCCCAGATCCCCCGTGTGGTTCCTCTGGATAAAAGTGTCTCTCACTCCTGGCCTGCATGTTAAAGGTGTTATAGGTCGTCCTTGCTCCAACACGCCACACGAATCAGGTGTGTGCAGGGCAGAGGAGAGAGACACCCTGCACTAAACATTTAGTCATTTATACATTTTGTCTTGTGCTGTTCGTCTGTCTTCACAATCAAAAAGCTAATACTGTTTTTTTTTCTGTTTTAATCGTGTTGTGTTTTAGTCGGTTGTTTAGGGGATCGAATCTGCAGCTCTTCAGCGACCTCGGGGACAAATAAAGTCCTTTGAGTTGAATGTTTAAAAATGCATCAGTTGTCGATGAAAACGCTGCTGGCTCAGGTTTTTTGTTTGAAAACAATGGAGCTGCTTTTTAGTCTGGATGAGCGTTACCGGAGACCTTCGGAAACTGTGACGCATTTACCTCCTTTTCACTCTACAGAGTGTTTTTTAATTTGCCGCGACTCAACCGTCGGCTGTGATTGAAAAGCTCTGCTGCCTTTCACTTTCACTTTGTTGTTACGATTGTTGTTTGTCATCAGTGAACTCTGTCTGTGAATGCTGATGTGTGTCAGTGCGGACTCCTGCAGGCGACGTCTGATAAGGGGCTGAAATGCTCGTGTGATGATCTTAAAATGCTGTTTTCAGATGGAAACATGGTCGAGCTTCTCTGAACATCTGTCCTGTCACTGAGATATTACTTAAAAAAAAGAAGCAAATGACAGATGAGTGACATGGATTTGGGGACTTTTTTGGGAAAAGCAGCTGTGCATGGCCTGATTCTAACATGTGTGTAACCACTAATCTCTCAACCCCCCCACTCTCTTTACCCTCTTCTGACCCTTTATCTCAAATCCTTCCATAACTCCCCTCTCCACCTCTCATCCCACTCACTCATGCTGTCATCCTTACACGTCAATCCCTCACACCGCCCTGCAACCCTTCTGTCCACCCCTCCCTCTCCCTCCTCCCTCCCTCCCACCCCCCAGATGGCAGCAAGCTTACCTCCGGCAGCTCCACTCTCTCTCAGTCTCTGTCTCTCACCCAGTCCCTGCAAAGCACTCCAGCTAGAGAAGGTATCGCTCGCTCGCTCACAGAGGGACAGAGACGCTTTTCACAATGATGCTCACTGCCATGCCGTGTGTGTGTGTGTGTGTGTGTGTGTGTCTGTGCTTTTATGATCCGTGCTACATGTTTGTCATGCACTAATGATTTTACATATAAAAACACACAGTATAAATCAGGGAAACCTGTTTTTTTTTTTTTACATTTCTATGATTGAGGGAGTCACGTATACTGTGTTCAGTCCGTTTCAGCGCCCCCTCATGTTTGATGTTGGAATTGGAAAGTCTCTCAGGAGCCGTTACGTTTTTGATGACAGTTCAGAAATGGTGGAGTCCGTAGAAGTTCAAAAGAGTTTTATTAGTCTCACAAACAACATACAGTATATGTCATAACATTAACTTTAACCTTAACCTATTTAACATGTACAGGGTTCTCACAGGTTTTTTGAGGATCACCCTAAACCCTAAAGCGACTTATATAAGCTACATAGAAGAAGTCTTAGAAAGAACTCCACTGGTTAGGAACAGTGGACTGATAGAGGGGGAGAGTGCTGAGGTGGATCCAAGTGCAGAAGGAGGGGCTAGGGGTAAGGTAAGTGCTAGGACAGAAGATGCTCTTAGAAGAGCTGGATCTTCAAGAGCTTCTTGAAGATAGACAGGGACGCCCGTGTTCTGGTCGTGCTCAGTAAGGCATTCCACCAGCGTGGAACGGCCGTTGACGTGAGATTCCATGCAGAACAAAGAGCGAGCAAAGTTGCCTGGGAAATCCCATCTTAAGCTGTGTCAGCACATTCGGTCCTTGAATATGAGGGAATTGGTCCTGGAAAGTCCTTGAATTTGATGTCAACCAAGGTGTGGGAACCCTATAAATAGTGTCTCTCATTTGAAGCCGAGACGCACCTGGGACATTTAAAAACAAACAAATCACACCAGCGCCTGAACGAGTTGTAAATAATGACACTGTGGGATTGACTTCCTGTCAGCTTCCCCTCAGCACAAACACACAAAACCACACAATGAGGCACAAATGAACCCAGGACAGCACACTTGACTCAGGGGCCCCATACCACTGTGAGGTCAATCTGTTGTTGTTATGTTGAAATCGGGTCAATTATTGTAATGGCTTCTTCTTCACATTTCTTTTCTTTCATGTTGTACGATGATGGAAATAAGCCAGGAAGGGCATCGTCGTCTTTATGTTTCAGTGCAGTAACTCGATGCCTTCAGTGGAAGGCCTGTTTCACTACATTAGGGTAATGGGTGTAGTCCACTGTTCACAGCCCTGGTTTTTATGTTGTTGTTTAGGTGAAAGGAGGACACACTCTGGGCTATCAGGTCACTGGGCTGTTATGAAATATGTAGAGCACGGGGACAGTGTTTCACCGTGTGAGTGGGGGTTAAAAAACACACTTCAGATGGGATTAGCGAGTGAGGGACGAGCATCACAGCAAATACATACAACACAAATCTCTATTTAAAGTTTTTTACGTCAATATATGCTATGAATTTACTACCTAAGTGACAGAAATAATACATTTTAGCTGATTCATTGTCTACAGTGTCCAATTCACCTCATCTGTGGGGGCATCCGGAGAAAACCACACACACACACACACACACACACACACACACACACACACACACGGGTTAACATGTAAACAGAAAGGTTTTCCTTGGTCTTGAACCTGTTTCTTTTCCCTGTAAGGCAACAGTGCTATCCACCACCCCACCATGTGGCCCCTACTAATGAGTATACTACAGTATGAGTCAGGGGCCTCAAACTCCTGAGGGCCGGTGAACTTCTAGTCTGGTCAGGAAGAGGGGTCCAGTTCAGTGATTTGAAATGAAAGTTCTATCGTGATAATCAGAGTAAAGTAAACAGTCAGGATGATATTGCACACCCTTTCAAAGTAAAAGTGTTTGCTTTGATGCGTGGTTCACGAAAAGCTAACCTGTAAATAACAAAAAAACTCAAATAGAATCGACATATTTAACAGTAACATGTAAACAATCTAGACAAGCGTGTATATAATTACATGTTGAATTGAATACAATGTGATAAATGTAATCTAATGTATTATTATTATGAAAATATTGTTGACCGGCCAGTTTTTATTATAACTTTAACATAAATGTAGGGCCACAGAACTTCAACTGAGGGGCCTCACGGGACCCGCAGGCCACGAGTTTGAGACCTCAAACTCAACCTTCTCAACCTTTACTTATAGTACAAGTAAAGATAGAGTAGTATTGTTATTAGCCAATGTGATTATCTTATTGTTATTCTCTCCCGTACTCACTCGGCTCCCTCCTCTCCTTCCCTCAGAGAACCACATGATGAACGGCAAAGACACGCACGCCGACGCGGACGAGGAGCTGTCCAAGCGCGTCAGTCAGCTGACCACCAGCGTGGAGAGCGTGGAAATAACGGTGCGCTCCGGGGACAAAATCGAGGAGGCGCTGTCTCCGGAGAGCTCGCCCTCCAAGTCCCCCAACGGCAAGAAGAAGAAGAAGTTCCGCACCCCGTCCTTCCTGAAGAAGAACAAAAAGAAAGAGAAGACCGAGGCCTGAGATAACATGTGCAGCGCGGGGAGGAAGACCCACTGCATGGAAGGAGAAAGAGGGGCAGCGTCCCCATGTTCTGTGTCAATGTCTGTGTTTTTATTTTTGTCTCTGTTTTCAGCTGTTTTTAATTTTATTAGAAATTTTTTTTTGGTGCAAAAAGGTGATGGAAAGGATAACAGAAAAAAAAAAGGAATTGGTTTGTAACCGTAAAATAATTGGTGGATCCACACGGTGACATGGGGGGCAGGTGTTGTGCATCTACACACCTGAGAAGAAGAAGAAGAAGAAGAAGAAGAAGAAGACAACCTGCCGTTAGGCCACATTTGAGTCTGTTCACATCCCGGAGAACTTGCGTCTCCTAAGTTGTTTCCCTGAACTTGAAACCACGTAGCATTTCTTTTATTTCTTTTCATTTTTATTTTTATTTGTAAGCTTCAAAATCCAAGTTTTATGTAACGATTGGATTTACAACGTGAATGTTGTAAAACTGCACAAGTCGAAACAAAAACTCAAATTTGCCCCCGTCTCACCCGACGCAGCTGCACCGGGAACTGAGAGGCCTCATGAAGTTTGAAGTCACACTGGAGAAGTGTTTGTGTCGGGTTCATTTACTGTGGGAGACGTCGTTCTTTCGCTCAGCTCTCGCTTTACTGTCTCTCTCTCTCTTCCGGCTTCTTCCGGCGCGGTTTGGAAACTGAGTTAACTTGTTGTTAAACTGGACGAGATAGCGAGGAGATGAACGCCGACGCTGACGTCATCTCAAAAAAAAAAAGAGCTGCCGACCCATTCACTCTATTTTTTTATGTAGCATTTTCATATCTTGTCGTCATCTCAATGAAAGAAAGAAAAAAGCGTTGCTCTTTGTCATCTCATGAAATTGGATCTTTTGTTTTGTACTGAACGCAGTAGTTTTGTACTCATTTCTAACAAAGCTTTGACAGAGAATTCAGATTCAGTTCTGCATGTTTTCTCTGGAGTTATATCCTTATAACATGTGATTTTCAATGAACTCTATATTTCATATTTTATTGTTGCTGCACTTTTCTTGTCGTGTATTAACTCATTGTGGCCGCACGTGGTTTGAGCCGTGATGGAGATTTGCAAAAAAAAAATGTTGTTCAAAGTCGAAAGAAGCGTGAAGGTTTGGTGTTTGACAACAGGAAGTCACAGAGTGAGTCCGATCAAGACAAAAAGGAAAGTCTTTCAGTGGTGTCGGGGAAACAAAACCGCAGAACTGCAAATGAGAATTATGGGTTGAGGAGTGTGAAGCGATGACGTATTTGTTTGTCGTGTGCGTTTTGAAAGCCATATTGTCTTCTCTTTTTTTTTTTTGACGAGACAAGGGCTTGCGATTGTCGTCTGCCCGCTCGGGCGTCAAAGAACCCTCACGAGACTTGTGTAAAATCACCCCAGTGACTGCCTCGACACCTCTCAGGCGCCCAAAAACTCTTCATTTCCAGTAGCTACATTCGCAAAATTGCCATTTACTTCCTCCTGGAACTGGATGGGGGAGAGGGGGAGGGGTCACATGGACATTTTTTTTATTATTATTTGAAGGCCCCGCGAGCACGGCGGTGGTCTCAGTTTCTAAAAGCCTCCCCTGGTGTTTTTTTTTCCTCTGGTAAACGCGAGCGCGTTGTAACTTGTCGGATGACCCACGGTTGAACTGTGCGAAGCCAAAGTGTGATGGGTCGCCGCTCATTCTCCCCCTCCTGCAGTTTCACCACATCTACCAATATCCCAGCCAGCAATGTGAAGTATTGGATTTGGACGGAGGGTTTAGGGACACGTCTTTAACTGTGTTTAACAATAGCTTTTGGGCTCGGGGGGGTGGGGGGGTGGGCGGGGCAAGCTGAGGTCACACGGCGGAGTGATGGAGACGGGAGGTGTGAGTTTAGAAATGAAAGTGCACACGTGTGTGTGTGTGACACAAACTAACACACCATGTTGTAATGACACACACTGTCTTTAGTTTCTCATGCCATCTCTCCCCGATGGTTCCTTCCCATCCTTCATTTGTATCGCAGTGCGCTTCTTTTTCTTTTTTTGTCGTTCTTTTAGTTTGCAGAGAGAGAGAGAGAGAGAGCGCGCTCGGCTTTTTTTAATGAACCGTTTTACGAGCATATGTTGCTCCCAGATGAACTGAATGTGCATTGCATCCTTTTTATTATCTCCTCATCTGTTCCCAACTGTTTGCACCTTGCTTCACTTTGCTTTACTAACGCCTCTATCCACCCTTTTATTTTATTTTATTTTATTTTATTTTTATTTTTTTTAAAAAAGAAAACTTTGCTTTGGCATGCCAGAATGAGCCAAGCTACTTTGTGACCTGTGAAAATCCTATATAAACGGTTATCTAATGGAGTTGCTTTTAGATGTATTGCTAATCAGTGTAAATTCACAAATAAAAACTGTATTTTAAGAAACGAGGGCTCATTTTTCATGTCTCCGCATGACAAATATACGTCATTGTTGTCTTTGAGTTCAACATAATCCATACATGTTCATTTTACTTTACGGTCACGATCACAACATGAGCATTTAAACTCGACACTCAAAGAATATCAACGCTTTTATACAGACGCGTGTGTTTGGAGAGCAACTGGTGCCTTTTTTTTTGCGAACCTTGTGTGTGAATCGGGAAGCTACGGCACATTTATGGAAATGATGGTCATGAGTGACAGTGACACTTTACAGATGTTATGTATTGCTCTGTTTGTACCTCAACATGAAAATGGGTGGGGTTTGCTCTCTGGAATATAATGTGTATTTTTGTTATTGACACGCTGAATATGCTATGCACATTTTGTTGTACCTATAAATTATATGTAATATAATAAGCCCATTGCCAAAGCTGGAATTCCCCAATTTATTTTAATGATGTGGCCTTTCCTCCATCTGCGGATTATTACTAATTAAAAAGAATCAGAATCTGTGGCTCGCCACTTAAATGTTTTTTTTATACATGTGTATATATATATATATATGTATATATATATATATATATATATATATATATATATATATATATATATATATATATATATATATATACATATACATATTAATTTGGCATCATAAATATGTGTTTTTAATTGTGAATCATAGGTATTTGGTAGCGTATCAAACCAAAAACCTTTATTTTGAGCCTAACTACTTATTTTAAGCCTAAAAGGACCAGAAAGTATCCCATAATGTTTTTTATATCTTTCAATATCTGGTAGTTACTTACAATGTACTGCATGTTGAAATATTTAAAATGAAGAAAAACTCCGGGAAGTTTTATTGAGACAAAAACACTGTAGTTGTACACAAACACCAGACTCTGCGTGTTAAATTTGAAATTGAAATGAACAGTATAAGACATATTTATAACAAATAACATGAGTTTTTGTCTCAATGTCCAAAAACAGGCCATAAAAATGAAAACTCTCTCCTCCCTGGTGACAAAGATGCTGCTTCTTTCTGCAACAGTGCGAGTGAAATGACCGTAATAGCCACATGTTTTGGCTTAGACGTGCAACTTTTGTTTGAAACAAACCGTTATGTAATTAAAGTGCACCTGCAAACGTGTCGTCTGTTAAAGGGTTAAGCTGAACAGGTGTTTTCCTCCACACACTCGGCCTTTTCTTCACTTGACCGCCCCCTACTGACCAGACTTGTCGGTCATTTGGCTCCAAGCTCTAAGGAGAGTCTTTCTACTCTTTTATGACACACGTCTCCACGCTGGGGTTTTTTAAGCCTCGTTTCCACCAGCGCAGTTCGTCTTGGCATGGTGCGGTTTGGAATGGTAAACCCCAGGGTTTGTGAGCCAGATGGTGTTGGCCGAGTTAATAGCCTGACGCTGTGTGCACACGACTTTCCTTCCCTGTTGTAACCACAAGCTCAAGTTGAGTTTGATTTATGTCGCACGTTCGCGCACATCGTTAAACTTTGGAACCTGGAAAATGTAACTCAGCTGCAGACGGTCATTCAGAGAACTGGGTGTGTTAAGCGTGCGTTCAGTAAAACAAAACAAACGTGTCCTTTCTTCTAAACGTGTATTTAAGTGCAAAAATGAATGTTTAGAAATGGCTTTTAATCTCTCCTGGGCTCATTTTCGAATGTCGGACAAGACGAAATCAATCATTTATATCGCGGTAAAGCCATAAATCCATTTTTGTAGTCCTTTGAAAGTGGAGAAGCTACTGAACCATCATCACATTTGGTTTATTTGTAGTCGAGGAGTTGCTGAAGGTGACGATAGAAATGTCACTTTTCTCCAAATTGACTCAGGCATAGTAACAGACAACAATGTGAGGTCCCTACATGTCCTGAGACACCAAGAACATGCAAATGAATTCATTAACGTGGAGCAATTCTTCTTTTATTCTTCGCTGGGTTTGTCTTTTAGGCGTTTTTCTCAGAAAATACGGTCAGGTTTAAAGAAGACAGCGACAGACGTGACGCTTTCACAACTCACTTTTTTTAGACTTGAACAATCTGTAAACAGCAAATGTTGTTTTTCTTTTTGTCGACCACAGCTGCTCACGTGAACACCAAAGAGTCCTCTCTGCTCATTCTTGTGTGTCATGTTCGTACAAAGGAGAACGCGGCACAGTGAGCGTGGACTGGTGGACTGTACTGTATGTGAGTATCTGTGCCAACGTGCCTTTCACTGCATCGATATCCTCAGACAGAAATATGCAAAACACATCACGACAGCGTGCGCTAACTCTCTCTCACACGTGATGTCTCTCGCTCTCTTCATATTACAGTAGTTATTTGCCCCCACACATTTCTTGTCCTGTGATAATCAGCTGCTGCAGATAAAACACTTTCTTCTTAAATGATGTCTCGAAACCTTTTTCTCAGAGTTGCCTGTTTACTACTGCACTATGTTCAGCTACTTTATTAAAGTATGTTCTTAAAGATCATTTGCCCGTTTTTTTTCCACTCCATGGTCCCAGCTCGCCTCGGCACGGTTTGGTCGGTTTTCCATTACTGTGGTACGTCCTCAGTGTGGGCGGAGTAGTGACTCGTAAAGCAGTTCTGTACCGAATCATTAGAATCAATTCATTAAAAAGATTAGTTGATTACATCCTGTCGCTAAACACACCAGACTCCTCTGTTCAATATGGAGATTTTAGATATTTCCTTTGCTAAATGTTGGAGATTTTTCATTATTCTTAAGTCTTTTTTAACTGATCCACAGTTCGACATTGTTCAGTTTGATTCTTGTGTCTCTTCCAGTGACGCCACTCTGACTAATCAATATCAGCTCGCTTGGAACTTCACCAGAGCAGGTACTAAAAAAAGTACCAGGTACTCTCGCTAATGGAGAAGTAAAATAACCGTGCCGCACTAGTGGATAAGGGGCTACAGAGTATGGCTTTTAAATGAATGGTTGTGGAGATAACATTTGAAATGTCTGACATGCGTGTGGTGACGTTAATATAAAAAACAAATCAACCTCCTGTGGAGTGGATCTTCCTCTGTGGGCCGTAAAGAGAGACACTTTGGTGCATGTGATGAGTGAATGAAAACTGAACTGTCCTCTGTCTCCGCCTAGCATCACATGAGTTGAACACATTGCATTGCTTCTGTATATATATATATATATATATATATATATATATATACAGTATATATAGTACTTACAGCTTTGTAATCCTGGTGTCAGTGAATGTGATATACAGCACTTTATTTGGCTATGTTCCTGAGATACATAATAAACACTAATAAGTGATCATGTGACTCAGTGTTTCTGTCGTGACTGTTTTGAGACTCACTGTGACGCACAGTTGTTAGTCAGAGAGGGAAAATGTTGATTTTCTTTTGGTTTGATTTGTGTGTGTTCATTTTCTTTTAACTCTAAAAGACATATTTTAAAAAAGGCAAGCTATGAAACTATTGTTTTCCTTTGGAGAAATTAGGTCAGGGATCAATAAATGTTTTATCTCGTATGTCACATCATTCAGAATCTAAAAACAAGGTCTCAGCAGCTTAATTCACATCTCCACTATTGTGTTACTTTAAACGTTTCAATCAAATGCAAAGGACTTCATTTTATATACACTATACATATATATACATATATATGTATATATATATTGTATATATTAAAGTTTGTGATGAAGAAATTGTCAAAAAGTGAGAAATAGTTTTTTTTTCTTTCTCTCACGATCTCAGATATCTCAGATGGAACCTTTAATGAGACACAAATACCTGCTACATTCAAATGTTGTCAAACGAGCTCACACGGTGCTGATTAAGCCTGGCAGCGCCACACGACTCGCTCCGTCTTGCTCATTATAGCCGTGTTTTGTTCTTGTGTAGCCTGGCGACATTCCTTTGCTGCACACAGGAAGTCATTAGTGCCGCCAAAAAGTTCCAGAGGTGAATTCTTCGGTTCAAAACAACAGCTGTGTGACGGGTTAAATGCAGTTGCTGCTGATAGTTTTGCTTGACAGAGCCCGTTTTCAGATGAAGGACACGGCGTACATACACTATGACATTGCTTCCTAACAGAAGTGTAGTGATAACATCAACAACAAGAAGAATGACCAAAAGTTACATACTGCAGCTTTAAATGTTATTGTTATTGTCTTATCTTTAGCCTTTGAGCAAAAAATCCAGGACAAGTGGGGAGCGATCACTCACTGAGTGTGGTCTTGTGCTGCTGTCGTGCATTCAGAGATAGTTGTCGAGGTGAAATGTGGGCCACACCCCTTTAACGGCCTGAGTGCATCAGCTGAGGGTGATCTGCTGATCACCTGGTGCTGGAGAAGTGACTGAGGATCCAGAACTAGTCTGTGCAGAACGAAGCTGGTTCGAACAAGGAAGAAGCAGACGGTGAGCTTCTGCTCTGTTTACTGGGGCTTTGTTGTTCATATTGCTATAGTACGCCATTTTAAGTCATGTTAATGAGCTGGTGAAGGGGTGTGAATGCAAACCTAGCATGTGGTTATTCAAGCGAATAGTGCGCCCGCATCATTGCAAGCCATTTTTCTTTGACCTCTGGCATCAACAAGCCATTCTCTGTCACAGTGTCTGAAACACTCAAATCCCCTTTCTTCCCCATTTTGATACTCGGTTTGAATTTCTGCAGCTCGTCTGGACCACGTCTGCGCGAACAAACGCACTGAGTAGCTGCCGTGTGATTGACTGATTAGATAATTAACAACACATAAGAAAAAGTCAGAGGTGGAAAGAGCACTGAAATACTCTACTGAAGTACAAGTGCCACTATTTTACTGAAGTAAAATGACTGGTCTAAATGCACACAAATCTCACATCACTGGTTTTTAATTAAAGGCAAACCTTTACAAAGTAAAGTGCTGACAAAATAAAATATGTAAACATGTAATGTATCAGTCAAAGGTCACAAATGTTTTAACTTACTCACTCAGGAGCCTTAATTAGCGCCAACTGACCTGTCCTCGTCGTTCACCTGTCCTAATAATTCCAAACTAACATACTTAAGTAAAAATAAAATGACACAAAAACCCCACTCAATTACACTAACGAAAATAAATGTAATTCATTTCCACCTCAAGCATGTGTACCTAATATAATGGCTGTGAGTGTGGATTGTAAACACACACGCACACACACATTCATAAAGCATCGTTACCCCCCCCAACACACCAGGCCACACTACTCAGTGCTGCACAGCTACCACAGACTGCCGCGATGCCACTGGGACGAATTAGGGACAGTTAAACAACACGAGGGGTCAGTGAGGTCTGAGCACACAAAAGCAGGACCACCCACACGCTCACACAACAAGCTGCTGTTGGTGCAGCTTGTTCGTCTTCCCGTGTGACGGAGAACTTGACGAGTGACGGCAGGAAAATGAAAGCCAGACCGCGAAGTGCCGTGAATTAAAAGTAATCAGTTTGTCATCGACCAAAAACATATTGGTCCTTAAATCATGGCCACGTTGGCTTTCCCTCGTGCCAGATGACGCTGAGTGTGACTGTGCTTTCATCAAACATTCAGAACAGTGACTGTTACACTTTTCCACCAGCGCGGCACGGCACAGTTATTTTGCTTTTCCATTAGCGATAGTACCTGGAACCTTTTGTTAATCTGGTGAGGTTCTAAGCGAGCTGAGCGGATACTCAAAACACTTCAAAATCCTGAAAATGTCTCAAATGTCAGCATTTAACAGAAAGTTAAATGCTGAAAGTCTGCGAAATACTAATGAAAACGAATGAAATAACGGAAACTAAACATTTTGGTTTATAAAAAGAAAACAAAGAAAACAAACTAAAATTGTAGTTAAAATGTGCTTAGTTTTCATCTTTGTTAATTCATTTCATACATAATCAATTTTGAAAGGTTGTATTTGAGACACAATCTTTTATCAACTTTTTGAATCTTGCACCTGGCAAATACTCCATATTACAAAAAACGTACACTGAAACTGATAAGAACTAAACTAAAACTCAGCGTTTACGAAGATAAAAACTAGCAAACCCGCTCTAAAAGTGAATTAAAACTAACTCGTCTTAAAAACCAAGTCAAAACGAAATAAAACAGCAACTTTTCGGAGCGATATTGCAATTTGGTTTACAATACCATTTTATTAAATCAAGCTATGAATGAATTCTATTTGTATAATAATGGAGGAAACAGTTACTACTGTGTATTTTAACTGTTTCAAACATGTATGATTTACATTTTAATAGAAAACCGAGCGATCATAAATGGAGGATTTTTATTAATTTGCTAATTGCGTTGTTTCAAACTGTGATTTTGATTCAAAACCCACTAATTCAGTTCAGCTGCATCAGACGCCGGCGTTCCCCTCCGACAGAGCGACGTCTCCCTGTTTGCAGCGACTTCACCAGATAAGCAAAGCCAGCTCCTGGCTCCGGCTTCAAATTGGCCAAATTGACAAAATGTTAAATAATCTATAACCTTAAATCACCTCTTTCTGCAAAGCACACAGTCACTGCAATATTAAAGGTCCCTGCAGCCTGTAAGCAACACAGCTAATGAAGTCAACAATCCACCGCAGAGCTGAGTTCACTGATTAAGATAAGAGAATGCATTATTACACTGTGATTTTAAAGCTGCACTTATTGGCTCTGAGTACAAAACCAGCTCCTCATCACACTTTCCTCCTGCGGTCAAGAAAAGGAAGGAAGGAGGAAATGCAAGTCAGTGTGTGTGTGTGTGTATGTGTGAGCTGATTATTTTGTGGAGTCACTCTTATCGATCAACCGCTCTATCAAATCCTCCAAGACGTATTGTGTTCATTTGGTGCCGCGGGACGTTCGAGATCTCACTTATTGCCCTTTAATCTTCACCTCATTGAAGGCTGTGGGACAGAGATTATAGATGTTGTTTGGGATTATGCTGAGGAGCATAATCTCAGTGTTTCACATTCTGTGGCCCAGAGGGGAGTCCTTGTCTACTTTTTAAGCGGCAAACATGCAGTAAGTTTGTGAAGTTAGTGAAAACAGGACATTTATAAACGTTAAATGTACGTGTTAACCTGAGTCACATTTGTTATTGCACAAGTTCATAAGTGTGATATCTGTCCTTTTATAGACTCCATAATAAGAAGAAGACAGTAACGCAACGCAATGGATCCCAATTAACTGCCATAAAACATACCAAAGCCACAAATTAAAAACAGATTAAAAGGAAAAGGGAGACAGACTCAAAAACATGTACAGATTACACTGATTTAAAATGCAAAAAAAAAAAAAACCCCACAGAAATACAGTCCAACTTCTATGCACAATTTCATCCACAAAACAGAAGCATGTAATCAACAGAGTGTGTGTGAGTGTGTGTTTAAAACCTGCTTTACATTTTCAAAACTTAGATTATCCATGCGACAAATGCAGCTACTATTGAGAGTGACTCGTGGCACAGATTGCCTCTGGCCACAGTGTCACTCATTTCACTCACTATTGACTCCCTACTACTGTACGGGTTATATATATATATATATATATGTATATAGGCCACTTTGTCGTACACTCCTCCCCCCCACTGTACAATGAGACGCGGATCCTTTTGCTATTGGATATCTGATCCTCCATCGGAGATCAATTGCGTCCTATTTCCTCATCCCATGTCAAGAATTCAGCAGAGCACTCGTGTGGACTCAACCTACAGCTCTCACTTGCCTCTCAGAGTTTAAATAATTGATTTGATACCAAACCCAGTACATATATATATACATATGTATATATATGTTACTCAGCATTAATATGCTTATGTCTTACAGAGCATCTGTAAAGACTTCCATGTATGTTTTGGAAATATGTTATACATAGTTAGTCCCAAAATAGCATCGTACTGTATGTAGGAGAACTCTATAAGTTTACAATAGAACACAGGTGCAAATGTAACAAAAGAAATACGGAGGAAGTGTCACTCGACGCCTCCTTTACACTCTGACACACACCTAAAGCCCGTGGTTCACTTCCGCAGGGTTCTCATATCACGGGCCCTGGTATACTCGCGCGTCAGGGTCCTGTAGTATCCCTCTTTCCCCATCGGGTGGCGGCGCAAGTCTGAACGCTGGGAATAGGACGCGTTCCTTCCAAAGAAGAAGAGAACGATGCTCACAGCTCCCTCGGACACGTGCGGTAGCATCGTTCTCTTCGGAAGTTCAGTTCGCCCCTAACCCAGCGCGCACTTTGCGCTCGCTTCCATACTTTGGTCAAGCATTGTGCATTGAGTTTGCACAGGTGCAACATGAGTGAGACTTAATAGTAATCAGGGTGATGCATTTTGAAGGTCAGCTCACTCTAAAATGAGTGAGTGAAGAGCTGACATTACACAATCATCCCGTCATGCCATCAAAACACCGCCACACTTTTCGGAAACATAGACAAACATGTATATATACTGTATAGCAGGTAATATGTCTTTTGTCAGGGAAAAGCATTTTAGTGGATCCTTAAGATCCTAAAGTGTTTCACAGAGGCTGATGATGGAAGTGTGTTTTGTTGCTTCCTCAGCAGAAAAGGGAAGAACTGTGGTCAATTACTGTGATCTATAGTTTACACACACACACACACACACACACACGTCGCCCTTTGACCTACTTATCACCACAAACCAGGGATCCAGGAAGCAAGAGACAAAGAACTGGCAAGAACATCCAAGGCTAAACTGGGCCAAACACCACTGGGTTTGGACTGAAGTGGGATGAAGTAGGCTAAATCGTGCAGGGTTTGATCGCCCTGGATATGAGACTGTGACATTAATCTGAGTCGCACTGGATTGGACAAGTGGACAGAAATGTCAGGACAAAATGAATTTGAATGTTTAGGATTTTAAGCGACTTATATTAATTTAGGATTAGATTTAAAAGTAACATCCATGCACAGTCATGGTTAAGACATCAATGTGTTTCTAGTTGAGTTGTAATAAAATGATTGACGCTGTAATTGCCCTTACACCAGCTTCCATTCTGTGCTATTTCTGATGAAGACGCAGCTCACAGAGTATGCGGTGCCTGCACGACACCGGGGACATGATTTAAACACAGGAGCAGTGAGAATATGTTTTTAAATCAACTCAGATAATTGCAGCACTGGTTAATACCACTTGTCATAGGCGTGGGGACTAAAATAAAACCCACATACAAAGGCAGGATAGCAGATAGCATCAACATCATTCGGTTGAAGCCAATGCAGTTTTTAACGTGGACGTGTAGATGGTCAAAATCTATGTAAATCACATTAAGTGAATATAAGCAGTGACCCAGGATGTATTTGCTGTATAGCACAGTGTGACGCACAGATTTAAGATATAATACATAAGACACAGATGCAGAAATGTCGCTAAAATTACACTTTGAAAGTCCAGTGTGTAAGATTTATCAGCAGAAATAGAATATACTACCCATAAGTATGTTTATATGAGAGTATACTTGCTTTAAAATGTAAATAATTTGGTTTCATAGCCTTACGGTCGGTCTTTTATTTGTACCTTTGTACCATTTGCTTTATGGAGACCAAATTGTTCCTCTTGGAGTTCACAATGGTGTGAAAGAGCACTGGCATCCTTTCTGGTACGTAAAGGCCACCGTAGTTCCCTGAGTGGTGTTGCTATCTGCACTCTCACCACTAAATGTCACTAAATCGTACATGCTGGACCTTTAATATCATGACTAATTTGTTCCTAGAGGCCAAAAATGTCACTTTCAGTCTTTTAAAACTACTTAAGCCTTAAATATACATATCAAACATTCATTATATTTTTGAGATTTTAACCCATTAAAGGCCAGTATGTTTACACAACTCCACTGTTTGTTGTGGAGTTGAAAAAAAAAAAAAAGATAATTTCCAGAAAATAGATTTTAAGGAGAATTTGACTGTAATTATTATTAGGCCCTGAGATGGCTCACTGATTGACAGAAACATTTATTTTGATGCATTGTTGTTTTCTGCAGTGTCAGATTCTTTTAAAAAAAACTGACTTATTTATTCCAAGTGGCAGAAAATGTCACCTTCCCCAAAGCTGCTGTAAAAATATTAAATATTAGATCAAATTTTTTTCCAAAGATGTATATTCCATCTTCATTCATTCAACACAGACACAATGGCTTGACAATAAACAAGAAGTTTAAAATAAGACACTTTTGAACTTGTGTAAAATGTATCGTCATAAGGAAATCTGTTTGTGAGTTTAATGAGATTTATTTTATATTCTCTTCCTGACATACGTCACAGTGATTTGAGTGAAACACTGTTTTTTTCTCTGGCCACCGAGAAGTTCAACAATTGTCCAGCTCTGGCACGGACAAACACTGCTCGTGTGTGAGTTGCATGCACATATATCACTGCCGTGCTAAATGCTTGAGGTCACGAGGCGTCCTGAAAAGAGGGTGATGTACATGTTTGCTGACAATGACTTAATGGAGACACTGTATCATTTCTTTTTTTTTTTCTCCCCTTCCTTCCCTTCCTTTTTTGTTCCTTTCTCTTTCTGCCACACCCCGTTAAAGAAAGGGGCTGGGGGAGGAGAGGAGGACGACTGAGACAGATGCCCAACTCCCTCACGAAAGGGGTGCATCTGCCATAAAGGGGGTCAATAAGGTACAACCAGGCTACTGTGAGATGTGTCTCGTGGGCTGATCCTCTCCCTTTGTGTCGGCCACTATCTCTCCAATGCAGCGCTAATGGGAGGCTTAGATTTCCCTAAGTGACACTGATTAATGGCTGAGAATGAAGGCAGATCCTATCAGTACAAGCCCACACTTATCTGGCCTTGAAGTATGAAGCAAAGTGTGTCTTTGATGGAATGTTTTGACTTTTTTGGAGGTTGAACGAAGTTTCTTGAAAGCAAGGCGACGCCTCGGCGCCTTTTGAAGCAGCTTCAATTGTTCTTAAAGTCTCTTTCCTCTGGCATCTTGCTCAAGTACACCAGTCCACAAACATGACGTGCCTTTTTAATTTTTAATATAAGTCGTTTAATCAGGTCATCTCTTTGTGAATGAGACTTCAAAGGGAAGCACATGGAACACGACTAAGAAGCAACTAGTGCTCAACAGATAACAGTTTTAACATCAGTGGTGTATGAAGCTTTTTAATCACATTAGAAAGTTGTGAAGTAAAGACCACTGCGTTGTGCCAAGATTAGACGAGCTGTTGGGGCGCGTAGAAGGAGATGTGTTTGTTGGATTGTGGTGTGTAATTATACGATTTAAATGTTAAAGGCAAATTTATCCTTGTCATGATCCTCGACCTTGACCCTGGATTTATTTCTCGTGTTTTCATTTGCTTGGACTTTCATAATCCTGGTTTAATTAGTGTTTTGTTCTTGCCTGGCTTTATCAGTATTTTATTTTGAAGTTGTTCTGCCTTTAAATTTCCTGCTTTTTGTATTCCTACTTGGGTCTCTTATGAATTTATCAAACGTCCTGGTGATCCTCGTCTGCTGACGACCTTGTGTCATTTCCCACATCATATTCACTCACTGACAGATTGTTTAGTTTGCTCCTGGCGATTTGTGTATGTTTGTGGTTTTTGGATCATTTCTTTTAAATCTTGAAAAATAATAAACCATATTTATATAGCACTCAGCACAGAGCATTTTGGCGGTATATAGAGTATATAAAGAATGTGCAATGTAGAGTGTCTTCTATCCTTATTTCATCACAATCTAGGAAATCTGATGAAAAATCTTTTATATATACAAAAATACCTGAGCAAAAAGTACTCAAAATGTTTAAAATCGGATTGAATTGGTGAAATTTAAATACCTCACAGTTCAAAGTTCACTTGGCTGGTTTTTATGACGTTTTGTGACTGTCTGCACAATTATTTGCTACTTTATATCACGACTAACACTTTGGTATGAAATGAATCATAACTTTGACTCAACAACACGTAAGATTTTTTAAAGCCTGAATATGTGACTTATAAACACACACCCACAGGATGTCCATATAAGGAGTTGTGTATTATTCCCACGGCAATTTACCAAGAGTGCACCCGCGACACAGATCCATACTGCGTGAGCACTGATGGTTAACAAATGTTACAAATATTATTCCCAAATACGGAATGCTAAAGATAACCACAGTGTGAAGCCCTTTTCTTTCTTTGACATAGTAATAGGCTGCATTGTTTTGTTTTTTATGTAAAAAGTAGAAACTAACAAACTTTGGGGCTTCTTCGTGTTATTCAGTGGAGTGATGTCACTGAGCAGCAAACACATACTGTGTGAGTCTCATAACACTATTCATTTCCAGCTCTTCAGATATGTGTTATGTACACACAGGCACCATATCGTCCCCCTGGGAGCCGCCAGTCGTTTTGTCTGGCCTGGATCCCTCTTTTGTCTCTCTCACCGCTCCTGCCTTCTTGTACTCGCCCACCCCCATGGTCCCAAAGCCTAATATTAAAGAAGGATTACCACTAAACAACATGGGTTATTTCCTGCTTTCCTGAGAACTACCCCTCACCGAGAAGACTCCCAAACCCGCTCTCTCCCACCACCTTCCCTCGCTGTTCCCGCGTCTATGCTTCTTGCCTGCAGCCTGCCAGGGGGGACGGCACAACACGGCGGGGATGGTGAGGTGAGGAGGAGGTGGCAGAAGCCTATTTCTTTATGTCTGCCTCTCCTCTCTCTCCCCATCATCTGCCAGCAGAGAGTTGGAAGGCAACAACAGTGGGGAGGAGGGAGGAGAGACAGCAGTGTGACTCCCCAGTGACCACCTCTCTTTGCTGAGGTGAGAAAAAGAAAAAAGAAAAAGAAGTATAGATGGAGGGGATGAGGGGCACAAGGGAGGAGAGGTGTAGCAGACAGGGGACAGAAGAGAGATGTGGAGAGGAACAGATGAGTGCCTGGATCTGGATTAACTTAATGCCAGCTATTTCTATATGCTGTAGAGGAAACACAGTATGGAGGAAATTCATCTGTCCAGGGACTACAGATGAAAAATAGCCTCTACTCTTCCTGTATAACTTAACCGATACATAAATTAATTCTTTAACCTTTTCATTGGCTCGCTACTTATTTATTTATAATTTATGTGTTGTATTTTTGTCATGAGTATCATTTCCTGTCTGTGATCGATGTACACATCCTGTTTGTTCCTTACTGAGTTTGCCGCTATACGTTGCCATGCAAAATAAAAGACTATAAAGACTTGTTTTCATCGTTCCACAACAAGAGTGCATTGGTTTTCAAATCTTTTGCTTACCCAATGCATTTGAATTCAAGTAATACATCCCACTGTTAATGTGATGTGGACGTGAATGTAAGTCTTATATTTCTCGATAAACAACAAAACTAATTGAAAGAGTGCTTTCTCTAACAGTTTCCCACACTGTCCATGCACTCGCATTTCCCACTATGTTATCCACTGTAAAAACAAAACAAAACAACAATAAAATCCTGAATCTGAATCCATACCCATAACCTAACCCCATGGTTCTCAACCTGGGGTCCAAGCCCCAGGTTAGTATGGTTAATATAATTATATTTCTGCATCCCAATCAGACACTCTGGATAATTAGAAGTCAGTATCACCCAAATAAAAACTACAATTTTTTTGGTCCACCTTTCAATTTATTTAGCTATTTATCACCAACACCTGATCACGTTCCTGTTGTGTGAGAAACGTACTCAGCGACTCACAGGACAGTTTTTATCTATACAAACTGTGAGAATAGGAACCAAAACCTACACCTGCTGTTTATTTTTGCATATGAACTTTTAACTTTATTCTTACAATAACATCTCAACAACATCTCAAGGCTGAGGTCATTATGAAAAACATATATTACAAGAATAACACGTGAAGCGTTGGTTCTTTATCATATCGAAACGGGGAGAAAAAAAACGATGGTAATCACGTTCGCAGGCAGAATTTGCCCAATTTCTTGCTTCCCACATGGGGGAATCATTTCCACTTGCTGCTGAGGCAAACACGGCATTCACACTGAAATGCTGTGTTTGATGTGGGATCATGGCCAAGCTGTCAACCCGTGCCTGGTCTCTGGTCGAGTGGTTTGTGACCCACATCAAACACAGGTGTGGAGCAGGGTCACAGGTCAGTTCAGATGTTGACCTATTAACCCCAGTGTCATGCAGGGTCAGTGCTGGGACCTGCAGGAGTCGGCACTTTTAGTCAAGAGTTGTTGGAAACCTTCATGCTAAGCCACAAATATCCTGTGTTGTATTTGAGTTTGCATTTACAGTCAAGATATTTTTCCCCTCCATGAAAGTGAATACCATAAGGTTTCTCCTCTGTTTTGTATGAATGGTGTTTGGTGTTGGTTTCAGTTTCACCAGTGTGTCTACAACAGTGAGTGTTACGCTACTTTAAATTGTTATGCTACAACAATGATATTTCACTGTCAGGTTACAGTACTGGAAAGCATTTTACCTCGCACTGTTCTGCTTTACATCTGTGTGGTAAAGTTCATACGACGAGTGAATGAGAGGAGATGGAGGGAATATAACGTCAGGAGAAGAGTGAATGGGGGAGGAAAAGAAAGTGATAGAGAGAGAGAGAGAGACAGGAGTAGTTGTTTGATTCACCCTCTATCTGTCATGTTTTCCTCTCTTGTCTGTGCTATTCAGGAGTCACACTGACCTCCATTCACCAGATAGTAACAAGGGCTCCGCCCCTACTGTAACGCTACACTCTTGGACTCTTGGACACACACACTCACACAACACAAAAACTTTCCTTACTCACACCCTCTGCCTCATTCCAGTTACACACACAGTGTTTTCATGCTCACAGCCTTGACGACAATCTATCCTTTATCCCTGTCACTCCACAAGATACACACACGCACACACACGCACACGCACACACACATACGGAACAGTGAACATATTCAGAAGTGCAAACAATCTTCATCTGGGTGTACGTATGCATAAATGTTTAATATTTATGTGCATGCCCTCCTCTCACCTCGCCTCAGCAAGAACTGGTTTATACAAACGTCACCCATGCATACACACCCCACCCACCCACACACACACACTGATGCCCACAGACACACACGCTTACACAATATGCTGCACAAATACACGCCCCCCTCCCTCAACAGACAAAACAATATTCTCCTGTCTCTTCACTCTATATTACACTTGCAAATGTCCCCTCCTCCTTTCTTCCCCGATTAACATAAACAACTGCTATACTTTCTGTACAGTTTATGGGACATCTGCACTAGTGCCTGCCTATACATCCCACTGCCCATTATAATGCACACATTGTGATCCAATCACCCCCTGGATCAGGAGTGTGGGCTGACAAGCGCCTCACTGTGCCCGAGGTCCCTCCACATAAGCCATTGTAAGCCGTCCAGTATCACAATATAGGCTCCTCCCTCTATAAGACAGGATATAGGTCATTGGGTCAGCAGGACTAAGTGCTGTGTATTACAGTGGAATTATGAGTGTGCATTGACGCTCCCCTTCCAGATAATCACCTGCAGATTATCCCTCGGTGAACACTGGCCTTAATCAAACTCTGCTTGGAGAAAGTGTGTGTTAACATGTTGAACACGAGCGGGACGTGCTGACATTAATCAGGCAGCGCGTTGTTCCACTGACCATGAAACAAGAACAAGCGAGCGCGATATCTGAAGTGAGTTAAGTAACGAGTTGAGGATGGGTGTTGGTGACATGAGAAACAAACCTGCATGTCTCTTATTACTCCTTTTAAAAAGTAATAACATTACTTATCACATTGTATCAAATAGTTGACATTACACATTTTATTACTATATCACTTTTGTAAATACAATTAAAAAAGCGATCTAAAGGGCCAGTGTGTAAAATGTAGGTGAAATTATTTGGCCAAAATTGAAGATAAAATAATTATACTTTTTATAATATATAAAACTGCCTGATTTTATGAATTGTTGTATTTATGAGCCTTATCTTTATATCAGGAACCAGGTCACAGGTCAGTTCTATGGAGGCCCCCATTTTGGACCACCATGTTATTTTTACGACAGCCAACAATGGACAGACTGGACATCTTTTGACTTTTGTTGCTAATCAAAGTCTACATAGATTCTCCAACACACTCGGTAAGGAAGGGTGAGTTGAGGGATATTCAGCTGCAGCATGCAACTTCACTGTTAAGTGTTTCTAAATGTTACACACTGTACCTTTAAAGTTCCATGTCTAGCCCTACACTGAAGTTGTAAATTTTTTTTTGCCAAAGAGTGCAGCTGAATTTAATTTTCAACTAACCTTGTTGCAGCATTATAAGAACTTCTTAAACATACATGAAGTAGTGCAATGTTTTTTGTTCTTTTCATCCAGTTTATCTTTATCTCTTTCACAGTGAAAATGAGTTTCTGCTTCAGTTTCATTAACCATGTTGTTTTCTCTCTCTGCCTCCTCTGCTTTGGCATTCCTCCCACCTTTGTAACTGTGCATGTGACCTGGTGAGGAGCAAGGGTCATGGGCCAGTGGCGAGGGTGTTGAAGGGGGTTTCTAAGCCCTTCTTGTTATAAGCAGAACTCCCGCACTATGCCATCTCTTTCAGTAGGGGACTGAAATGAACTCCATGGGAGGGAACGGCGCTCCGTCGCAGGCGTCTGCTCACATCACCCCACCCCAAATCTGAGGAGGGCCAGCCATCTGTGCCCTTTGTCTATGGAGGGGAAAGCCACCTCATTTCTTTTCTACGCAGCCCAGCACACGTATACCCAAGCCCAAGAAGGAAACAGGAATAGAGGTAGGGATTTGTACAAGGTTGAGGAGTTTCCACCCCTTTTATTTATTTGTGTCCCCCATCTTGAGGAAAGAAAGAAGGAAAGAAAGAGAGAAAGAAAGGATTTCTATTCAGAAAGGTGGCCCTGTTCCTCCTCTTAGTATAAAATATCAACTTTTCCCTCTTCTTTCTTCTCCAGATTCTCTTCTTCCATCTCACCAGCTCACAATGACCGGCTGTGTTTGCCTGGGAGTTGCCGATTGACTCGCCAAATTTGTTCCCATAGCTCATTGTTTCTGTGCAGGCCTTTCTTGGAAAACCAGACCCCCCCCAGAAGATCATGTTTGAATTATTCAACAGAGAAGTAACTTCTGGCCAAAGTCACTTTCACCCAAGATTTGCACATGTGAATATCAAACATCATGCAAAGGCAAGAAAAGAGGAGAAAAGACACGTTTCCCAGCCTTAGCTTTAACTCATAATTCATGTCGATGTCTGACGAGAATCTGAATGAAAAGACATGAAATCAGCCATGGAAATTGGATACTAAAGACCCATTCCAAATCTCTCTTTTAAAAAAAATCCAAAGCAGGGTTCATGACCGGTGGGCTGTACGAGGCACATCAAATCACCATTCACAAGATATAAGAGTGTGAGATTAATAGAGTATGACAGATGTTCAGATAGAACACTTAGGGAGACAGTTTTGGACTGCAGAGAACCTATAACCCCCATCACAAGACTCAACTCCAAAGGCTCCATCTGACTTTGTTTGGATGTGTGTTCTATGGCCCATGTGGATCTACTCTCACTCACTCACTGCACTTACATGCATGTTAAAAGTCCAATTTCAGTCAGACTAAGACAATAATTCAAACTGGTCTTAGTCGGACTAACATACCTGGATAATGCGATTCATAGTCTGATTACTCTTGCATGTAGTCGGACTAGAGTTGGACTTGGCGTTCTGCGCATGCATCCAAAAAAAGCTACGGACCCACTCTTGGACTTGATTGGGTGCAAAACTGTCGAGAGACTAGAAGACCTAGTCCTGGTCATAGAGGCTGGACCATCCTCTCCACCATTTCTATTAGGCCTCTACTTCACTTCTACTCCCTTACAAACTATTATAGAACATTTTTATCAGATTTAGGATTGAGTTGACTCGTGTCCCCAGAATTGCCGTTCAAGCAAATAGTGTAGCCTGGAGCTGTTTTTCAGAGATGAACTCTGGACAACATCCAAAGATTTGAGTCTGGACTTTATCTGCTGTTTACTGTTTACACGTGACGACTGCAGGTGAGAGAGCGTCTGAGTGCGTTACATTCACAGCAGCAGTTGGAACCTAGTTTAGGCATGCAGGAAGTGGGACACTCATCCTGTGGAATGGCTGCTACATGTGGAATATTTCTGAGTCTCTCCTGCGTCTTTCTCACTTGAACATTAAGCAGAGCTTATACCAGGGAGCTGGCAGATGGATCTCTGGAGAAGCTCTGGAGCAACATCTGCAGACACTTGTTTTTTTATATGTATATATATGTATATATATATATATATACATATGTATATGCAGCCCCACTGGAGGATCCCCAGAGAGGGCATGTGTGAAACCAGCTTTGGTGTGCTCAGAACAATGACACTACAGCAAGAGTCAAAATGTTAAATAACATTGTTAATGTACTTAACACCAGCACATTAGAAAGCACAAGTAATATTTTGCTTTGAGCATTAGTGGTAGCCATTAGCACCATTAGTCAGTGGTGTACTTTTAGGGAATGAATGTTGCCATGTACGATTTTATGAAGATAGTGTGTGTGTGTGTGTGTGTAGTCGTGACGCTTTATCACCATGGTTACCAAGAGGGTAACAAACATGTTGCATTCAAAACCCTAATTCCATTATTGAGCTTTTATCCTGCCTTGTCTTTACTATGCTATTTGTACCTCTTCAAACATTTATACTGGGAATTTAGTGAGGACAAATATAATTGGAAAGCACATTCAAAAATAACAACCGCTGACCAAGGTGCTGTATAAAATAAAAATAGTGAAAGCTATATAGCTACGTAGAGGGGACTCTCTCCAGTCGATGGAAGCTACAAAGCACAATCACAACTGTGTTTCCACTTTGATCCTGTGTCGACTTGAAGAAGCTGGTCAGCAGACAAGTTTGATCTCGATAGAATGTGTGGTTGTACGGTCAGAAATACTCTATAGGCAAACACATAAATCAATCCCATAATGTATAGATAGCCATGAGAGAAATGTTTTCTCATTAGAACTCCACCCATTACAGTCAGAAAAACATTACTCCCTTGTGATCAGTGTAAATATCCCATAGAAGTTAGAAGTGGAGGCATATGCCTGCAGTCTACTCTCATACAAAGCTTGACATCTTGTTGAGACAAACAGTCCATTGTCCATTGTTACCTGTTGTGTCGTGTTCAATGTCGTCGCCCTGGTACGACGTCAAGCTGTGTGGTCATCGTAGCGTAGCCCATGCCCCACCTACCAAGTGAAGGTACTCTTCTCAGTCAAAACGAAAGCCTGACCCAAGACTTTACCATTCCAAACCATACCGTACTGTACCATGATGGTAACGCCGCACAATATACAGTAAAAGGCACCATGGTGATCAAGCAGGACACGATAAAAGCCTTTATTAATGTTCTCTTCTAAAAATCACCAAACAAACAAACAAACAGAAGGACTTGGTTGAGACAGTCACTAGGAAAAAGCTGAATTGATCAGCTGTGTTTATCTTTTCTGTATCGGTATACAAGCTCGAGTGTGGTATCATTTCATAGAATGAAACGTGTCCACCTCTGCGACGCTAGGATCCCTTTAACCTTGTCAGTATTAGTTTCTTGTTTTAATTTGCATCTAGTTGTTACCATGTCGAGCACCATTCTGAGTCTTCCTACATGCATGAGCTTTAAATGTATTAAATTGACAGAGTATTCATAATTCCAGTGATCCAGATTGTCTTATATCATACCCAGATTTTTCAAGGTCTATGTTCAGAAACAAACCTCAGTTTAAATATCCGGAGAGTTTCATAAATCTGCTTATTAAACATATCCCACCTTTGTCCTTGAAAGAGTCCAAAATGCAAAGGAGTTCAGATTATATGTGATGGAATAAGGTTAGATGTGTGCACTACTGATCACAATCTTATAATCTTGTAAACAAAAAAGTAAAAAGTCAAGATTTATCAGGATTTTAGCAGCTGCAGTCATGTCTGTGCCAAAGGCCATTAGGACAGGGTGGTGTGTGTGTGTGTGTGTGTTTGTGAGCATGAATGTGTATCTGACGCAGTATGGCAACATGAATGTGTCTGGTTGTACTGACTGTATACATGTATACATGGGTATGTGTCTGCCTCCCATACAGTTGAAAGCCCCTTTGTCACACACCCCCCCCATCACACACACACACACACACACACACAGAAATGACGTTAACGGGTGAGTGCAGCTCCAAATGATGATGCTGTAAGGAGGCCACTGGGGTTCACACCCCCTCACTTTCATGATGATTCATTGGCTGTTACACTCTCCTACTGCCTTTGAGTCTCATCTGGGATGCAAGTGTGCGTAGGGATGTGGCTGGAAATGATAGCTAAGTGACGAATCAGCGTTGTTTGCCTGAAAACCGTAATAAACTACTCGCTGCTAGATTCATTTTGAGCACAGCATTCATCGTGTAAAACACAGCTGTGAGAATTAAACTAGCAACTTGGGCCTATAACGGGAGGCGAAGATTAGAGAAGATATAATAAACAGATTTCAGTCATGTTTGGAACATTCATTATTGCAAAAGAATCATAGACTGTGGATTCAAAGTGTCAACCTCGTCACTTTTACGTATATAATTATATAAATATCATGAGGCGTTGTGAACACATTAGTCTGACTGAAATTATACTAATTTGAATTTCTCTAAATCAGATTTACACACCCAGATAATGCCAGCGCAATGCCGAAGTGTAGATCAGTTAAAAACATACATTAATCTCCAACATTTATCTTAATATTTAGTGTCTGGCGTATCAAGTGACAGCACTGCTGAAAGCCGACGATCGTGAGTCGAATCACACCCCGTTCAGCTGTATTTTAATTCAGTGTCCGAATCTTTTTAATAAACTGATTCTAAAGATTCAGTACACTGCAAAGCAGTTCTTTTCAGTACACCTTTCGTCACTAGTTTGTGTGTTTGTGTTGCCGGTAAAATGTCGTCACGGCATTTTTGTGCAGCCGTGTTATGACGACCTTGCAAAAGCGGAACTATAGTAATACTGCTTCCTGTAATCTTCCACCGAAGTGTCATGTGATGTTGCTGTGACCTCATCAATCAAAACTGTCAAAGTAAACAAACTAAACCCTAGCCCAGAAAATAATGTAGTCACCGTAAAACAAGCTTAAATGGGGTGTGACACCACCTGTTGTAATGGAGTCACCCAGAAATCTATTCCACGCACGTGCATGTGCACTGGGACAACGACAGTAGTTCAATTAAATGACGCTGAATTAACTTTGCATGGAAACGTACTGACAGACACAGGGCAGCGGACGCGTGTGGCAGCAACAGGGACATGGGGACATTTTGCAGCTTAAATTGATTGACCTGAAAAGATCAGAGCAGCTTGAGTAAACTGTCTATACTAGTGTCACTTCATTAAGTAAACAGGATTTCTTGACAGTCAGGAATGAACATCCAGTGTTTTAATGCAGCTGGAAGTTCATCCATTTGAATTGGGATAGAGTGACACCTGGTTCCATTCAGACCAGTCTCATCCACTTTACCTAAAAGCCTTGAACCTGGAGCCGTACTTGAAGAAATGAAGTGTCTGTGCATGTTTCTGACATCTCGAGTGTTGTTCCTACTTTGCATCACTTTTTTTGTGTGTACTGTGTGGGGATGGACAGCGTTTTATGAAGTGTACCAGTGTCTGTGCAGGATTCACAGCCTCAGTAAACATTACATTACCGTACAGCCACTGTAATCTGCCTGCAGTGATTCTTATACCCCATGACCATTGGTCAAAAAGCCCATATAATCACAGGTTTAATGGGTTTTTCTCCAATGAGAATGTGTTTAATCAGCATTCACTCGCAGGTCAAATGATTCTGCAACGCACATGTGTTTTTATGGGGCTTTGGCTCTGACCGGCATCAGCGGGAATGTAGGACCTGGGTGTGACGACCCCAGGGTCGCGCCTTCCTTTTCCTTGTGTGTATGCGTCTGCTGAGTGTGATGGGCTGCAGGTGTGCGTGTTTGATTGAATGCCATGTGTGTGAGTGTCTGGCTGGATCCTGGGAGCTGATTGGTGCTGCACAGGAAGCCTGTTCATCCCAGCTGCTGTGGACTTTCCTTGAACCACTCACAGTCAGACTGCAAGTAGATATTTCATGCTTGTTCTTTAAAATAATTGAGTTTGAGAAAAAGAGAAAGAGTCTGATTTTCTTCTTGGCCTGGTCGTAACGCTGGGTGAACAACTACTACTAAATTCACGACATGCATTTCCAGCTGTTAGCATAGATGTTAACATTAATGTTTGTAGCCATCTTTACATTTCAAAACTAGAGACAGTGTTTGTTATACTTTATCTTATCAATGGGATCATCTAAATCAGGGGTGTCAAACTTAAATGACCAGGGGGCCAATGAGCATCTAGTCTGGTCAAGCGGGGGCCGACATAGAGGAAAACCAGTGGAAAAAACAACTATTTATAGCTGGTGGGCAATATAAGATATTCATTATGATATTAAACAGAATTGAGGAATAGAGACAGAACATAAGACTAAATACATTTAGTCTTATGTTCTGTCTCTATTCCATCACCTCGCACAGTGGTGGGTGGGCCGCATGAAATGGATTGGAGGGCCACATGTGGCCCCTGGGCCACCAGTTTGACACATGTGATCTAAATGACTGATTTAAAGAGAAACAAAAGTAAAAGATATACGTCAATGATTGGCTGTTTTTTGTTTCTTCCGCCAAGTTGAATTGTTTTTGGCAAATCAGTGATGTCCAAATTCCTGCATGGTTGACACGGTTGAAAACCCCCACCACAGCACAGAACGACTGCTTCTACTAGCAACGGAAATGGTGTTAGTTTCCTTTTTTCAGCAGCTTCATCACGGTTTCAAAATCCCTGGTATATCTGCTAATTTTAGTGTGAAAGAGACTTTACTTGAAAGCATAGCTGGTGCAGGGTCACTGTGAGGTGACAGACAGTACTTGCATACTTTTGTGGTATTTTCTTATAAGGTTCAAAATTCCCACACAAACATCCAAGTATTTTCATTTACTCTGGCAGATTGGGCCAGATTTAGCTGACTTCGAGGTACTATGTTACGGCGCACAGTCACTATTGCACGCCAGTGAGAACGTACTTATATGATGGGCATCGTCAAAAGTTTTCAAGCTAGGTTTAACAGGCAAATATTACAACAGAGACAT
Source organism: Solea senegalensis (assembly GCF_019176455.1). Taxonomy (NCBI): domain Eukaryota; kingdom Metazoa; phylum Chordata; class Actinopteri; order Pleuronectiformes; family Soleidae; genus Solea; species Solea senegalensis. The sequence continues at coordinate 9,320,590 of NC_058026.1, read as the reverse complement.
TTCTAATTTAGACACCCTGACAACCTGGTTAAATGCAGTCATGCTTAAGTACAGCCTCTTATTCTGCAGGATACCCACTCTACAAACTTACAGACACATACACACACAAACCCCCCACCCCGGGCAGTGTGCTCTATCCTTCTGGGCCTCGTCTTATCCTAATGGGATTGCCATGGTGGAAGTCACCCAATAATGAAAATAATTAAATCAGCAAGAACCCAAAGAAAGGTTACCGCTCCTAAGTAGGCAGTACCCCCAGCCAGACTGCACCGCCTTCTTCCCTCTCAGCTTGAGAGTACGGAGGAGAGAAAGAAGGCAGGGTAAGGAGGATATTCTCAGACAGAGCTTGGGGGGGAATATGGCAGACTATAAAAGACAAAAAAGTTAGTGAACAGAGTAAGAATGTTGAGGCGGGGTGTTCATCTAAAAATATCAATCATCGAAATGGCAACCTGTATTTGTCATTTTAGATCTGTGAAGGTTTGAAACACAACTGAAAGGCAACAGAAGAAGGGGGTGGACCCCAATCTGAGAAGCTTCAGTTCACCACAGCATTTATTCTACAAGTCTGAACTTCACTGGAGGAATGATCACCATTCCTTTATGAGCTACGCCCTCATTTGGTGTTTGGATGTTGCTGTTGTTTAACATTTAATCCAGAAAATCCGGTGATTGCAAAGGTCATGATGATTAACATAATTTTCATACTCCATTCAGTGAGCCCCCTGTGTGATATCTCCTCTGGAGAGTCTAGTTGTTATTTAGTTTTTATTCGTGTGCTAAGCAATGAGCATATACTTCCTCCACATAGTAACTAAGAATGATCTTTGCACAGTGATGCAGATAAACATACCACAGGTTGTCACTCACCAAAATAAAAACATGTGCTTACAAGCTCAGGCTGGGAGATAAACACAAAACAAGATGAGAATTATGGAATGTGTGCGCACAGTTCCTCTGGGACAGGAAATGGGAGCAGTGACAACAGGAAGCCCGTGTAGAAAAACAACGAGACAGGATTCCCACAGCATCTCCTCTCCTCCGTGTTCTTGTTGCTTTCTTCATCTCCTCTGGCTCCTCTTCACACCTCTTCATTCTTCTCTGAATGCACACTTCATCCCTCTGCAGTCTCTCGAGAGTCTGAGGCTACTTTTCTACAGCGACATGAGAGACGAGAGCAGGAATGTGAATAATTGCACCGGCATTTATGTTTATTTATTTATTTATATATATATTTATTTATGTTGTATATGCAATGGGTGATGAAAGCCGTGCTTGTGGTTTGAGGTTGGGTATTTTTTTGAGGATGATCTAATGTTGGCCCATGTTTAATATTTGGTGATGGCGAACAAAGAAATACTCTTTGCCGTGTTTGATGTGCAAATGAACGACCATGCAACCCCAGCTAGCAGGTTATATTGAAACACTAACTTTTTCCAACAATCACTGAGAAGTGGAGTTGTTGTTTCTTTCTACTGCTCAAAAACCTGGTCGTTCATCAGTATGACGGGATAATCGCTGTCCTGCTGCTGTATACACACAAATGCTCCCTCAGTCGGGTCTGATAGTATTGCATGACAGGGCTTGTTTTCAGATGACGGACATAGCATACAAATAATAATAATATAATTTCTGTTTACGAAGACCACACAGAGGCAGAATAATGTACCAAAACGTACATACTGCAGCTTTACTGTTGATCCAAATATCAAATATAAGCCAGTTGTAAATACAAGAAAAAAAAACATTCTTTTTAAAATACTAAAAGGCTAGAAAGAAAATCAAAGTGAACTACATACTAACAGCCTGTTTTAAATATTCACATCTCCATTTGGACCTAATGGATTTGAGGTTGAGCTCCACCAACAGAGTCAGGGAGTCAAATGTTACTTTCCTGAAAGTTGACTGACCAAAGGCACAAATGATTGTAGGAGCAGAGTGGAGTGTCCAGAAATGGGGAAAAAGGAGTTGTTTGTGTTTACCTCTCTCTGCTGCAGTGCGACCTGAGGTGCAATGTTGTACAGCAGTCATTTTTCAGTCAGGATTTGACGATGCAAAATACAAGTACTTAAATAAAGTGTGTTAATACAGTGACTGATGTTAATATCAGTACATTTCCAGGATCTTCTGTGGGTCATTGTGCCACTTTTTGGTCTAATCAGCACTCAGGAGGGATGAGGTCATGTCTCCCTCTCATCCCATTCGTCCGCCGACTCCCTTCACACAACGTCTTTTACTGCTTCCTTCTTTTACAGGTTTGTCTCTGAACCTGCACGCCCTCTGCCTCTGGTCTCCCTTTGCGCTCCTCTTTCATTTGCAGAGCAGACACACTGCCCCAAGCCCCCCTCGTTAATTTGGCAGCACCCCACGTTAGAGACACAGAGTAGAGGTGGATGGCTGTGGAGGCGGTGTTGTTTTGTTGTTAGGGGATTGTGTTGCCACACCTCCAGTGGAGCTGCACAGACAGAGAGAGAGAGACAGCAGTCTGAGGCCCCTGTGGATAAATGACAGGTTAGCATGCCACCTGAAGCAAACAGTGTTCCGGCTGCTGCGTCGTCACCGGTGACGCTGAAAAAAGACGAGGACGAGCTGGACGCATCTCACCTATCTGTTTTAACTTTCCACGCTTTAGCTTGTGTCTGTATATTTGCATGTTGATTTTGCATGAGCCTCTAATCTCTTAATAAGTATTTACAAACCAGACTTAGTGTTTGTGTACATTATTTTGTTATCCTCTCCCATGTTCCTCAGTCACTCTGTGTCTCGCCCCTCCCATGCCCCGGGCAGTGTGTGTGTGTGTGTGTGTGTGTGTGAGACAGTTTGTGCTACTTTTTTTGGTTTCAGCGTTGGCTCTGATTTCCGTGGAGAGATTTTAATTGTTTTCTCATTTGTTAAAAAATTTCGACTCACGTGCCTTTTGTGTTTTTGTTCCACTGCTTTTGCCCATTGTTTCAGTTTGGTACACGCCTCAGTTTGTTTGTTTCCCTGTGGCTGCAAATGTCCACGTATGTGTTTATCTGTATGGATTTTTGTATGTATGCTCTTGCTTTCCTCTTTCACACCGTGGCCATTGTCACCAGATGTCAGTGCCTGGGAAAAGAGGCAAACAATGGTCACCAAAAGCCAAAGGCCAATCGCCTGGGGAGGGGCGACACCAGTCTGTCGTCTAACTGGTTTATGTTTCACCCCCCCCTTGTCATTTCATCATCTTGTTTGTGAGCAAGATAATACTGTGAGAATTTTGGGTTCCCACCCCGGGACACTGAAGTGAAATTTTGCAAAAAAAGATGAAAATATGGGCCAGGGGGAGCATTGAAGCGAAGGGTGAAAATGAAGATTGAGCGGCACAGTAGCAGGCAAATCAGCAGCACTGATTTGAGGAAGAGGGCAGGGCGCAGCTGTATAACGTGATGTTTTGATGCTGTATCACAAGGAAGGGCTGAGAATATCCTGGAATGGAGATAATAACCAGGAAGCCTTTCCCTATAGTGGCCGCACAGTTTAAGCCAAACAAAAGAAAAGCCTGAGTGCAATCTTGATGGAAGACAGATTAGTATCTTGGTTAGAAAGCCCTGACAAAGCAGAGAGCCACACAGCTCGGGTCCTTTGGGAAAATAAGCACACTGACAGAAGTGTAGCCAGCGGTGTCAACATGAGGTCAGTGGAAGAGGCTTCCTCGAAAACATGCTTTGTCACCTCAGCAATTTCCCTCAAACCAGTATACACTCTATCTGATGGACGGTGTTTTAAGCAGGCAGCAGTTGGACACCGATGTTTGCATAGTGAGTTTTGTAAATATGAATTAACTGAAAAACAGCTGTAGCTATTTGTCGTGTTGCTGTGTCAGTTCAACTCCTGGGATTTGCATATTTGTGTGTGTGTGCATCACCGTGGCCAGTTCACATGTAAACCAACAATTACAGTAATTGATCTGTGGAGGAAAGAAAACAGCGGGCAGGGCATTTATTCAGTGTTTGTGTGATCAGGCCTGACCTCCCATGGAGAACAAATACCTATTGTGGCTGATGAGAAGAGGACACAAAGGTTAAGGATGAGGGTCTCACTCAGTGGCCTAGTTAACCACACCACATGACACAGGACAAAACATAGGAGAGGTTGATTAAGGATGCTCTTACCCTTCAGCTGGCACTCACATGCTCCACAGTCACACGTTAGAAATAAATATTAACAATGTCCTGAATTTGACACGCAATACTGTATTTTAGTATTTCAGGGACATCACTGTTGCTGTGTTTTAACTGTGATTCCTTTAATTATGAATAAAGTTAGACTAATGTACCTTGTGGAGCGAGTTTAAGCCGAGGTCAAGAGGCCACTAGGGAGAATTGGAAGCAGAGCGATGCTTCTGGTCTTTTGGAAATCTAAACACAGTAATCCAAGGCTGTAAAAAGGTCAGCAGTATGAATAGCTACTCTCCAGTCTCTTTGCCCAGTTGCCAGTACAAAGGTTTCACCCCGGAAGGGTGTTTGTGTTTACTATGAAGCTATTCATTAATGTTACATGGACTATTTCTCAAAAACTATCTTTTATATCACTCTGTTCCACTTTGTTCCCATCATTTCCACCCACTCCTGCCCGTGTGCAGGGGTGGTGCACATGTTGGATATTGCCTAATTACCCATGAACACCGACAGTTGAAGTGGTCCTCCGAGAATGATGTAAATCGGTGACATTTACGAAAATGTCAGTGAGTTTTCAAAAGGAAGCAATAACTGACGAGAGAGGCCCCATTATAGCCGAGCATTTTTATTGTGTCGATGTTGCCATGCAGCCCCATGTTACCGCCTTCAGAAGATTTAAAATTGGTTTTGCTGGGTGATGTTGACTCAGGAATGATGCAAAACCACTCCACTGTAAAACACTGTCTGTGATTTCTGGGGAAAAATGCATTGAGATCAACGCATCCTCTGAAAACATAGTTGAAGGCGTACGTTGTCGTCATCATCATCATCATCACATAAAATGCAACATTAACTTTCCAATTGTAACCAATGCCTTCATTTAAACTCTGCAGAATAACTATTTTAAGTGCTCGTGACCAATTGATTAACAAAGGTCATCAATTTTAATTACATTTTTGCCAAGCGATGAGTCAACAACCATGCTGCTAACATATTTAGCCAATTAGCTCTAATGTTAACACAGTTGAGGCTGATGGGGAATAGCATTAGATTTGCTTACATTTCACCTAAAAACACAGTATCAGACAAGCTAACACTCCAAACTGCTGATGTAGCTAAACGGATAAGGGGATAACTGAAGTAGGGAACCATGGACATGATTTGGAACCTCGACAGCAAACCATCCAATAATTGTTGGGACATTTCAGTAAATACCACAAATGTCAAACTGACTTTGGTGAAAAGGTCACTGAATGCTTGGATCATGCTTGCACCATGCATTTCTGAATACAAATCCATGGCAGCTATTTTGTTGATATGACCCATTTCCAGAGTGTATCATAGTTCACTGGATTTGCTTGAGTTTAGGTGAAGATGTTTGACCTTGAATCAGGGTTCCCACAGAAAAAAACAAACAAAAAAACATTTTCATGGCCCTTGAATGTCTTTGAAATAGACATGGGTCATTGAAAGTGTTTGAATTTTATGCATGAAAGAAGTTAAGTTGATATTTAGGTAAATCCCTGGTTTGTTATGACGCCACCTAGTGTCATGTGCTCTGCATTGCTTGATACGTAGTCTAGGCCTATGCAGAACAAATGTCATGTCGTAACTATTAGCGCTGTTGTGGACACTGTCCACTGTCTCTCTTCGCCGTTGACGTGAGATTCCATGCAGAACAATTGCTGCGTGCAAGACAGAGAGTGATGCCTGGGAAATGCAAATTCCACGATCTGTGGCTCACCAAAGAAAACTACAGAGACTGTCTTGACCAAGATCCCAAGGACAATCACTTGGCCAGGTGCGAAGTGTGCTGCAAATCAATAAAAGTGGACTCCATGGGCGCCAAGCAAAGCTGCTTAAACTGTGTCAGCACATTCGGCCCTTGAATTTGAGGGAATTGGTCCTGGAAAGTCCTTGAAAAGTCTATGAATTTGATGTCAACCGAGGTGTGGGAACCCTCCATTCTTACAGATATAATGACGGATGACTAAGAACTTTCAAAGATATAAATACACATTGGCTCCACACATATACAGACAAACACTCCATCCATATAAAAGTTCAAACCCACTAATGTTCACTGGGTTGAACATTAGCTTTTCGCTACTGTATTTGAGGCTCTTACATTTTTAACTATCGACTAACTACAGTATGTCACACTTATTTGTATAGACTAGAGGATCAATCAACAAAAGTGTTGTCTTTTTAAACAATTCATTGTTTAATGGTACATGTAATGGGAAACCTTGCTATGTTATTTAGCATATCAACATTTTGCCAAGTAACTGCTTACCCACGTATAACTCACAGGGGAGTCGGTGGTTGTTGTGGTTTTCCCCTGAGACTTAAAAAACAAGCTATTCTTGCTAAAAACATTTGACCTCTGTTACTGTCTCTCCTCTGAAGGCTGAGCTGTGGCTTTATGAGTAAGCTTGGCTCCTTGTTCTGACATGAGTGTTGCCTTCTAATTAAAAGAGCATGGGGCCACCTTCATCTGGAATGATTGTGTGTTGAAGGATAATTTGACTTGTCTGTGTTGGGGGAGGCTAAAAACAATGTGTCTGTAGGACATCCATACCCCCTGGGCTATATAGTCTCTCTTTACCTTTACACTGTGACCACAGTTGCCTACTGGGACACATGACTCCCTCCTGATGCACAGCATTCCTATTTCTCCCACTCTGCAATGCATGACTTGTGACCTATTGTGAGCTTTCATGAAGATGTAAATGTTATGACCAGGTTGATTATCTTCAATGCAGAGTTACACCATGTACCTACTGTATAGCATATACAGTAGCAAAAGCAGTGCTTCCTCCATGACCGTAGCACAGACTCCGTCTGACACAGTCACTGGACTGAAATACAGCGGCAGGGTTTGTGATGCCGCTGGCCAGTCACGATTGGCAGTGCTGTCGCTAAATACACCAGACTCCTCTGTTAGATATTAAGATTTTAGACATTTCCCTTGTAATTGTTGGAGACTAACCCACGTTTTTAGGATTTTTCAGTAGTTTTAACAGCATAACAATTTGGCATTGTTCGGCTTGATTCTTGTGTCGCACGTCTCTATACTATGCCATTGGAAACACGCCATAGGTGTTGGATGAGCCCCCATTTTAGTTTGTTAGTCTTATGGCCGACTCACACATACGTGGTGGAGGCATTAACTGAAAAGCCTCTTATTCAATTTGAAAGGAGCAGCTTCAAGTGTCGCACAACTGCATTGTGAGTCCATTAATTTGCTTGTGATGCATGTGTCAGAAGTTGAGAACTGTTCAATTTTCCAAGCAGCAGCAGCAGCACAAACAGCAGCCAATCAAATCATTTTAAGCAAATATTCCAACACAGGCCCTGTCACATTTATGTGTTTACAAGGCTCAAAGAGGGTTTGCATATGAGGTTGTTCACCTTGTTATCAAAGTTTTTTCTCAGATAAAGTGCACACAACAGCGGCGGACACAGCAAACATCACATCACTATCACTTGGTAGCCTGTTCCCATCAAGTGGAACGGTTGGCTTTGGTTCAGTAAGGGACATAATCAGTAATTTTTTTTCAATTTCCAGTAGGAACAGAACAGAAAATAAGCGGCTCCAACCATTCCATTTTAAAACGGTATGGTACGGGTGGAGCTGGAGTAAAGGTACTGTTCTCAGTCCGTTCCAAACCGTGCCGTACTGTACCATGATGGAAATACAGCTATAAACATTGGCGCTATAGTTGGCCATGACAGACACTGTTCTGCTAAACAGCTGATGGCTACCTCCAGGTGTCTGACCTGTCCACCGTCAAGGGTTAAAGTGATACATTTGTATGAGTGCAGTATCAGCCGTTTCCTGGGTGACCTATGAAGTCACAGACCAAAACAAAGCATTAACTCATACTCCTTGTCAGTCAAAAAATGTACCAGCCTGAATTTCACCATGTTTTTCTGGCCTTTTCTCCTTCTGTTGCGGCTTCTTCATTTATTTCTGGGTCCCCTGACGATGGAAACTGTGGGGCATGCGCAGAGCACCTAGGCTAGTTTGGATTTGAATACACATATACATGCAGTAGTTATTTGCCTGAAACTGCATTATGTGGGTGTGCTAGTCCAACTCTGAGGAATGTAATTTGTTTAAAATTTCCCACAGACTGACATGTTTACATGTATTTGAAAAGTCTATTTTTAGTTGGATATAATGGTTAGATTTTGTTCTCACGTCATGTAAATGTAAATGACTGTTGCTCTGCTGAAACCGGTCACTGCAGGACACAACTGAAACTCATAAACAGGCCATAAAAAATTGCACCCGGTGACTCTAAATGAGGAAGTTGGCCTAAAATCCTTCAGAGGATGTGGCTGAGTACTTTTCAAAATCCACCTATTTTCCCAATCTGCTGGCGGTGGCAGCTTTGAAACTCTATAAGCAGGGTCACTCTGATATGTGTTTCCTTCCTCTGCAGCTACCCCTTACAGGGGGTGGAGAGGTGGAGCAGGGGCGGGAGGGACCTTCAGAGATTCCCCTGTGCGTTGGACTTGAAAGTTTCTGTCTCTGTGAACTTTACATCAAACGATCTGTGCTACTGTTGGCTCTTTGAAGTGGCAGAGGAGGGGGGCTCGGAGCTGAATACAGGCCTCTGCCTCGACATGTTCGGGTTCAAAATGGACTCTGTCGTGGTTTAAAAACAGCTCGGCTAAAGGTCTGCTGAGAATGGCACACGATCAAGGCGAAGGACTTATCTCTCCAGTCCCGACACACACCAGAGAGTGTATAGACACTACAGCATTATTCTACACACAGTGTAATATAAAACTATGGAACAGACACAACGATCACAACCCCTGCTGCTGCTGCTGCTGCTGCTGCTGCTACTTCAACAATGTGTTCTGTCTGTTCTACTTTAGTGCTGTAACTTACACAACATGCAACACTTCTCACTGTAATTCAAGATTCTTTATTGTCATTTACTAAGTAACAATGTAATATTACTGTGATGAAATTCCTTGTGCTTGGTGTTGACTCAACTTTTGAGAAGCAGCACGTATGGGGGGAAATGTTGTTGAAACATTGCATTTGCTGCTTTAAATTTCCCTACGACAGCATTCTTTGGCTGGAAGAATTGTATAGATTTTTACACTGCTTGGCTTCTTTAAGGTATACTTAAGTATAAAAGCAGCACTGACTACTAATAGTGCTATTGTAATGGCTGGTAACGTCTTTACTACTGCTACAACATTTACTGCCAGAAGACTGCTTCCTCTTCCTGCTCTAATGTGATGCATTGTGCTTACTAATAAAGTGAAGGAAGTCAGGGTTACTACATGGCCTGTAAATTGTGTAGTTATAAAGTAATGTTGACATATAAAACCACCTTCATGAGGTGGAGCTGGGTGTTTTTTCTGACCTCGCTGTTTAAGCTTTATTGCTACATAGAACAAACATCAAGAAACACATACGTTTAACTACGGGATTGCACTGTCCTGCTTGACACATCAGCCTCTTTAATAATCTACAAACGAGAGAAAAACAGAGAGGTGAAATAAAATAAAAACGATCACAACATTCATGGATAACAGAAATGATGTCAGAATTCACACTGCTACCAAAAATGAAGCAGAGGAAGTACATTATTCCCATTTATGCTGATCTGAGCCAAACGCCTAAAACACTTCTGTACATTGCAGTCACCTGACCTGGGAGTGAATGCTGGTTAAATACATCCTCACTGGGAAAAAAGTTAATTTAATCCATAGACCAGTGGATGTAATCTTCAACGTGGTGGTTGGCGTAAGGGGCCAATTTGCTGGTTGCCAAAAATAATCTGAAATCTTAATAAACTGAAATAAACTGAAATCTATGGGGAAATTAGCCAACTTCTCATTTGTTTTGTAATATAAGTAAATGTTCCTGAGTTAATGGACTTAATTGCCAATTTCAGGTAATCTTCAATAGAACATGATGTCAGTTTTGTAATGATGTTGATATTTAGAGGAAAATAAGCCATATTGAGACTTGAGAAAAAAGGGGAGTTTTATTTTGATGAGTGGGGTATGAGACAAATGAAAATCTGATTTGAATGACATTCAATTTTCCTATTTTTGTTTGTTTGCTATCCAGACTTTCAGAAATAATATGGATAAAAGGTAAGGGTTTGCCATAATTAAAAGCTAATTAATGTGAGATTTGTGTCCCCTTGTACTTTTTCTTTTTTTACTCTAACTTGAATACATTTTTAGACGAGTGCTTTTACTATATTTTTACTACAAAATAGTGGTACATTTACTTGAGTAGAAAATCTCAGTACTTTCCACCTCTGATGATGAAAGGACCTGTTTACCAGGCGGGCACAGGGACCATGCGGACTCCTCAGACAGAGGGGGGCCGGGCTCTCTTTTTTCCCATGCACCACCATCCGCTGACATTGGCCACTGCTCCACATTAAACACCCCGCATTCACAAAAGAGAAAAAAGGAAAAGAGGAGCCATCTGACAAGAGCAGCGTTCACTGGTATAGCTGCACCACACTGTTTACTGCGCTCAGGACACAAACCACGCAAACCGAGAGGGAGAAAAATGGCCAAAAGTGAGACGCAGAGGAGAAGTTTGAAGAGCGAGGAGTTCTTCTTCGATTCCGAGGCGTCTCTCTTGGACCGGCAGGATTTGGAGATGTCTAGTTGCCCCTTCAATGACGTCTTCAACTCCAAAGACTCCCACATGGAGCAGATCAACACTTTTTTGACAAATGTTCAAGTTCTGCTGGAGGCTGCTCGGTTCCTTGAGAGCGCCGAGAGGAAGGACGGAAGTGAGTTTATATTTGTGCTGCGTTTGATTCCCCCCTCCCAACCCTCCCCATTTATTTTCATTTGCATCTAAATTTCAGGGAAAAACAAGACTTCATTGTCAACAGTCTGAGACAACAAAAGGCTGAGTTCATTCAACTAAGCACCACTGTCTGCTGTAAGCACCGGGCACCAGACTAATATCAGTCATTTACTCACTGCTTTTTTTTCGAAGTAGTCTTAAAACGTGATTGTTTTTCTTTTTTTCCCCTTTTTTAATTTTGCATCGTGTGGTGCTTCGTGGTGTGCAGCGCTTTGCCGTATGCACAACTCTTAACATCAGGATCAGTTATTTCCCTCAGCAGCATAGATAAAGCAATATGACATAATGATGAGGTGTGTGTGTGTGTGTGTGTGTGAGAGAGAGATAAATCTGACCACATTGCAGCGCCCTCCAACTCTGTGAAAGGATGATGTCATTGTGCCTCTGCAGACTCGATGGAAAAAAAGCAAACTTTATAGGCCAAAACAAAAACCCACCTGGTCACAGCTGATCCATCAATCGATCCTTTATATGTATTATATTAATATGTCTATTAATGTATATCCGTCTGCACAATGTATTATTCGAAGGGGATTTTAAAGGAATTAAGCGACTGGATACAGGGTTGCGTGTAGATGGCATGGTGTCTTTTAAATGCAAGTAAATCCAGATTTGAAAGTAACAGATTATTATTTCAAGAAGTGCAATGATTTGTAAACGTATTTATAATGCTTATTATATTATAAGCCGTGCTTTATTTATAATCATATCTGCATAAACATAAAAAAATGCTCTTTTTTCCCATCGCTTCCGTGTGCACCTTTTCGTGCATAAAATCGCGCATCCGTGCAAATGCGTCCTCTTAGATATGTATCTATTATGATGTAACGTGGGAGTTTTGCAGGTTCCGCTGCTTCTGCTTCTTCTTCTTCTCCTCTTTCTCGTTCTCGATTGTTTGCTTCCTACTATTTGTGGGTGTGCCGCACTGGTTTCCACATGGCGCAAAGCTCCGCTGCCGTTGGCCAGCGGCGAGCTCAACCCCCCATGCCTGTCAAAGGCGTCCACCAATCAGACGCCCGGTCGTTTGTGACGTCACGTGTTGCTGGGCCTGGCTTCGGCTGGCAAGAACACCCTCAAGGTCCCGGTGAATCATGGGATTAGTAGGATATTAGAGGAGTGGTGTGAATGCCCATGGGGGAGTTATAAACCACATAGATGAGTAGACTATATCAGTAGCTTCATTAAAAAAAAAAAAAAAATCGACAATAGATTTTGTTTACATTGCAATAAATAAATGAATGACAAAGTTTGATTCTTTTGATCAGCTATAGCTCTTTTTGTGGATGTGTGTGCCTTCATCCTGTTTGTGATTAACTAAAAAAAAAAAGCATCAACAATAATAAATTGTAATTACACACTGTTGACATGGTATATATGATTACATTTTATTGTCATAATATTTTTTGCTTACTAGTTATTACCTGTGCTTTTACATATCTAGGGCCGAATGAAGGCTCTTAACTTGTCAAAGCAAAAGAATGACTGATCTGTGATTTGAAAACAAGGTTGAATAATTTGGTAACCTATCATCTGAAATGTTTTTAAAGTTATTTTCAGGTGTCACAATAGTAATGTAATGTAAGACTTCATATTTACCCTGACCCATGGAATAACCCGTTGCATTTTTAACATGAACGAATCCGGGTTTAAGTTTAAATCGGTAAATTAGAGTAAAGAGTAAACTATTTATTTGTATACGTGTTTGACAGCAGTTTACACGCGCACACACTCAATTTCCCACAATGCATCGCGGGCGGGTCGGCCTCTCCTCCGCTCGGTGCACGCCTCTCAGCTGTGCAGCTAGGTAAACAAACAGGAGAGCAGAGGAAACGAGCGGCGGCAGTCACTTCGCTGACTCTGCGCTCCCTCGGGGGAAGTTTTGTATCGTTTTTAATACTTTTTGTAAGAAGAAACATCAATACCGCGTTTTCTGGCAACTTTTAATACTTTGATACAATCGTTTTAACGCTTTTCTTACAAAAATAACCTGGCACGGATTGACTGTAGCTTGCTAGCCGTGAAATACTGGATTTCCCCCCACTGCTTTCGACAAAGGCTGCTGTTGAGCCAGCGAAGAGACTAAACGAGAATATATATATATATGTATATATTCTTTTTTTTAAAAGTATAATTCAGTTCAGCAACAATTGATGCACTGTCTTCCCTTTTTGCAAAAGCTTCCCGTCGTCGCTGCCCTTTGCAGAGCTGACGTTAAGCCCTGAAGGGAGCAAATAAGCTAACGTTCACCGCGGTGGTTAGCCTCAGGAAAGAATGACGGCCATTCAGCTGATTAATATCCAACGGTTACTCGAAGCAGCGGAATATATTGAGAGGAGAGACAGAGGTAATTATTTATGCGAATGTTGAACAAAATACTCAGTATTCGCCCTTCACGTCTCCTTCACTGACTGCTCAAAAAATAGGAAATCTTACAAGTAGTTTCAAATGTGAACTCGTCCACGGCTGACTGATAATCACATGTTTTCATCCAACAGAGTGCGAACATGGATACGCTTCCACGTTTCCTTCAAATCAGGACACAAACTACCAGAGGCAAAGGAAATTCCGCAATAAGAAGTTCAGCAGTAACCACAACAGGTAAGACACTGCTCTCTGTCGTGCATGACTGTTGTAAATGTGTATTTGTTGTCGGCGATATATTTAGGTTTTGTACAGAGCTGTCAATAAACAGGGTCACAAGATCCGAGAATGTCACTGTAAACAAGGTTTACAATAACATATATTAATTCACATTTAACGTATGGGGCATTCACAACCATTGTGTGCAAATAAAACGGGGGGAGGTGGTGTTTGTGGCTCTGCTGGCTTTTCATCAGCTGATTGTCAAACGGACTGCAGTGGCTAAGGTTAGGGACCGTCGTGAAAGTGACTGCCCGGAAATGTAAAAAGTCACCTCTTCTGTTATAGTTTCCTGCTCGTCCCTGCTCAAGTAAACGAAAAATGCTTTACCAAATTTAATAGTGACTGGCTTCTAAGAATTTGGTGTTATTTATGCAATTCATTTGGATGTGTTTGCGTATTCTACGCTGTGGGAGAGGGATGGTAGTTTCGTCTTATTCCCTGAAGAAGAAAAGCTGCTATTTATGGACAGTGTTGTTTGCAGACATCCAAAGGTGACTACGTGGAGGCTTTTTCAGGACTCACAATGCAGTTTGGACTAGAGCAGTTCTGCCTTACCCTTTATACATTTGATTGAGACAAGCTTTGATACATGTTGTGCATGTAATGGTTCAAAGCTGATTGTGGAACATGTGTTGAGTTAACTATTCTGTAGTGTCCTCTTTTATGTAGCACACAGATTAAAGCCCTTGAGGGCACTGCATTCACTGATGACAGGAACTCGCATTTAGTAGTCAGCGAAGCATGGAGATTCCCTCAAGTTAAGGCCCACTGGCACTGTGCTTTCTCTTAGTGCTAGGCTGCTTACATGTATCTATTCATTGGCGGCCATACGTCAAATAGTAGTATCCACACTCCCTCTCTTTCTGAGCCTTTTAATATTAATGCAGAAACAGGCCACAAACGGGAACAACATATTACTCATCATAAGTGCTGAATGCTGCCTAATTCTGCATAGCAACAGTCAGATACACTGTAGGTCTAATGCCATATTTGTAATGCTTTCTGCAGTTGGTCCTACATGGGAAATTGTATTAGAAAGTATCAACCAATGATGTTTTCCGATAAATTTACTCCTTTAATGAAGAATTAAATTCATAAGAAAATGCTTGAGGAAAACTACCCCAGAGAAGCATTCACAATTTACTCGGTGAGAAAACACCATTTAGCATCTAACACCATTTAACAGCCTCATATCGTGATGCTGTCTATTTCATTCCCTTTGGAGCTGAACAGCCTTATTTGGAGTTCCGTGTTTGATGTGTGTCTCACCACAGGGTGTACTTTTTAAATTCAACAGTCCTTTTCATTGTTTGCCAGCATTGGTGAGAAATCATGCTACTTAGTCCAAGCTGCAATCCATTATGACCAACTCGCATTGTCAGATTACGCTGTCCAAAGAAATACGTGCATTACTCTGCAGCTGGAGAGTCATCTTTAGATTGGGTGTTCATAATGACAGAAATGTATGATGAGACTTTTTACTATTGATAAATGATGGTGTCATTAAATATTACAGTTGGTGTTCATCTGAGCTTGTAGAGGTTATGATAAATCAGTGTTCAACACATTTGTTTTTATTGTTTACATTTTTGGTTAAATGCTCAGTTTCTTCCTGGCACGAGCCTCCTCCTGCTTTAGCTTACTTCTCCGTGGCGTGTTGAGGCTTAAAGTGATGAGCTTATCTGACTCTGTCCTATCTTGTCTGCTGTTTATAGCAGGGTTGCTTTATCTCATTGACCCACTCTGTTTGTATGTGTGTATATGTATGTATGCATGTGTATGTATATATATATATACATATACATACATATATGCATATACATACATATATACATATACATACATACATACATATATATGTGTATATATGTATGGGAAAAATTGCTGCAGTTGTGTGTGGCCTTGAGCCAGTTTATAATCTGTATTGCCTTGTTATTGCAGTACAGACACTCAGATATCTGAGTGAGGAGGAAAGGAGACAGGTTTGTGTTGATAAAAAGCATATGGTAGGAAGCTGACTTAGACTGATCGCTTAAAACAAGAAGTCATACTATGATGTAGTGTATGTGTGGAGTCTTACAGTAGCATGACTTGGACCAGGACTAAACCAAGGACGGAACGTTTTTATACGAATAGACCAATGCAAGTGACAAAGCAGTTCCCAAAGATGGATTTAAATAAAGGAAGTAAAAAATAATTGATAGATTGCTTGATACCATGCTACCATTGTATTCTTCCCTCACATTACTTTGTTAAAATATCATCTCCAAGTAATAGTCATGTGAAAAGTGAACTCTACTTTACACCATACTGTATCACACTGTGGTGAAATGCTCCAAGTTAAGTTTGGAAAATATTACAAATTGGTTTATTGGTTACCAAGCAACACAAACTTCATGCACAGTGACAGCTGATGACGCAAATAATGCACTCCAAAGGAGTCAACTTCTGTGAACAAATGACTGGCTCACAGTCAGTTACAGCCATCCAGGGATTGACTGCTATTAGAAAATGCTGTATATGTTCATTTAAAGCCTGCATATTCCTTACCAAGGAGTTAACCCATATGTCCACTTTTTAGGACGACATTTTGTACAGGTTGAACAATAATGATCTAGCAGGTTTAGCTTTTTTGTGATCTTTATTTTTTGTGTGTGGCTGATATGATGCAGGGCACAGCCATGCATGACTGTTATGTGGTATTAGAATATGTAAGTTGAAAGCTGTCAGGAGCAGGCATGTGAGCACTTGCAGATCTTCTGGAAATGGCCAGTGTGATCCCTGTGTTTTGCTGTGATAGCGGCTACTCAATCTGGCCCTAGAACGTGTCATGTTGAATCAAATATACTGCCACATTTGACTCAAAACGAAGTCTTGAATACCCGACTAAGACGACAAAAAAAAACCAAAAAACTTGTACATCGCACTTATGACTAGCACTTAATTGTTTGTTCTACTTGAAGCTCTTACTTACTTCTAGCTCTTATATGTACCCAAATGTTTAAATGCACTTTTGTAAGCCGCTTTGGATAAAAGCGTCTGCTAAATGACATGTAATGTAATACCCAGCGACATGAAGAGTAATGTATTCTAATGGTGACATATGGTGTTTTTACTGGTGTGAATAATTAAACTTGAAAATGTAATTTCCTCTGAGGTGCCAGTTTTACAGTCTGAACCACAGCTTCAGACGTATCTACAGTCCCCCTGTATCAGCCCTTTTTACCCATTTCCCCCCACTTTCTTCTATCCTGTTTACTCCATATTTCCTGCGTCAATATCAACAAGATGGCAGCTGAGCTGATGTGTAAAGTATACTTGTATACCAGAATTGCAAACCCACGATATAGGGAAACACACACATGCAGTCCCTCAACTAAATTACTAACCCAACTTTATCTTAACCTGAACCTAATTCTATCACACACACAACACACACACTTGCTACATCCACTTTTTCATTTAAAAATACATCAATTCTGCTCTGGATAGTTCTGCTGTCCATTCTACCATGGCGTTTTAGACTCCCAAAAACGAAGAAGTTTGAAAATGGTGCTGGCTCTGTTTTTTATTTGAAAACTCGGAGCAGCTTTTTAATCTGGACAGACTTAAAGAGAGACTCTTAAAACGAAGACTTCTTTTCCTGCTTTTACTTTCTGATTGAAATGAATGAATGAAAATCTCACTTAGCTCTTTCTTTCTGTTTCCTGTTCACCTTGTCATCAGTCTTAAAACAGAAATACCTGCTCTTACTTTCCACCTTTGTTATTTCACATTAGTAGTCATTTCTGAAACAAAGCAAATGACTACAGAGGAGAGAATTGGCTTGCTGTTTACACCAGAATGTGCATGCTCAGTGTGACTGAATGCCTATGTGATATAAACTCTTTGGTGCCTTAGTATTAATGCAGACTTCAGATACTGAGCTGAAATTATTGTCTTTATTTGAAAACACTGTTTTCAAATGAAAACGCAGTAGTACGGATGCAGCCACATTCGTGCTCAAACTCTCACGCGAGAGTTTAAGCAGCATTTCTTTTTAGGACACTGCTTGGACCTCCATTCATTTGGACAGCCGAAACAAATTTTGTTTTCAACTCAAACCATAAGCAGTCAATGCTAATCCATTTCCTATGCTTAAACCAAGTTTTGCGCAATTAGAACTGAGTTTTTGGCCCCCATGAGGATTACTGGACCTGACAAGGACAGTGTTTATGCTAGAAAAGATTCTAAAATGATAACGAATACACATGCACACACATACACACAGCCTGTACCCCCGAGGTGAGGTGGAGTGCAGTTTGTGTGGATGGGAACACGGCCATTGAAGTTTTAGAGGTAGGGCTTGTATGTATGCTCAGTATGTTGCCACACAAAGACGCACTAAGGGACCAGCTGATTCACTTTACATTATTAACAGAGCGCTGAACCCTGGGTGCTGCATGCAGAGGAGATGTGTGTGCGTGTGTGTGTGTGTGTGTGTGTGTATACGTGTGTGAAAACTTAAGTGAGCATAAGTGGCTGCAATGTCACACGCACGCACGCATGCACGTGCACACAAACACACACCCTCAGAGTTGTGTTGTGCATTATTGAAGAAGAGGCTGTATAATGCCACAGTGCAGGCCTGGCTGTCACATTTTGTTAGTGTGCAGGGTCCACCGCTCTAGGTCGAGAGTTTGTTTCACTTGGGATTAATTAATAAGTTAACAAATCAATTCTGGACAAGCTCATTCACTGCCCCCATTAGTCTTCTTCATATTGTTTCTATCAGAGAACTACACCTTATTTACCCAGAGTGTATTGCCTTTCCAGGAGGTTATGCCCTGAGTGCGTTGAGCATGAAAATGTCTGTTTGTCCCTTTTTCCCTCTGATAAACTCTGTTTTCTGTCTTTGTAGGTCCACACATAATGAACTAGAGAAGAATAGGTAAGTTGGCATTACATTTTCAAAATCCTTGACCTTTAAAATCATAGAGTACAGCCTGCAAGCTCATGCAAGCCCTGCCCTGATATGTGAATCAGTCAATTATGCCCTTTTGTTTTGCTCAACAAGATTTTTGCCCTTCTGCAAATTAGTGCTTCCTGCTCAACAGGTCCTGAAAAGTAAAGTAAGGGGTGGACTAAACTGTGTCCAGTTAACGATTCCCAATTACTCTTTGCACCTTTTTGTGTTTTGCAACTGTTGTGTTATTTCTGTTTATTTTTTGATCAGCACGCTATAGCTTCACAAAATGTCCCTTCAGTGTCTTTAAAGCATGTACAGTGTGTAGTTCTATAGTGAGTTGTATCTCTGCATCCATGATACTATCTAGTGAAAGAGATGTGGGGTATTCAACGAGACCTCAGGTTATGATGGTTTTCCATATCAGCCTCTCAAGAGAGTGAACACTGGTTTCTTTGAAGCCTGTATCAGATTGAGGCCACCACCGACATAGGTCGCTCGCTGGTGTCCATGTTCAGTGACTTTGAGTCTAGCTGTAAAGGGTTGTCTTCAACACCATAAATAAGAGTGGCTAGACATAAAGGATTTATGGTAAACAGAAAAAAAAGCTTACCCTCCATTTCATTATCTCAGGGGGTGTGGGTACAATGAAAGGATGTGGGAGGATGGATCTATTCAGTGTAATTACATATCACCTCAGCCTGTTTTTCTCACCATTCTCCCTGGCAGCCTCTGCTAAAAGGATGAGAACATTGGAAGGAGAGGCATCCAGAGAGTTAAATATAGACAAGAGTTGATGTGTCATTGTGGTGCATATACTCTATGTGATGCCCCGCAAGACCAGCTGGTCTACTGACTGGCCTCGACAGATTGCGGCACCCATCCAGGGTTGCTTATTTTTCCCCCAGAGTCCCACCCACACAAACGCATTTCAATAAAAGGTGCCAGAACAGTTGTTTGTTCCTGTAACACTGTTTTTTGACACATTTCTTCCTCATTTTCGCATTCAAACATGTTTGTGTCTGTGGTAGGGATGGGCGATATTAGATCGTGAAGGACTAGAACGGGTTAATGATCTGCCAAAGCAGAGAGATTATAGTATCGTCTATAGGACACATTCTATCTATTGCTGTGTGTTTCACATTATTTGCCTGTACGCTAAATGTCCACCCTAGAGAAACAGTGATCAACCAATCATAGTGAACTATGGGCAGTGCTGTGGATTTCTTATTCCCACCCCATCTCCATTATATGGAAAAGGTTGTGCCTGTTTTACCTTGCAAATGTCCGCACTGTTGTTTAGATTTTTTGAGTCAATTAGGAAAACAATCTGAGACTGGGTGTACTTGTCAAATGTACTTGGCACAAATATGTATATTTATATTATTTTTATAATTTCAGGGCTATGTTTTTACATAGGGAAATAGTTTGGTTGCACTGTTCATTAACTTGTAAGGTAGTAAAAAAAAACAATGTAAAAAGTTGTGATAGTGATTTTATTATATTGCCAATTAGTGCTGACTCTAGT
This sequence comes from Solea senegalensis, assembly GCF_019176455.1. Classification (NCBI taxonomy): domain Eukaryota; kingdom Metazoa; phylum Chordata; class Actinopteri; order Pleuronectiformes; family Soleidae; genus Solea; species Solea senegalensis. The sequence continues at coordinate 9,300,461 of NC_058026.1, read as the reverse complement.
AAAGTCTGTAGATGCAGAACAGAAGGAATTAGTGTTGCCTGATGATGGTGGCATAGCACTGAAATATGGTTGCTGCAGAGTTATGAACCATTAGATAGATCTTTTAATTAAGCAGTGGAATGGACCTCAATGCATCATAAAACCGATATTGCCAAATATAAAAAAAAGGGAGACTACCAAGGTGATTTACCCATCCATTTGTGTATTTGACAGCATTAGTTTTCATTCCTGTCATGTATACAACATCCCCTGAAACTTGCATCTCCTTGCTCCACCCAGCTGATCTATGCAGCTGTGCAGACTTTGAGTGAACTGCAGCAGATCGGAGTGGGCAGGGAGTATAGGCTCTCCCGTACCACACTGCACTGTACCTGATCCACATACTGACAGCCTGCCTTTTTCACCTCTCCGTTGTCTTCGATTTCAGATTGACAAAGTGATCAAGGTGTGGTCACATTGTCGTTAAATACTACAAAACTAATCTGAATTTCCAGTAGCAAAGAAAGAAGCAAAATGGTAATTCATCTTTTTAGATGGACATTCAAAGTCAGAATCATTAATAATCCCACCCACCCACCCACCCTTTACCAGCTATTAATCCAATTCCCTTCCCCTTTAACCACATGTCCCACTGTAAGCTGTATGTATTAGGCATAGTTGTTTACCCAAGTGTGTCAGGCTTATACTATGATTCTACAACAGCAGTAGCAACAGCACTCGTTCCATCTCACTAGACTTCCAAGTCTTGTAAAGGGGAGGCAGCCCCTTTATGGTCTAGTCTGAATGTTTTTTCAGACCACTTATCAGCCCTGTATATCTGCTGCCGGCGAGACAATTTGCCTTGCATGGCTACTACGGGTCTTGATAACCTCTGTGACAAGCAGACTCTGCGTAACAGCGGACGCCACAGGATGCGGATAAAAGGGGCCAAAAAAGGGGGAAGGAAAAGTCTCCCATTGTAGATGCTCACATTGTGCATTATGGCCAGATAATGAAGAGGCTCTCCCTCTTTGATCATGTACCTCATAACGACCCTTTTGCAATTCCACATGTTAACACTAAATTGCACAACCTTAGTGGGGTGTATCAGTTAAACGCTTGTTTGCCCACACAAGTATTTCGCTGCTTTGATCTCACAGCCTTCTCCCCATTAGACTTTTTTCTTTTAAACATCTTGATAACAAACTTAGCTGTTGGTTTGCTTTGTTTTTGTAATGGAGAGGTTTTTTACTGCAAAGACTAAAGTACTTCATGGCTTAGTTTCATGGCTGTTGTTTTCTCCCCCTTTGGATTATAGCTTTGTTTATGGATAATCAATACAGTAAGCCTTTACTTGCTAAAGCAAGTCCACAAAATGGTCAATTATTTACCTTCCTACTCAGCTGTAACTATTTATTTTAATATTGTTTATAATACTAGTCTACAATATTAGCTTTTCTGTTTGACTCTTTATGAGCAGAGTTTGGCAAACAGTGCTCGCTGAACACCTTTCAGCGTCTGCCTGTGGAATATTAAAAAGGTTCGCTCTTGCCCATTAGAGACAGGAGCCTGTTGTCCTTGTGTGGCTGGTAAGGAGCATCCACATGCTTTGTTCTTTGGGGATTCATTTTGGCATAGTGGTGTATGAAATGGTAAATTAAGATAGTCACACCTCATTTGCGACCAACTGTGTGGTGGAAGGTCTCTCTTTCTCTTGCTGCCAAGAGTACATCAGGATTTACTGTATGGTTCAGAATTGAGTGCATCGTAAAATGATACATATGCATATATAACTAAATGAAACTATTGCAGCTACAGGGCTGTTTTCAGCCAGTATTTTTCAGAACATGATTGAGAAAACGTATCAAATGTTTTCAAAATGGCACGTCTGTTGGAACTGAAGATTTTCCATTCCTTTGAACCACTGGGCTATAACCTCACTGCTGTTGTTGCAGCCTCGGGGTCGTACGCACAGTCAGACATGAATAAACCTGGGCTACATTTTCTGTGGCCGTGACGAGGCTCCTTGAAGGAAGCCAAACTGCTTCACCAGGCTTTCTGTTGTCTGCCGAGTAAGTGCAGCCTATTCTCAGGCTCTGCTGCAGGGTGTATAACTGGAACCATTTGTTCTGATCAACGTGATGACTTGAAAGCTTTTCTTGGCTCAGAAAAGCAGCTTAGGGGACTTGATCTTTGGTCTGGTGAGCGCAGCTAGAGCAGGCACACGTGCTGGGGCATGCCCCACCACCTCCACCACCACTGCTGCTGCCCCAACAGTTACCCCCCCAAGGCCATCTGATGGCAGTCCCTAACAGCCAAGCTTGTTCCCCTTTACATCAGGCAACTACCCTAGGACGGCTTGTTATCCGATCTGCCAAACCACTTCAGGAGGTGGTCACGTCTCCGATGCTTCCACAACAACTGGGGGGAGCGCAGGTGCGTGTCAGTGTGGACAAAACTGTGCAGTCTCCTTTGCTGTCGTCAGTTTTCCACTTGGTGATTATCAAATTCATAAATTACTAAAACATTGTAAAACAGTAAAATACTGTAAACATTACACATAGCCGCATCTTGCAATACAAGCTTTTGAGTCTAAAGTTGTTGAAAGCATTAGTGTTAGTAATTTGAGATTAGAACAGTTTCTTTAGAGATGATTTATCTAGAACTGGTGTTCTAGATAAATCCTGGCAGTCCTATTGGCTTGCTGTCAATTTCTTGGAGACTGTAGAGTCAGTGGTCGCTTTTGTTTTACTCGACAAACCTTTAGGATCTATTCCCACACATACAGTATGTTCCCAAGACAGGAGTTAAGAAGGGCCCGTGTGAAGTCTCACATCTCATCTCGTTCTTATGACCCTTGACTCATTATTACCTTGGCGTCTTCCTGTTGTGCCCGTATCATGCAAAAGTGCAGATCTGTACAGCATTCTGCGGAGGACACTGTAACCAACGGGATAAGGCTGGACAGGCATGTGGGCTTAGTCAGCAGGTTTAAGCCCGAGCTGTCTGACTCGAATGTTGTTTTGGTTCCGACTGACTGAAATGAGAACAGTTCTACTGAAATCAATGTGCTTGTCGATGTTCAAATTAATCAGGGACTGTACGGTACAGTATGTTCAGGCTGTACTGCAGCGTAATACAAAGGCTTGGGTTCCTCCCACACATGTTGTTCAGCCGGTCCTTTTAACAACATTCTGTCAGTCTTGTTCCGTCCACTTTGTTCCCACTGGATGAGGCCACAGTTGCAACCTGTTTCCAGAAGAAATGCTTCTGTTTTCCTTCCTCCTTACTGGAGTAGCTTTTCATGCTGGCAGGTGAGCTAACTTAATCCTTACTTAAAGGAGAGGGAAACGGGAGAGATGAAGATAAAGGGGTATAAATAGGATGCTCGATGAAGACACACCATAGACTTAATTAGACTAAATCTGACTAGGTCTTCTATTTTTAGCTGTACAGCTGGGGAAAAAGGGGAAACACCACTGCTGTTTGTCCAATCACAGTGGGTAGTTTTTCTCCAATAGCAGGAAAGAGATGAGGAAACAGAAGGCGAAGCCCCCACGTCTAACTCCTGCATCATCAACTCACACTCTTACTCATCATCGCAGCAAACGTTTGAAGCATACGCTGATTGTCATTGTTTGTCGTTTGTGTGTTACCAAGTTACACTAGTGAAACAACCCACATGCCAACTGGGCTAAGTCTCTTAACAAGATAATGTGGATGAAAGGTTAGTAAATGTGTGCATCTTTGTTCAAAATCTCATTTGGATGAGACGCCTTTCCCCACCCTCTCTTGGATTTAGTACAACACATCTAAAGGGGATGAGGTCGGAGCAGGGCAGCAGAGTGGGTCCATCCTTCTGAGCAATATTAAAGAAGCCATGAGAAGTCCTCTGTTAAAGGCCAAGATGCAGAATCCACTATCATTGATGCCTTTGTTTAAAGCAAGCAATCAGTCTATGTCCATGCAGAGAGAAGGAGAGAAGACTGGACTCAGGCTCTGCCACAGCAGAGCTGATAAGATATATATATATATATATATATATATATGTATATATGTTATATATTATATATATATGTTATATATTATATATTATCACGTTGCATGTTTGACGTGATTTGATTGTTGTACAGCATGTCCAAACTTGGTCTCATCCATCGGTTCATAATCTCTGCCCCTTCGTCCCACTTACTCCAAAGCTGCCCCCTCCCCCAGCTCTGTTTTTTATAGTCCTCCCTTTCGTTAACTCCATCTATTTGTCTCTCGGTTTTCTTCTTTCTTTTTTTTCCCCCCCTCCCTCTGTCAGTCAACCTGTGTCAGTGGAGCAGATTAAAAGACAGTGTGCACGTGTGAACTAATCCTTGTGTTAGTGAACTCGGCACATGCTCTTGTGTGTATGGGATCATGTGATCACTGTGGCTGCTTGAAGAGGGCAAATTGCTGCATTATTCTTTCATCCCTTTCCTCCCACTCCACTCACTCATGGTTTGCATCATCTGTTTCCCATGTTTCAAAATCTGTCCACCATCCCTCGCCTTCGCTGTTGCTATGCGTTTTGAATGTATGCTTTTTGTGGTTTGGAGCAGCTTCAGTGGGTTCTGCTTTACAACTGTATTGGCCTGCGTGCTATATTTCACTATATTCATCTCACATTTAATTCTTGTGACTGCTTTAGCAGGAGTGTGATGGGTTTCTGTGCACATTGATTTTTAAAAAACCTTCTTTACTTGTTTCCACTTGGGCTGCATTTTTTTTTTTTTTGACTAATTGATGATCGTGCAATTATTAAATGATCACAAACTATTTTGATGAAAGGCTTATTGAACAAAACATTTGAGAGAGTCATAATTTAGTTTTTATTATGGGGTTACGATTATTGAAATAATCGTTAGTTACAGCCCTAGTTTCCAGTGTGGTTCCTGAATCCACAAGTGTTTTTTTTAACTCTGTCTTTCTGCCAATCACAAAGATGCTGTCTTCCTTCCATAGACTGAATCCCCTTTTCGGTGCTCAGAAATACCAAAGTCCCATTCCTAAGTCCCCCACCCTCATGCACCATGTGATATATTTACCTTTTGGCAGTCCTTTATTCCCTGTCATTGAACCAGAATACAGGTCATCATTCAACATCGTTGGCATTGAATCCCAAGGATTGTCTGTAATTTCTTAATTCCACAGACCAGAAAGCATTTCCTGTGTGTGGGAAAGAGACGGGGATTTCCATCCATATTTGAAGCTGCAGTGCATAACTTTAGCGTGTAAATTAATGTCTGTTACAGTCAAGCCATTGCCAAATGAGTTTGCATGATGCAAATTGTGTACGTCTTGTGTCGCATGCTATTCAAAGGAAGTGGTTCATGTTACGCCAAGACTGACAATGGCAGGAGTAGGTTGCAACCTGTTGGGAGTATGGCTGAAAAATGCCTAGAAGTGCCCAAGAAAAGTGCATTTTGCAGAACCCCCCCCCAGAATGTTCAGTGGTTTAATGAGGTAGCGGAGGGATGGTGTTTTGATTTTTAAGAGGACAGACTCTCGGTTTTGAGAGTTTAGTAAAACTCCTAGTGGATGGATAAATAGTGACTACATCATGTGAGACTGCTGCTCATAGATTTTTCCCTGAGATGGTAACGCCGAACTAGGAGATTACATACATTTTCTTTAGGTTTCAGTAAAAAATAGCCTAATGAGCACTTACCTGCTGTCACTGCCAGAGCACACGATGATTGGCTCAATTCACTTAGTCCTCTGTGTGTAGGAGCTGTGAGCATGCATGACCCTTAATCTTTTAAGGTTGGATTTTGAATTTTTACTGCTGTCACCCATGTGTGAAAAACATGCACTCGTGACACTTGGATGAATGTGCTCAACACTAAGCATGTACGTCTGTCTTTCCCCCCACAAGTATTTGAATAGGCATGTCACATTTAAGTGGAAAGCTGGAATAATAAGAGTCGATTCAGTCGTTTCTATCACTAAACCCAATGGAACTCCTGACAGATTGGTTCTGGTTTGTGCTTGTGGCTAGTTTCTGGGCAGATTACACAGGCGGAACACTCCCCTTCCTCCCCCACTCTCTGTATCTTTCGCCCTTCTCTATGTGGCGCTGACTCCATCCCATCTGTCTGCATCTTATAGAAGAGTAGATAATCATCAGTCTGTTCAGAGAAAAAGTGCCTCGTGCCTACACTTATTGTACGGCAAATATTGCTCTAAAAATGTGACAGACTACCTGGCTTAGCAACAGTCAATGTGCAGCCCTACAGTTTGTTTGTTTGTCGTTGCCACAGTAACAGCCTTAAAGTTTCAAAAGTTAGTGGCGTGGCCTAGTGAATTGTTCAGGTATTACTGACGTTCCACATAAATGATAATTAAAGTAGAATGATTTCAACATCCAATTCAGTCTTTTTTCCACACATAAGCTCTACTCCATCTGCATTTGTCATTTCCTGAACCTTCCATTTATAGCCCAGGTAATTAAGCTGAGGTTGGCTAAAGTACATAAAGCAGGCTCCAGTTTTGTGGCCAGGCTGTAGACTCTTTCATGACTGTTCCAGCAGTCAGGCTAGTGAGTGGTGGTTTTCCCCTATATAAAAAAGAAAGCCTATTCAGTCAGGTGCCACTGTCTGTATGGCTAAACATGTGATCCTGACTGCAACCCACAGCAGTCATGTGAGAAAGAGAAAGAATGACCTCCAATCCCCACCTCGCTGCCAAGAGAATCCTAGAAGGGACATCTTTAGTAGAAAAAAAACAACTGCTCTTTGTTTTAACTCAGCAGACCAGTAAACAAAGGTAGTGAGCAAACACAGAGGGCCAATGTATTTTCTGTGGTTGTATTGTAATTCACACGGTACAATTGTTTTTTTTATCATATCCAGCTTTACTTACCCTCCCTGTGCATTTTAAACTTGAGCCAAATGCACATTGCTGTTTTATTTCCGTTGCCTTTTTGTAAGTTCAAAAGACTTTTTTTGTCTTTGTTCTGGTTTCAATAGTAGCTCTATACAGTCGCAGCAAAGCATCATGGGGGAACAAATGTATAGGCTGCCGTGTGGCTTGAGCCCTGCCCCTCTCCATGTATATTACATGTCACCATCTGCAGAGTGTGGATCGACGTACCACATGTTCACATGTTGTTTTACTGTGTGTGTGTGTGTGCGATGCTGGAGTATGAGCTGTGCTTGTGAATTGACTGAATGACTGGTGTCACACCGGCTATTTTTAAACCTTCGAATAATATATAGGAAACATTTTTGGAAATGAATGCTCTAAGACTAGAAAGAAAAAGAAAAAAAAAAATCTGCACCCATATTCCCTGTGTTTGATTTAATTGCCCTCCTCCGCACGGGGAGTTAATTTGCCATTGATTTGACGCAGTGCTCAATGGACTCTAAATAAGGCTTTGCATTACAAGATACTCTAATTATTCAAAAAATCTTTGACATCACTGTTAATCATGATGTTTTGCGGCTGCTTTAAAAAGCTGCAGCACGAGAGAAGGACTAAAGCGGAAGAACAATAGAACTCCCCCGTAAAGTGGAGGTCTATAAGAGTCTCATTGTTATGATGATGTCTTAATTCATATCACTGCTGATATGTAATTAGTGTAATAACTGGGTGAAGGGTCAGATTTCCTCTGCCTCCACGTATATTAGAAGTGGGTCAAATTGTGTGCGTGTGTTAAATGTGTTTGTGACAGTGGGGGATTTGCCAAAGCGAAGTGTATTAACTGGTATCTGGGCTGGAAATCTGACCCTCCTCTCTTAGAGCACGTTCAGTAATTATGTCATCTTGGATGGCATGAGATGTTATCCATTATTTACATAAACACAAGTTCAGAATGTAGGGCAGCACATTTTTTTCCTCTCATGCACTAAAGGCGTTGGTTTCTGGGGAAAAAATAAGCAGAGACTGGTCGTTGCTCTGTCACTGCTGTTTGCAGCTGTTTTTGTTTCCAAAAATGAAAAAAAAAAAATGCCGTTCTGTCCTCGTCACTCTTCAAACCAGGTGTTCTTTTATTGCCAATTATTTTGCACACAGAGCATAACATGAATATGTATTCTCCCTTTTTCCTGTGCTCGCCAGCCCTCTTCTTTTGATACTTACGGCCCACAGGAGATGCCACAACTCACGTTTGCTCAAGTTTATCTCTGAGGTTCAGACATAAATAAAGCTCAGTTTCTTTCAATCAAAGACATATTTGCATTCACACTAATCAAGTCATGTAAAGTGAGGAAACAGGATGCACCTGCAAAACTACATTTGAGTCTAGTAGTTGGAAGATTCTTAAATTTAATATGAGCCGCAGACTCATGGACTGTATAATTTGCATGTATACAGTATGTGCAGCGGGATACATTTTTGCAGAAACAGCTGTTAATGAATTAAAAACATGCGGCTTATTTCTTTGGCAGACAGTACCTTACCTAATAAAGTTATTTTTTTTCCACCCAGAGTCCCATTATCTAGGCAGTTACTGCTTGCTTACTTACTTAGGAACTCACTATGGAGTCTTGTGTTTGCCCAATCCGCAACAGTCAGCACAACAGCGTTCTCCTGAAACGTTGAAATGTTTCCCATGCAGCTAAAAACACTGGGGGAAAAAGGCTGGCACGGTTGAAATACAGGTCCTGTGTTTATACAACTTGGAAAACAAGACTGTCTGAGGGATTGTTTAAATGAAAAATACTTAAGTGTTTTAAATGTGGGCTTTACTGTCAGCTTGCTGTTTACACTTTTGCCTTTAATTTGCTCCACAGCCACTGCTATATTGTCAAATCACGACAGGGACAAACGCTCTTGTCATCTAAAATATTGTTAAAATTACAGCTTCAGTTTTGTCCACATTGCAGCGATGGAAATTTAAATGCGACAATTGTCTGGTGAGAGCGTCAGTAGGTGTTTTTTTATTTTCCATCCACCGCTGTTGTGTGAATATTGGCAGAAATATGTGTTCGATGGCATGAAAGTCAGAGCCACTATAGAAGGATAATAATGTCACTAAATGGTGCCAGTAGCTATTGACACATGGGGGCGTTTTGTTGCTGTTTCCAACCTTGATTGAAGTTATATTTGTTTGTTGCACAAAGTCCAGGCACGTTGTAGTTTCCTCGTCAGTCTACTCCGCACAGACCTCCTCTCGCATGCTCTTCCCACAATCTCTCTCTATTTTTCCAGAGAACCAAATTGTGACAGCAGAAGGGACGTTTCGGTCATGTGATCACACGTCGGACTTATTTGCATTTACCTTTCATACGTACTGCGACTTTTCCACCTCCCCTGGAGAAAAATTCCAAATCTTCTGTCACCATCCAATGTGCCTAAAATAGGCTGATGGAAATCCTCCTCATCACTCATATATCAGAACATGCAGACTTCCACATAGCATATTGTGTCGTGTTTTTCTGCCTTGTGTTGTGTTGAAAGGCACGTGTGTGCGCGCACGTTTGTTACAAGGATGAAGGAGGATATTTGCGGAGGTGCTGTTTGCTGTGCTGACGAGGAGTGTGTGATGGGTGTAGGTTTTGTTCGAGCTGTTGTGGGCAGCCCGGCTTCAAAGGGGCCTTCATACAAGGACTCCACTTCATTCATTTTCGAGGTAGTTTGATGCAATTCAGCGACATGTGAGACGGACGCAGGAGCTGGAGAGCAGGCCATTATGACAGATTTCTTTTTACCAGAAATACTCAAGCACAATTCTAACAGGCCAATCCACATTGCAAAAAAACAAGGCAAGGCTTTGCATTTGCAATCACAAGCCTAAGAAAAGAGAGAACGGTTGGATTTGTGCGAGTGCCTGTGGCTCTTGGGGAGTTGGGATGACAGTGGGAGGACGAGGAGGAAAGGTGCAGTTCAGTGACCCTGGGCCGACTTGCTACTCGTTCACATGTCAAAGCCAAAAGGCAGAGCTGCCTGCCTGCGTACCCATCTGGGGCCCATCAGGAACAGGAGCCAAAAGAACACACAAGCATGAAAGACACACACACACACGCATATGCTGGTAGAATGGAAGTGCCCTTTTGTCTCAGGAGGAATGGAGAGGCTGGCTGTGTCTGTTGTCAGCCTGCAAGTCCTGTCTTTGGATAGAAGTGTTTATATTTCACAGGCCCGTATCGTGACTCTTTTCGTTGCTGATCTAAAATGGATGAAACGAGCATAGTAATCGTAATAAGACCACAAGTGCAATTGTTGTACATTCAGTGCTGCATTTGCTTCTCCTAATAAATCCAAAATATGACGATGATGTTTCAAGGTCATTTTTAAAGTAAGCCACCCCTTTATTCAGACACAATGCAGAGCAGATGCATGACAATAAGCTGACCGTCTTCACAAATTCAAACTAAAAAGAACTGCAGCTTGTGGACATTTAAATGCATTCACAAGCTGAGCCGTGTATGTTTATCATTTAAGTTTCAGGTAACCAATGAACGCGTGGGGATCACCATTAGCTTTAGATGTGGTTTCCTTTGTATAGCCGCTTGCATTATAAATCAATCTGTATTAAGGCTCCGGTCCACAGAAACTCAGTGCCTCACCTCACAGCCGGGGAGAGTGAGGATTTCAAAAGCAGCTGTTTGCTCAGATACGACCAAACGGCTGCAAAACAAACAACGTGATAATGAAAGATGTATTTGTATTCACCTTTTATTCCCAGGAATCTCTGAATACAAGGACAAAGGCGGCTGTTTTGTTGTGCTGTCTTGTTGTCGGTGAGGGATTGAATGTCCCCGCTCTACGTGACAGTTTGGAACACAGATCCTGGTAGCAACTGCCCACATGTTATGTAATATGTGACAGACAGAGAGAGAGAGTTTCCTATTTAGGCAATCTTCACTGGCAAGCTCACTGTGCCACTGTGCCACACAAATGTGAAGTGGTAGCCTTCAATACTATCTGCAATAAAGTGTTGAATAACCTTTTAATGGTTTTTTTTTTTTTCAAATCTTGTTTTGCTTTCTGTTTATTGTAACAGAAAATCTAAAAAATAATCTGAAATATTGACGATGGTCTTACGTTTTTGTGTTGGACCTCAACACTCATGGCTCTGCTTTGTTGATCCAAGTTCCAAATGACCAATGGGCAGACTCGGTGCTGGATCTGGACCCAGACCTGTTACTATAAAACACTTTTGATGGAGCCTTTGTGTCATTACTGGCACAGCATTTCCAGGAAATGCAGACTAATCATATTATCAGTGAAATGACACATGAACGCATGAACGCATGAACACCATGAACACCATGAACACCATGAACAGAGCTCCTGCGTCACTCAACAGCCGGCTTTTTCTTACACTCCCATATGAGACATGCCTTTCAGGTACGTCTCAAGTGAGGAAACCACGCAGCTTTTTTTTAAGAGCTCTCGTCTATTTTTAGTCACCAAAATGAACTGAACATTATCTCTCACCACAGTTTCAACGTCTATATCTGCCACAAATGCGACATGCTTGTTTCAAAGTAAAAGCATTCTGCTTTTTCAGTTCCATGAATCCATTCATTTTATTCTTTTATTGTGAAATATTTGCAGCCCTTACAGATGTGCAGCTTCACACTGAAGGGTCCTGGCAAACTTAAGTACACGGCAGTGTTTAAAAGTATTTTGTGCCATAATTACAGCTTCCTGTGTGAACAATAGTTAGATACACACACACACACCCCAGGAAGAGAAGGAACTTCACATGCTGTGATCTGAGAATGAAACAAACTTAATGTTATCAGTGTACACCTTTGAGTCTAGTCCCTAAAATTATTTTTACATGTGTATGTAAAGTGCTTTCTAATCTATATATAAAAATATTATTTTTCCATTTCATTAGTTTGATGTGAAAGTCGGTTGACTCCAATGTTAAGTCCAATAAAATGTTTAGCATTTGTTCTAATGACATAATGATGTTCCAGACCTTTGCTTAAGGTATTTTTTTTCTATCTGGATCTCTTGTGGTTTTTAACTGACTACCCCCTGATCTACCCATGGTGTAAAATGCAATGCATGTCCACATTGTGCCTGTGTAACAGCGCTCCAGGCTCATGGTGTGTTATATGTGTAAAATGTATTAAAGCAGTGGTTTTACCGTTTACCATTCGCTTCGAAAGCGAGGCAGAGTTCCAGGAATGAGGAGAGGACACGGGTCTGTTTCATGACCTACATGTGTATAAGTACACTGCCATGATTGGTCAAATAATAAGCTAACCCATTACATTTGTAAAGCACCAACGATGCAATAATGCCTCATTTTAACACCAGTGGCTGCTGAGATGGCTGCAAGTGTATCTGCAGTATTGTATTTTAAACACTCTTGCTTCAGCTTGTAAGATAACTTGATATTGGATTTAACTGTAGCCTTCTGACTCCACCTGTGATGTCCTTTAACCAAGTCTACTTCATCAGTCCTCACCAGCTGAGGGCATTAGGTTAAATCCACGTTTGTTTGTGTAACTAGCAGCAGTCTTTTCCAAGAACTGGGGGAAAGTAGGCTCTGTTGGCGGTTGCTGTGTTACGTGGCTAGAAGAGGGGGGAGGCAAAGAGACTCTCTGGCTGCAGCGTGCAGGTATTTATGGTCATAAGCTGCCACTCATATTGTAATCTCCAGATGGCTTAAGCTCTTTGGCATTGGGTCTCCATGATAAACAAGCCTTTCAGGGTTAAGTTACTGGTCTTTGTGGAATCACGGGTATCCCTTGGCTTGTGACCTCTCTGACATTCGTTTGTGAGATACTGTAGCTCGCGGTGTTGGTGCGGTTTGACCAGATAAACACGTCTCTGTTGCCCGTCGCTCCAGTGAAATGTGGACATTTTTCTCCCAGAATTTGAAATACTTGTCTTTCCTTCACCAGGCGGCTCAGTGTGATCACCATGAATTACACAACATAGTGCACAGTGTTCCTCCACTACTCCCTCCGATGTTTTTTTGGAGCTTCTTTGCTCTCTAGTTATCAGAGTGTTCCACAGTAGAGCACACCATGCACCCAGAGATTAGGATACAGGCCATGCAGGCGTCTCATATGGCTGTCTATCGATAAGAGACACAGGGAGGGCGTGATGAATGCTACCAACCAAAAGCGTGTGTTGCTGTTAGAGAAGAAGTATGTCAGGTCACGGAAAACCGGAGCCAAAGTGCTGCAGCGTATGACAACATGGCAGTCTACTCCTTTCCGTCTTCCTCCCCCTCATCATCATCACATGGGTGTTGAAGGGTGTTTTTGCTTTCACACTGACTTGGCAAGAAAGCGGCGAATCAGCAGCCCAACAAAACAAAATAGAAGTCTTAGTGTTAAGAACCATAATGGGATGTTATTTAGGCGCTGCGCGAAATGTGATTACACTTTGCCGAGCACTCTCTGTGGCCGCCGTACCACCGTGTCCTCCATATGATGTCAGTGGGTCAGTCAGCGAGGAGGGGAGAAGGACGGGAGTGGTTGTGAGTGGAAGTTATCTGGGGTCGTCTGCTGAGATAGTTCTTTTAATCTGGATAAGAGTCTGGGAGAAGACTGATGCCTTCAGTGTCTGGTGTTTGTTAGCTGTGACGCCTGGTAGGCCACACAGAGAAATCCATGGGCTCATACACATGACCAGTGTGTCCCTCTCTGCCCTCACACAGCCTCTGTGTGTTTGTACGATAACGTAGTGTGCTCAAGCCTTAAAACTAAAACTGGGACATTCACAAGCAAGCATGTGTGTAATGTGAAATTACATTTGTGTCAGCTCCTCTGCTACAGCAGCACAATAAATGATTTAGTGCCGCAGCAGACCATGTACATGACCCACTTTGTTTGAAATGTTGTTAAAAATCGTAGCAAATTGCTGTAAATTACACTTCATGCATTCAACACAACCAGGTCTCGATCTTGAACGTCATTGTAATTACCGCACTGAAACAAAATGGAGGCAGTTTGTCTGCCGTGGTGTCCACACGCTGCCTCCCAGGTGGAGCTGTCTGTGCCTTCAGGCTGCTGTGAAAGAGCACAATGTGAATAATTGCCAGCCGATAACTGTGTGTGTGTGTGTGTGTGTGTGTGTGTGTGTGTGTGTGTGTGTGTGTGGTCAGATGGTGATGTTGAAGTACAGATGACACTGTTTGGCGCTTTCACAGAGAAGGAGCAATGGTGGGCGAGACTCTCCACCATGAATAGAGCTGATTACACAGACAGACAGACGACCTGAGCCAGACTGATAGTCATCATCCAAACTTGTCTTGGTTGTGGCGACAAACTATGGTTTAAACCCAATACTCTGAGGATATTTTGATATTGTGAGGAAAGGCTGCCCAAGAATTTTTAGTTGATCAGTCGTCATTTGAGGCCTCTAGTCGACTTTTCCTCAGCACATTGAAGATGGTTCCCAATAGAGTTTTCCCTGCGATTTAAACGATAAACAACATCTTACCAACTAATGATTCTTGTGGTTGACACTAAAGGCCCTGGTATACTTCCACGCACAGCACGTGCGGACCCAACGCACGTCACGCGCATAATGCATTTTGCGTTCTCAACATGCAGGATGCATGCAAAGAGTGCCCCACCGGTAGGTGGAGTATTAAGCCAGAACAGAAGAAGCAGTCACCAAGAATAGTCACCTGAGCTGGCGACCCTCGAGGCGTCTGACACCCCGATTCCCCTGCCCGACGGACCTTTTAGCTGATGAGCCGCTTGAACCAGACGTGTCCGTGGGAGCTGTAGCATCGTTCTCCTCTTCTGTGATAGGAATGCGTCCTGTTTCCGTCCAGACTTGTACCGTCACCCGATGGTGAAGTGAGATACTACAGGACCCTGACGCGCGACTATGCCAGGGTCCGTGAAATGTGACGTGCAATGCAGCATGTGCACGGAAGTATACCAGGGCTTTACGGGGGACAGCCCTGCTGTGAGGATATTGTAGCAGGTACTCACTGCTATAAATTACTTTCTGAGGGTTAAGACTTGGTTTTACGGTTACACTGAGAATTGGCTTTAAGTGAGGGTTATGTTAAGGGTGAGGGTTGAGCATGTGATTAAGATGGTTAAGGTTAGGTTAAGGGAATGCATTTGGTCTATGAAGTTTGTGTGTGTGTGTGTTTGTGTGTGTCTGTCTTGTGACTCCCAAACTTGAATGACTACAGACTGAACTGGAGCTACTCTTCATTCACTCGCACACACACACACACACACACACACACACGCTGTAATGGTTTAATGGTTTGTACTCCTCTCGTGTTCTTATCAGCATCCATGCATAGCTTAACTCCCCCACCACACACACACACGCTCACACATAGACAGACAGACAGGCAGATACACTGTATCGAGCACTCGCATGTCTCCACCTGTCTTAAAGTGACAGAGCGTAGCAGAGAGCACTCCAGCCTAGTGAATTCCTTCTCTGCTTGCCACGTGCTTGTCTCCTTGGGACTCCCCATAGAGATACAGTATAGTTCCTGAGCCGGGGATCGCTCCACTGAGTCCACCGGCTTCACATCTCTCCACTTTTTGCTTCAGGCGAACTGATAGGACAGGTCCTGCTAATGGAGTGCTGATTGTGTTATAGGCATAATTATCTCTCTTTACCTCTTGACTCGGGGCCATTAGCAGGATAGATAGTACAGAATAAGGGACTGTCAGGAAGATGGAGTGTACAAGACGAGCAGGGTCCAGGAAATGCCGTTGCACACGCCTCCCCCCCTCCCCCCTCCTCTCCCCGCTGAAACTTGTTGTTTGTAATGTAGGCAAGGAGACGGAAAACTATAGCTGAGAGCAACAAATAAATATTAGCCAGCAGAGGCCATTCTATTGTCTCGGGGCTGACATGAGATATCAATCATATGTAACCTGCTGTGTTTTTGACCTGTAAGCTAGGGAGTGTATAATAAGAATAAATATGAATGTTCTTTGAACACACTGAATTGTAGATTTTTTTAAGATGCCCATGTTATTGCTTTTGTTGTTATGTTATTGCCCTAAGTTACCTTGAGGTCGTGTTTATCTTGTGATATTTTATCATTTCTGCAGCTAGGCTTCTCTCAGTTAAAACAATATATATTCATATTCAGTATTTACAAGTAAAAGAACAATAGAATAAGTAGAATAAGTGGAAGAGAGAACCAAACAGTGAGAATCTTCTGACCTTTGACATAATGCACCAGAGAACTGGTTTCAAGTGGGATTGAACTGGTTTCAAATGAAATCGCCACACAAGCTCGACGAGTCAAGAAATCTGTCTTGCTGCCTAAGCAAAAACACAAGCTTTAACCCTTTCTGCTGTCTTTGGTGATTTATCTCATGACAATATTCTTCTTTTTTCTTTTTCTTTCTTGTTCTTTGCAGACGAGCTCACCTGCGGCTGTGTCTGGAGCGGTTGAAGAGCCTCATACCTCTGGGACCTGACTGCAATCGCCACACCACTCTGGGCCTGCTCAACAAAGCCAAAGCACACATAAAGGTAAGGCATTAGTGGAGCTGCAGCTGGTCCCGGGTCACCTTTTTACTGTCGTCAACATCGACCACAGATGGAAAGACGGAAAATAAAAACACTGAATGGTGACACACAAGTGTTTTTTACAACTAAACTGAGCAAGAAAGAGTAACGCCTTGCTCTAATGACTAATAAAGTCCGCTTTGGTATTTGGATTGGAGTGATGCAAGCGGTCATTAACTCGTAGAACATGTGTATGTAATGCAAGTCTTTTTCACAGCAGATGTTTTCCAACATGAAATCGTAGGACAGTAACATTAATTATCCAGGGTTGTTCAAGTGTAAGAGTAGAATACATACATACATGTTTCCAGTGTTTTCTGGATGTGTCCCAATAAAGTGATGGAGAAACAGTTATAAGCTATGATCGTTATAGCATTGCATTTGCACAGGACTGTGTACTGATACAAACAAATTAATCCATCCCTTTAATTTATTCTCACCTTTGGTCAGCTCCACACCGCCAGGATTACTATGAATATGAAAGTTACAGTTATGTGTCCCTGTTTGTTTCACATGTAGTTATCGAGTGCTGCGAGGGCTTTTAGCGCAGCGTTGATCGACTGGAGCGTTTAATGAGAATTATTTCAGTGTGTGAACACGATGTAGGAAATGAGTTAAGTAAATTGCGTCTGAAAATACTTACATAAATACATGCCATTAACACAACGTGTTGTGGACTTGTCAGTAAATATGAAAATTGTGGATACAAACTGGTAATCACAAGGTCACGGGTGAGACTTTCCCTGCCTGATAATCCAGGCTTCAGCTGTGTATGTAATGCGTTAAGACATCAGCTCCATCAGCGCCTTCCATCCCCTGGAACAACAGACATGTGACTGCCTGAGACTGAGCAGGCCGCATGCGAGGCGTCCTGTGTGGCGTGTGCTCACGTAACAGACGGGGAGAGCATAAAGGCCATGTTGTTATTGTTGTTACACACAGACATACATACAAACACCCGCTCTATTACCGCCACATCTCTGCACTTCTCCTGTCAGCGCGAGTCGATCCATTGCTTATTGATGGCCCACTGCTGTGGTCCGTCGCCGGGAGTCACGCTCGTCAGCGTTATGTCACGATGGCCGTGACACAAGGCTGTGAGGTTAGAGCCCGGCGCGGCACAGCAGTCATCACTTCCTGCCATCAGTCTCACTCGTAGTGTAATCGCGCAAGAAGTAAACGGAGGCGCATGACATGTCAAACTCCAGGCCTGCAGATCACATCCTGTCTGCAGCACAGTTGTATTTGAGGCGTCTAATGATACTGGCCTGGTGGTATGTAGTATTAACCCCAGAATGCATTGCTGGTGCGTTGTGACATCATGCAGCAGCTCTCCACTGTTGACGGGCTCACGAGTCACCCGACCTCAACTGTAAATGAGTTTGACGCCCCTGACTTGGCGGCTGGCGCGGCAAAGATCCGAAAGAGTGAGTTTCTTTTTATTTTGGTTGCGTCTCTTAACATCAGTGACCAAAAAAAGGAATATTGGGCTGAAGCGTGAGGCTTATTTTAGCCTGACCTGTACGATGGAAAAGACAAAGTTCCGGGGGCTTAATGTCAAAACAGGCGCGTGTGTCTTTGACAGGAATTTCCATACAGACAAATCTCCAGCGTCTTATCTCCTCCGTATCTGCATTCTTGTCTCAGGTCTTCCTCCTTCTCTCGCTCTTATCTGCTCTGTACTTCGTCGCCGTCTGTCCCTCTGTCTCTGCCTGCACACGCCCTTCTTTTGTCTCACCTTCTCATTTTTTTTGTGTGTGTCTTGCATTCCTTCCCTCCTCCATGCTTACATTTATCTCGGTGCTCTGCTTTTATAGTTGACCTCTTCTCTGTCTCCCCTGCTGAATCTCTCTCTCTCTCTCTCTCTCTCGTCTGTCAGAAACTTGAAGAGGTGGACAGGAAGAGCCAGTACCAGCTGGAGTCTCTGGAGCGTGAGCAGAGGCACCTCCAGCGGCAGCTGGAGCTGCTGGGGGGAGGCAGCGGCGCCGCAGCCCAGAGCAGCCCAGGAGAGGGGGAGAGGATACGCATGGACAGTGTGGGCTCTGCCCTCTGTTCTGACCGATCTGACTCTGACCAAGGTGAGGAGGGATTGTTAATTTAGTGACTCTGAGGCCATCAAAACACTCCAGCTGCTCTCAGGCTAATTTTACAACACTGTTCAGAGCCCCCACAGGGACTGTAGGTGAAGTGAGGTGTAAGTAATAGATTTCTTGGCATAGAGACTTAAATGCATGTGCTTTTAAAGAGAATGTAGAGGTCCAGTATGTAACATTTAGGAGGGTGTATTGACAGAAATTTGATATAGTACTAATAGACCTAATCCTCAGATTGCATGTTTTTGAACTGTGGGAGGAGACCGGAAGAGAAAACCCACACACACGTACACGTACACGCACACGCGGGGAGAACATGCAAACTTCATGCAGAAAGACCCTTGTTTTCCGACCAGGTCGCGAACACGGGTCTACTTGCTGCAAAGGCAACAGTGCTAACCACTACAAGTATCTAAATATTAAAGAAATGATGTATTTATATTGTAAATACATGGTGGTCCAAAATGCCAGCGTCTGTAGAGCTGATATAAATATACTGAATAAGGCTCATTCTGAGGCAATTAAAAACAACAATTGTATCAATCTTATCTATTATCTATTGTTTCTTCAGAAAGTCATTTATAGGTTGTTTTTTTCCAACAGCAGTTGCCATCCTTACTGTTGCATTACTGCCTTAGTTGTTCATGTTTTTCATATTTCATATTGGCAAAAGAAAAATACCAGGGGGCAAAAGGAAATTAGTGGGCGGAACAAAAAAGTGCGTGAGAAAAATACATTCTCTTTTCTATTCTCTTTCCTTTTCCTCTACTGCCTCCAGCCTTCATTCACAGTGGACGTTGTTTTTGATCAGTCGTGTATTTTTCTTTTGTTTGTTTCCTCTCCGTTTCTCGGCTGCAGAGGAGATCGAGGTGGACGTGGAAAGCACGGAGTTCTCCCATGGAGAGCTGGACAGTGTGAGCACGGCCAGCACCAGCGACCTGGACGACCACAGCAGCCTGCAGAGCATGGCCAGTGACGAGGGCTACTCCTCCTGCAGTGTCAAACTTGCCTTCTCCTCCTAGAGCCTCACATCGTTCCTGACCAACCCGCCCGCCCGTCTGTTTATCCACCCAGCCACGCCTCTACACACACACACACACACGCACACACACGCCCACCTCAGACGATGACCGAGGCCACGGAGCCTCTGCCTCCCCCACCTCCACCTCCTCTGTCCTCAGCCTTTAAATTACCACTCCTGACACCGGGGACCCAAACACAGTGATGTGAGATTGACAATTTGATGTTCTTCTCCTCTTTTTAAAGGGAGATGGTTGATATGAAAAAAAAAAAAATTTGACATCATTGTACATTTTTAATCCTGTAATTTAAAACGAATGACTGATTCTACGCGCGCAAATCATCCAATGTCTGTTTTTTTTTTTAATATTCACAATCCCCAATTTGATCCAAAAATGCACTTAAATTCATATAAATTTAAAAACAAAAAAAAACTATCTCCCCTGTGGGTTCATGCGTGAGGATGATCCTGTGAATCCCATTCCGATGTGGTGACGATGGGCCTGGATGATCGGGAACGGTCTCCGATGTGGACTTGAATTGAACACTGTGGGTGAACTTTTGTCATATCAACACAGCTCGGTTCCTGACAACACGTCCTTCCAGCCTTGAATTTAATCCTCGTCTTAATGTCTTTTTTTTTTTTTTCTTTTTTTTCAACACCGCGGGCGCTCGGACACTTGAATTGGTGCTATTGTGAAACAAACCAGTGTGGAAGCCGATGAGAAACACCACTACTAAGCTTCTAAAGCAAACAAACAAAGTGTGTCTGGCGTGATTGTTTCCAATCAAGCGTGGAGGAAAACAACCACAAAAGAATTGGGACGGAGGGGGGGGGAACATTCCTGTCGAATGTGGGTGCTCATTGCATTTTGAAAAAGTGGAAATTGTAACTGTGTGTGTGTGTGTACGTGTGTACGTGTGTGTGTGCGCGTGTGTGTCTTTTGTTTTGGTTTCTTTACCCTCGACAAGCAGCTACAACAAGCAATCCTGCACTTGCCTACTTTAGAGCTGTCCATAGAAACGGCACAAACCAAGTCCTTCAAAAAAAAAACAGCAACAAGGAGAAATAAGTCCAAACTACAACAGCAGACCATGGAATAGATGCCCATCCTCTTTCCAGCAGTAACAAGCAATAACTCCGGTAGTTGTTTTAGTTGCATTTTATTTTATTTTCTCCCGACACACTCACATGTGACCGTCCAAAAAACTTTCCTTCTTTTTTTTTTTGTATATACAAATAGATTATTAAATTAAATTTTAGAAAAAGAGTTTTTTAACAAACAAAAAAAGAGTAGAGCTCTGTTGCTGTTTAACCTGTGTTTATTGTGCTTTAAAAAAAAAAAATGGATATTTTGAGAAGATTTCGTCCTCTGTAAAGTCGCATGGACACTGTTTCATTTTTTTTTTTCGCTCAATTTTATTGATGGATTAGGTTTTTTGAAAGTCACTCGTTTCGTAGCAGGAGTAAGAGAAAAGTCGCTCGTCAACATGATGAAAAACTTGTGAAGAAAACGGAGAACACTGAGATTGTGTGGCATTGTGTAGATCATGTTAATTTATTAGACTTTTTTTTATAATGCTCACAAATAGGGTATAAATTGCTGCCTCTGGCATTCCACTGGCGGTCGGGTGATCTGTGAGCATGCACGTGTGTGTGTGTGTGTGTGTCTGTGTGTGTGTGTGTCTGTGTGTGTGTGTGTGTGTGTCTGTGTGTTCTGAAGTGTGGGCAGAAGAAAACGGGTTATATGATGTCACTGTTCGCCATCCCAGCTCCACTGGTATTAAGGATTGCACTTCAACCACAGTTCTCTTTATTATTATTTTTTCTCTTGAAACCTTTTTTTGTTTGGAAGCAAAAACAAACGACAATATTTATTTTACAATCCCCTGAAGAACACAAACAATGGGGGGAAGTTAACTTATTTTGGTTTTTGTCTTATTTTACTCCTCCTATTGCTGATAATTCCTCATTCCTTATTTTAAGAATTGTATATTTTATGGCTTATTGTTATTATTTTTGATCCTTTTGTTGGGAGGGGTTACACAGGGTGGGTGGCAGTATGATGAAAATGTAGCCATTTTGTGTTTTCTTTATTATTATTATTATTATTATTATTTCTTTATGTATTTTATTTTTCTTTTCTTCGATGGACACTTGAAATGTAATCGGCCCCTAAGCTGCTCCTAGTGCTGAGCCTCGCCTTTTTGAGAGTCGTCGGCCTTGTCCAGAGTCGGCTTCCCCTCCTCTTACACTCTGCCTGTGGTCGACGATCACAAACACGGTGGAGACGTGTTTGTGGACCCCGTGTGTCTGCCTGTTTTTCGGGGTCTGAGGGAGGCTCTCTCTGCACGAGGCTCATTGATAGCCAAGACTTAACTGGCAAATATAGAGGCGGCTACTACACAATAAAAGGGGTCTAAAACTCCACTTTCCTCCGTTAGGAGGATTGTAGTTTCTATTAGACTCGTGTTTTAGTAGAAAAAAGAAGAAAAAAAAAAGAAAACGTGTCTTACATTTACAAGGCCTCCGACTGAGGATTTTAAGAAAAGACAAACAAAGAAGAACAAATCCTTTTGGTTTCTCTGAAGGACAACATTAAGGTGTGGGAGTTTGACGCGTGTGCGTTCGCTGCGCGGCTCTGTCGAGGTCGTTGAACTTGGCGCTGAATCAGAGAGTCACCACATTTGGTGCTTGACATTAAAAATGATGCCAAAACCACCTCAGAAACACCTCAGTGTCCTCTCTCTCTACTGCTCTCTGTCCCTGAGGGACAGTTTGCGTTTACTTGTTAAGCGTCACCTTCTCTTTGTTTCTTCTTCTTCTTCTTCTTCTTCTTCTTTGCCGACAGGTCAAAAAGGTCACCTGTTTGACGAATAAATTGAACTCCTTGTGCAGATCGGATGCTCGTCTTTTCACCTGCTCGGTCTCCAAATTATTTTCAATTCTTTGGGACAAATGATTTCTTTCTGTTATTTCCCCCAAAATATGACGTGTGAAAGCTCTCTGGCACTCTGTAATTTCTCTTGAGGTGAAACATTATGTTCTAAAATGGGATCAATACTAATTATGAGAACTAATTTGACAGAAGCCAGGTCTGTGTGTATGTATGTATGTGTATGTGTGTGTGTGTGTGTGTGAGTGAGTGACCCTTGGTCCACGACTTGGCTGCACTGATCTCAGTTTCCTGCCTGCTACTTAGTACATATCAGACTTTTGAATTCAGAAAACGACAAATTCATCCAGTGTCTGGTGTAAAGGCTGGTTGTGAAGGCTCTGTCATGTAAACTGCAGCTATCACTTTGTATTTTAAAAAATATTAAATAAATAAAACGCCTGCTAAGTTCACTGCAGACCAGTCCTGGATCAGCGCAGTTTACTGAGATGCTGGCTCCTCCCAAACAGAAGCATATCAAAGCTATATTTTTACCTCTGTGTTTAAGGTTTTCGGTTTAGACCACACGCAGTCCTGAGTATTGAGTTCTGGTCTTGCGGGTGGACCTGAAAGTGTACCAGCCGGGCTGAAACGGAGGTCATCGTGCTTTTGTGTAAATCCACTTCCCATCCAAGGTGTTGGTCTCTCAGGATGTTGTCTTTGAGCAAACGCGTCTACGATCAGTCCCACATAGGGAGTCCTGTTGTTCTCAGCCTGTGGCCATCCTTTGTAAAACATGCAATCTGATGATGATTCTGTAGATGTGTAAGTTGAAGATGCAATACTTACAATAAAAAAACACCAAGATTTTCAAAAAAAAAAAGAAAAATGGAGCTCTTTCTACCACAACACCTTTTTCCTGTGCTGAATGAATGTGAATCTGTGAAGCAGTGACTCATGCCGATGCATCCAAAAATACATTCAAGGTCAGACTTTTTAAGGTGTGACTCTTCAGACCAGAGCTGAAAAAAACAAGAAACGCAGCAAACTGGGGTGTGACGATGACGGATAACACTCACTGTAATGGTTCACATGAATCTAATTTTATGACACGGTAGTTTCATCTTAAATGAAATCACCCGACTCATGAATCTGCTTGAACTTTTCATAATCTATGGTGGCGTATTAATGACTGAACAAAAAAAATGGGTGGAGAGCACTTTGATTAAAACACACGGAATTGAATAGATAGAGAGGATAATCCAACATGTGCTGTCTGTGGTCCACTTCTGTCCACATAGTGGTTTTCTTTAGCTGATGAAGTTTGAACGCCTGAAACCGTTTACTCCTCTGTTGATGGAAATGATGGGATGTGGTTCAGGAAAGTTCAGCTTGTGGCTGGATTCTTAAAGTCACAATCAAATTGAATTGAATTGAATCAAGTTCCATGTAAAGTGGGACACCCACTGCTCTTGTTGTTTATCGTGCGGCGGTAACATGTGCGTGTTACGACTCCAGCACGCTACATGTGTCTGTGAAAGATCACATGATGTTTTCTGTGATCAAAGCAGAGACGGGTGTCGTCGTCCCCCCCCTCGTCTCTGTCTCTGTCTCTGTCTCAGACCACATGAGCCTCCACCACATGTCATATTCTTCTCAAGTGGCTTCAGCTTTTGAGGAGTGGTTAAGAGGGTTAGAGTTACTCTGAACCTCCCAAGTTGTACAGAAACCATCTTGTCACACACCACAGTGTGATAATGAAGATGCCCGCTTATTTTTCCCCTCCTCTGCCGAAACTACTGATAATCTGGGTTAGATTACATCTCCGCTTCAAACTGTCACTGACACCAGACGTGTTCTGTCTGTGTGCGACGACGAGTCATTTCTGAAAAGGAAGGGAGGGGCGTGGGGGGGTAGACAAACTGGAAACATGGATGTTTAAACAAAGTTTTAAAAAGAAGTGTGTGTCTGTTTGGAGAAGGTAATAACACACAGTGTAGACTCACACTTCACCATAAAAGTGTTTCAACTGAAAAGAGAAATCAACACGGACCCATTTTTGGTCTCACTTAATCTCAGTTGTTGAAGACTTCAGCAGCTTTAATCCCATGATCATGTCTGGTGTTTTTTTCATCACCAATTAAAGGAAAACGTCACCCATTTGCATTAAGCTTTGTATTACTAGAATAAGGGGTAGAATTTTGGATAAATTCTGCTTCCCAACCTCAGTTTCCCCCGAGTTGTTGCTTGTTATTTGCCCACCAGTGACACTTGCTCCTGTACCTGTGAGCAAAGATGGCGGACACTGTTTACATTCTGGGAATGAGACCCGCCCCCCCTTACGAGTTGGTCTAAAAAGTGCGGAATTAGCGTTGCAGTTTCAAGCCTCGGACCAAGTGTCACTGGTGGGCACGTAACAAAAAAGAATGAGGATATTTCTCGACTCAGGGGAAACTGAGGTTGTGAAGCACACTTTTTCAAAAATACTAGCCCTTATTCTAGTAAAACACATCTAAATGCAAACATTTTCCATGGGAACAATAATTAAATATAACATTGCAACATAAAATCACATTCGACATTTATTCTCATGCGCTCCATGCAGACCAGTTCATCAATCATATTTAAGTAAAAATGCTGCCATCTAGAGGACAAACACACTCAGTGTTTGCTATAGCAGCCATCAAGAATACACTGGCCACTTTATTAGGTACACAGAACACCATTTAAACTGGCTCCTGGTGTTCTTTGTAAACTCTAGAGATTGTGTGTCTGTGTGTGTGTGAAAAATCACAGTAAGCCACTTCTGTGTGCCTAAATGCACTGATTTGCTGCCATGTGGTTGATTAGATGTTTGCATTCACAGGCAGTTGGTACCTAAGTAAGTTTTTAAATAGTCATTATGTGAAACTTAACTAGTGAATTGTGAGTTTTAATATTCAGAACAACAATATTATAATACTCAGTCTGTGGTTCAGAGTGAGCGGGAAAAAAAGTCCTCAGGGTGATATCACGAAACAAACCACTAGGCGGCATGAGAGGCCTGGAAATCACACCGTCTGTGTTTTCACAGACAGAAAGCAGCTACACTCTGATAGCAGCACTGTATTTAATTATATATTTATGTATTATTTATATATACAGTATATACATGTCACTTAAACAGATGATCCCAAATAACAACAAGTGTGTTTTGTTTTTTGTCAGATAATCCTAAACTCTGTGTTCAGGATGACAGAGGCTGACACGTTTTTCTTTATCACATTCTATGGTTTAAGTTTCATGTTTTGTCTTACACCGTGTGTGTATTATAGTAACATTACTCTGAATTTATGGACATAATCACCTCATTTAAATCAAAGAGTGATGTGGCTGCTATTTGCATTTGCCACTGTGCATCTTCAGTCTTGTTCTTTGTGTTTGAGTTGGTCATTTCAGATAGTCGTCACAGTCTGTAGCAATCTCAGTGCAACAGATCTGGAAAATGAGAGCAGAGCATTAAAATATGTGAACATCACAGGTGGTCATTCATTCACCTGTCCTCACCATTCATTCACCTGTCATCATTGTTCATTCACCTGTCCTCATCATTCACTTGTCCTCATCTGTTACCTGTCCTCATCATTCATTCACCTGTCCTCACCATTCATTCACCTGTCATCATCGCTCATTCACCTGTCCTCATCATTCACTTGTCCTCATCTGTTACCTGTCTTCATCATTCATTCACCTGTCCTCACCATTCATTCACCTGTCATCATCGTTCATTCACCTGTCCTCATCATTCACTTGTCCTCATCTGTTACCTGTCCTCATCATTCATTCATCTGTCCTCATCATTCATTCACCTGTCCTCATCCTTCATTCACCTGTCCCTCATCATTCACTTGTCCTCATCTGTTACCTGTCCTCATCATTCATTCATCTGTCCTCATCATTCATTTACCTGTCCTCACCATTCACCTGTCCTCATCATTCATTCACCTGTCCTCACCATTCACCTGTCCTCATCATTCATTCACCTGTCATCACCATTCACCTGTCCTCATCATTCATTCACCCCCTCATCATTCACCTGTCCTCACCATTCACCTGTCCTCATCATTCATTCACCTGTCATCACCATTCACCTGTCCTCATCATTCATTCACCTGTCCTCATCATTCATTCACCTGCCCTCATCATTCACCTGTCCTCATCATTCAACTGTTCTCATCATTCATTCACCTGTCCTCATCGCTCATTCACCTGTCCTCATCATTCATTTTCACCTGTCCTCATCATTCATTCACCTGTCCTCATCATTTGTTCACCTGTCCTCATCGTTCAATCACCTGTCCAAGATTTAAAACGTACAGTTCAAAACAAAAACATACTTAAGTAAAAGTAAAATTATAAATCAGATTATACACCTTATAAATAAATAAAAAACATTCATTACTTTCCACCTCTGGTGAACATATAACTTATATAACATAAATCATTTCTGTCTGATCATGATCCTATTTTACCACTAGGCTGCATGAAAGTACTCTGCATGTCATGGCTCTCAGGACTCCCACGTCAAAGACCATGTGAGAATAAAAGCCTGGTGGGGGGGGGGCACACTATGTTTCTGTGAAAATCAGACAGAAGAGGACAAATGACAGAATCTCAACCACATTCACCAAATACAAAAGAAAAAAAAAAAGGGTAATGAAGCTTTGAAAATGTAGCCAGTCCTGAATGAATTGGTCATCAGAATTATCGGAGGAGGCTGTCATCAGAGACACTGATCCAAACTGTCAAGTGACGCTCGTCTCTTCTGAGAGGAAGTGACACAAGCCCACTGCTAATTAAAAACAGAGAAAACAGAGGATAATGAACGCACAATACTTCACTTTACAGACACAGAGAATTCAAAAACACAAATTTCTCAGTCGCAAATTGTGTCAGTGGTTGTTTATTGTTTACTAATGTGTGAACTTTCTTTCTTCTTATCTTTAATTGTATGAAACGTCTTGATTTTCACACATGACAGGGAGGGGGGGGGGGACAAACCATCCCAGTCTATTCACACTGTCAGCAGCTCCATTTTAGTGACGCTGTCATGATCAAATTAGATAGTGGTTACAGATTTGGAGATTAAAAAGGGAAGTGTGGAATCTGAAAAAGGTACATCTTTCACTCCTTCAGTGTCAGACGTCCTTGAGTCCTTTTTTTGCCACTTTGGAAAAAGAGCTAAAACGACTGACATCGCTTTAGATTTTTCTGTTATTAAAGCTAAACAGGAACAATATAACATTATTTGTTTTATTTGCTACGTCGTTCATCTGTCGAGCAAAACTATTTCCCTTGTAGGCACATATTTGTGTTTCAGTCATACTCGCTCTCAGAGGTGGAAGAGCACGGACATATTCCACTGTACCACTATTTTTTGATTAATATTTGACTTAAGTACAAGTTGTTTAAATTTTTTTAACAATTTAATACTTTTTTAACAAGGTTGGGGTTCTTTCTTGTGTCATGCAAAAAGGACAAGGGACACAAATCTCACATGAATTGTTTTTAATTAAAGACAAACCTTTGTAACAGTTAACATGGGTCAAAGGTCAAATTTCTCACTGACTCAGGGACCTTAAGTAGCGCCAATTCGTCCGTCCTCATCATTCACCTGTCCTCATCATTCACATGTCCTCGTCATTCACATGTACACAACAAACCTACTCAATTACAAGGAAATGTAATTCATGCGAGGAAATGTAATTCATTCATTTCCAGCTCTGCTCGCTTTACTAGCCCAATGTTGCTGTAGCCTCCGTCTGTCTCAACAAAAACAGATTCATACGAGATCAAAACACTGCTGCACTGAGAAATACGGAGATATTTGTACGATATCTACAAATATAAGCAGGTTGTAACTCAAAACACTGCTACCCTCGCTAACCCCCCCCCCTCCCTCTGATAGATTTAATCAGCATTGTGTGAACGTATTTGACAACATCACACATATTTGTGACTATAGTTACTAGGGAAAGTACCGTAGGTTTATTCTGTTGTTGAACTAATTAAAATGTTTTTGGCACGCTGCTGGTCTCCTGGAATGAAATAGAGCGTGACTGTTGGCTGCCTCTGCTGCTTATGAGGAAAATACCCCACATGACTCATACTCTGGGCCCCATGTCCAGATTGGAGCACCATACTTCCCATGCAGAGGAAACAAACCCATGCATCCAATTACTGCACTGACAGCGCCGCAACAGCACGAGTGTGCGAGTGAGCGTTGATGTGAGGAGCTAAATGGGAGCTGGACAGCGGGAGGGAGGGGACTCTCCATCTGTGGGTGGGTGTCCTCTGGTGACGTGGATGAGTCATGCTCCCCACAGCGGCCAGCTCTGTGACATCACAGCAGCTTTATCACGGGAGATAACAAATGTCCTTCACTGCTGATTGAAGGGGGGGACGAGGGGGCATGCGGCGAATTATGCATCACATCTGTGGGGAGAAAGGCAGCGCGTCTTCAAGGGGTGGAGTCATTTTAGAAATGAGGAGGCAGCTGTGTGTGTGTGTGTGTGTGTTCTTGTACTCATGGCTTTGTGAGGACCAATACTATATTTTGGGAAAGTGAGGACGTTACAGTTTTAACCCTTTTAAAACCAAGTGTATCGCTGACGACACGTGTTGCACAAGCGTACTTTGAATTACTGTAGTTACACAACGTTTTGTGCTATCGGGAGAAATTCCAACGGTTTCTGAAAGCTGAGAAGTTGCTCGTTAAAGTCAACGTTGTTTCACAAAGCCGGACAGAGAGAGTTGGAAGAACACCTGTACATAGTTTCCATTTTTTGGCCTGTTTCTGAAACATTGAAACACTCAAAATATTATTGTAAATAATCCTGAATTTTATAAATAATCATGTTTTATACTGCTCAAATTTCAGATTTGTTCGTGTACAACTGCAGTGTTTTTCTAAATAAACCTTTTTTATTTTTCTTCATTTTAAATTGTTAAAGCAGTCTTTTAGCATGTACATTGTAAATAATTGCCAGATATTGGAAGTTGTTATGGAAAAATAGGCAAAAGCACTTCGGTACTGGACATCCTCTGCTCCTTTTTTGGCTAAAATAAGCATGGGGGGTTGGGTGTAGAAAGGGTTAAAGGGCCTTTTCAGGGTTAAGACAGGTTAGTTTTAGTAGTTGTGTGTGGTTAGGGTTAGGGGCTAGGGAATGCATCATGTCTATGAGGGTCCTCACTTTGAATGCTGCACAAACATTTGTGCAGCATTCAAAGTGAGTGTGTGTGTGGTAATCAGTGTGACAGAGTAACTGTACAAAGAGGAGCACAAGGTCTGTAGGCCGGTCAATGTCCAATGTCCCGGACCAGGCTCTGGGGAAACCGACCATGTCAAGCTCTCGCTCACTCTGTCTCTCTGTCTCTCTGCTGACGGTCACAATGCTCTCTCTCCCTCCTCGCGTAGTCCAGCCATATTCGTGGTGCCTTTGATGACCACAATGTGAAAAGCCTGGATGGACATGTGACCTGTGAGTCACCCGGCCAAACAGAACATACAACATGACACATGAGGCTCCCGTTAGCGAGGTTACAATAGTTGTCCAGTTTCATTAGATTTGACTTTTCTTTTTAAAATGAGTTTAAGGGCGGGTTTGCTAGTTTTTAGTAATATGGAGTATGTGCCAGGTGCAAGATGCAAAAAGGTCATAATAAGTATTTTGTCATTACAAACCCAGCAAAAAAAAATGCAATTTTAAAAATGTATTAGGACAAATGAAGAAAATAGACTGAAGTGCAAAATGTGCATCATAGAGCTGATGTTGGATGCAGTTAGTGTGAAAAACAAAGTAAAAACATTTTATTATAAATGAATGGAAAGGCCGTCTCAAATACAATCTTTCAAAACATAAATACACTTCATGTGAACCCAAAAGGATTATATATGAAATAAATGCACAAAGATGAAAAATAAGCACGTTTCTGTTTTTTAAACACACAATTCAGTACGGTAGAGTATTAAGGCCACATGTAAAAAAAAACAAAAAAAACAGCATTAGATTAAAGTCATAATTCTGGGAAAAAAGGCATAATTCAGAGATTAATGTCTGAATTCGGGCCACATGTAAAAAGTACATAACTCAGTGTCACTTAGTTGTTGTTTTTTCTTTAAACTCTTATTTTTATTTCAGTTAACGAAAATGTTTTTTTCAATTTGAGTTTCCGTTATTTGGTTAGTTTTCTTAGTTCACTGTAATAAACTTGTTATGTGTGAAGTGTGTGCTCCAGTCTGTCTGCCAGAAACTCATTTTGAGACCCTTTTTTTTCTTATAATGTTGTTTATTTATTCCACACGGATGAATCACTTGGATCATTCTTGGTTTATTCCTCTGCCTTTTTTCTGTCTTCTCATTCAGGGACCATGCCGCATGCACAGGAAGTAGTGAATGTCAAGAATGAATGTGATTTCAGTAAATTTAGCATCCGTTTAATGTCTTTAGGGAGGCAGCGAGTGGCTTCATCACACAACAACTGCTCCCTGTATCACATTTGGACTCACATAAATAGATTTGGCGTTAAGCAGGTGGAGAAGCCTGAGAAGACAGGTGGACTCTACTGTCGACTGTGGTTTGTACAAATCCAACAAATGCTATTTGTTTTCTTGCCTCCATCAGAGAGATCTAGTGGCATCTCAAATTCGACATACACCTTTACTAATTTAACTATTTATTTCTTTACTTTCACGATTGTTGAATCATATTTAACACGTTTGAGTCACTGGCGGATGTTGATTTGTGATTCAAAATGTACAGTAAGTGTGCGCTATTATGAAACTCATCCTCTTCAGTGATTTATGAGGTCATTTCATGGAAAATGAGAAGTGACAGCTTCTTCTTCAGTGTTTGTCAGTGGAAAGCCTCGTATACACTGGGACTGTGGCTGCTGGAGATGATGATGATGATGATGATGAGATCACTCACCAGTTTAATACCCTGCAGAAATACATATTCTCCTCTGAAATGTTGCAATACAGTTATAATGTAAGATATGCAGGAAATGACACTTCCCATAAAAGGAAATGGAGAGGCTGTTGTTGGTCGTGGCTGTGGTGGCTTTGAACGAGTCGGGACAATGACAATCTCATTTTTGAAACTAGCATCTGACGAGATTGAAAAAGGATGTTTCGATACTAAAGATATTATTGTAACAATTTATAGTTATAACGACTAAATACTCATGTAATCATGTAATTGTGTGTGTGCACAGGGGTGCAAAGGGGGTGTCAAACTCAAATGACCTGGCGGCCAATGTGCATCTAGTCTGGTTAAGAGGGGGCGGGACTAGTGGAGAAAAACAACTGTTATCGCAATTGAGATATTCATGATGGTATTTCACAGAATGTCAAAGTAAAAGTGCTTGTTTTGATATGGAATGACGTATACTTCACAATAAAAACATATTTATGATGCAACATGAATCTACTTATATTAAAAACTGAGATTTTTATTTAGAAGTAAATAATAATGTGGACAACTGTAATTAAAACAAGCTCATTTATGTATCTAATTATTACATATAACACATATGATAACACATTGCTGGCAAACATATTTAGTGTTATATTCAATATCACCTCGCTGGCAGCTGTGTCTCAGCTACTGTGTTTAAAAGAAGGTGAGGTTTTCATTATAACATGATATTAAGTGATAAGGTTACCCAAACCTTAACCTAAACCCTATTCTAACCTCAGAAGCCACTTTAAGGGGCAACTGAACGTGAGGACCAGACAAAATGTCCTCGTTGTCCTTCGTGTCTCTCCCTGTCTCCGTGTCATTTGCTGTGACTTGTCACACTCTGTGGCTGTTGGAGAGGGCGATCAATCAGCTTTTGGAGGAGGGCTACGAGGACTCATCCTTCAAGCTCCACTTATCCTTAAAAACGTCCGCTCCCATTGCCTCGTCACTCCTCGTACAATCAGCGTGGATCGATGACACTGAGGCATTTTGTGCAGTGGTTAGCTCTGTTGCCTTGCCTGCAGCAAGAAGAAGACCTGGGTTCTCCCCGTGTGTGCGTGGGTTTTCCCCGGGTTCTCCTCCCACAGTCCAAAAACATGCATATTGGGGATTAGGTCAATTGGACACTCTAAATTGACCATAGGTGTGAGAGTGAATGGTTGTTTGTCTCTATATGTGTCCCTGTGATGGACTGGCGACGTGTCCAGGGTGTGACCTCGCCTATCGCCCCCCCACGACCCTCATGTGGAGGATAAAGTGCTAGAAGATGGATGGATGTGCATAGAACATTGTGCCTGAGATGGCCAACAAACTGCTTATGGTTATGGTGGTTATGGTTATATTCACAAATGAATAGGATATAGACGTCTGTTTGTTTGTGTCCAAAACAAAGCACATTTTTTTCTCTATCTTTCTTTCTATCTCTGTGACCATATTGATTATTAGTTTATCTTCCTAATGTCAGATATTCAGATATTTGATAATGAGGAGGTGATTAATTCAAAAGCGACCTCACAAACTGTGACATGTTGTTTAGTCAATGAATATCTCATTTTATCTGCGGTACTGATTTAGTACAAGAATGCACTGAAATAATAGTAATGTAATGTAATAATGAAAAATGATGAACCTTGCCTCTTTGATTTTGTTACTTAAATAAATCCTTTTTTTTCTTTAATGCAGTTGGGGAGAGACGACTAGAGATAGAGCTAGAAGATGTTTCTCCTCCCGTTATATGTCTGTCTGTCAGTTTTACCCGTGTGTCTGTGTGTCTTTACCCCTGCAGACTGGCCTGAGAAACCCCTTTACCTGGTTTCCCTCCCACTCACCTGTTGCAGATCACCCTGATTGCCACCACTCACACTTCCTGTTTAAAAGCCTGGACCAGCTCAGCATATCTGCTGGTGACACCCACCTTCACACTTGTCTTCTCGGCTTTTAAACTCAGCCACAGTAACTTATTTTGCCTTTTTTTTTCCAAAAAGGTAATCCTTTTGATTTCTTTATTATTATTTTTTTTAAGCTACTTTTATTTTTCCCCACTTCCTTTGGCCTTGTCGTTTACTCTGCCTTGCTGTTGATTTTTTGGACTAACACCTGTATTTTGCCTTTGACTTCTCTAAAGAGTGAGAATATAATCATGATTAATTATTAATTATAATTCATGAACTTGTAAATGCATAAAACTTGTGCAGGAGAGTTGTACGGCCATGTTCGGTTGTTGGGGAAATGTAAATGCAGTCCTATGCACTAATGTAGAGCTCTCCAATAATAATCATCCACGCTCAGGATGACGTTGACTCATGATTAAAATTTCCTCACAAAGGAATATTTACATTACATGTTTTCTAAAATAAGACAATTAAGATTAGTGACATGAAGGAAGATGAAGATCAGTGAGAGTTGTGTGCAGCCTTGTCTTCTAATCCTTCACTTCAGGAGTCCACCCAGACACTTCGAGATCTAGATTTTATTATTTTTCTATTTTTACTGTTATTGACTGTCTCTGTAAAGCACTTTGGTCAGCCTTGGTGGTTTTTAAATGTGCTCTAGAAACAACTGTTTTAGATGTGTGTGTTTGAGGCAACCGGAGTTATTTTTAAATGTCATAAATATATTTTGACCTGTTTGTTCAGATGCAGATGGATTTTTAAAGATGGTTAAATCGATTCCAAATAAGTTTTTTTTTTTGACTCCCTGAGAATGCAAATATTTGGGGGTTCTAGGGCAGCATGAAGGCCTCACACCTGGTTCTCCTGACACTGATTCACCAGCCGTGCACCTGGTCTGGTTTTATGAAAGCAGATTTATGAATGCAGCTCTGTATTTGCAGGTCGGGGGGGTCAGAGCACTGTGGTCTGATTACAACGGCAAATATGCCAGCACTGAGACAGGAACACATCATCCACAGGCATCTGAGTGTGTGTGTGTGTGTGTGTGTGTTTCTGAATGTGAGGAGGTCAAAGACACAGAGAGAAAAACGGTGGAAGACGCCGTACAGCTGAGGAAATAAATAGAAGAGAAAGAGGGGTAGATGAGTCACCAGTGTTGTTGGTATGTGTGTCAAGAGACCGCATCAGCACAGTCATGTCCACATCATCCTCTCTGAGTTTCTCTGTCTCTCTCTCTCTCTCTCGCTCACAAAGGCGTTAATCTGAGCTTTCTCGACCACCACGTGACGCGACACCCAGCCTCGGGCTGTGTGACGTGGAGGGAATTTGGGAGCTTTTTTGTCTGCATTGTCTCCACAGCAGAGCACGAGTGAATCCTGTATGATGTCCATAACGTACCGCGTGCTTAAGAGCTGTAACCTCAAACTGTTTTAAATAATTGATTAATCTGTTTGAGTTCATGTTTTTATAAAGTAAGATTTTTCAGCTTCTTTGTCTCTGAATTAGTTTTGAACATCATCGTTAGTTGCGGCCCGAGTGTAAACCGCTTAGTTATTTAGCATTCAGCACAAACGTATACTTCATGTTCTTGTCGAAACATATATATACTTTATGTACTTCAAGTATTTTTCATTTATTAACAAAGGTCTGCAGATTATTATGTAAGGGACAAGAAAGACATTGTTTCCCACACTTAACATATCTTACTAAGTTATTTAGACTTAACCTATTGTCACCTTAGCCTCAAAATGGCTTTTGCTTATTTTAACCATAAAATGTCCTGTGAGTGAGTGCTTTTGCCCATTTTTCCAGAATAACTTTCAATATCTGTCAATTATTTATAATTTGCTGCATGTTAACATTTTGTATTAACCATTTAAAATGAAGAAACACAAAAATGTGTTATTAAAAGACACTGTCAATTTGAAAATTGAACAGTATAAAAAATATGTAAAGCAACATTTGTGTGAATTTTTCTCTCAATGTCCAAAAACAGGCCAGGAAGATGAAAACGTTCCTCTCTGGAGACAAAGACGCTGATTCGCGGGCTTTCTTCAACAGTCCGAGTGAAATTACCGCAATAACCACGCGTTACGGTGATGCAAAGTGCAACAAACAAGAGCTCTGCGATACTCTCTGTGTTTAAAGCGTTAAAGAAATGTAAAACGTGATTTTCAAAGAAACAAAGTGTGGGAAAAGGTGTCAGTGATCGTGTGAAAACTGTATATTTATAGGAATTAATGAAAGGCAGAATCTGTAGTAAAAGTGAGTCGTCTTTCAACTTGAAGGTTGTGGGTTCGATTCCCGGCTCCGCTAGTCTAAATGCCTATGAAATGTATCTAGGTGTGAATGGCAAAATTGCCATGTAAAGCAGCTTTGAGTGGTCGTCAAGACCAGAAAAGTGCTCTATAAATACAAACCATTTTAAACGCACTCACAGACGAGTCTCCATGAGGCATTTGAAACCCAACAATTTCACTGTAAGAGCTCAAAATGAGTGTAAATCAGAATCATTTACTTGGCCAGATGCCGCAAAAGAAATGTGAGAAAATCACTATAATCTCCTCCGTCGTCTTCCCCGCGCCTCAGCAGAGAAGGTGTCTGCCTTTATCACAGCTCCGACCCCCTCAATTAGCATATCTGCACTGCAGATGACTGGTGTGATGATAGAGATGACGCTGGTGTGAGGAGAATGACTAACTCCTCTTCTTCTCCTGTGCCCTTAATCTGGGATGGTTGGCTGTAATAGTGGAGCATGCATAATGAGAAATGCTACGTCAAGCCCACCAGCGACACACCTCACACCCCACTGTGTGTGTGGGGGGGTGTGTGTGATACAGTAGAGGAGGAAAAATGTGAGTGGAATTCAAATGTGCCTCCGCCTCGGGTTGTCAGTTAATATTCTTGTGTGGCTCTCGTTTCAGAACCTTGATGCCCTTTTATCAAAACTCTTGACACAAATGATGATGAAAATGTGCATTTCTTTAACAACTCTAACACTTTTTAAATAATAACAAAACAAAAACGAGGTACATACCTGTGGACATTTTACTATTTTAATAGTTGCCGTCATTTTTATACCACATTTTGCATATTATTTAAATTTTTTGTAACCATATTTTTATCATATCATTGTATGTGTGCATGGATATGTTGTTTACATGACCAATATCACTGTGGGTGAATTTTTGTGTGTGTTTTCTGGCATAAAGTATGGAAACCAGTGTTTGCGTGTGTCTTGTATGGGTATCTTTGGGGACACTGGCTGGTCCTCACGCTCTGACACCCCTAAAAATGGCTTTTTAAGACCTGGTTTTAGGGTTAGGATAAAGGTTAGGATTAGGCTGTTGTGATGGTTAAGGTCAGGGTAAGGGATTATTATTATTATGTCAATGAATACTATGCAAAACACAGGGAAATGAATGCAGGTCAACCAGAGTGTGCGTGTGCGTGCATGTGTGTGTGTTTGACTTCTCGGACACAGACAATCTTGTGACCACATCAACAACAACAACACGAGTCAATCTGATGGGTTAGTCTCATGTTTAATCTCCAGTTAAACACGAGACTGCGACAGTGCGTGACGTCACGTGCCCGATTCCCACACCGCCCGTCCTTTACACCTTCATATCACAATCACACATGGCCTCTCTGACCCACTAATGAGAACTCTCCGAGGATAAAGGAGTCACGTTTTCACTCCATCATGCTTCTGATCTGCTTGATCCGCGTGGCGCTTTGTGGCTCACTGACTGCAGTCAACAGGAAATGAGGAGGGGTGAATCACACAGTCTGTCATCTGCACACATCTTAATAAAGACTTGACGTGGTTTCTAATAAGTCCCCACGACTTCATACAAAACAACATGAGAGGAGGAGCGACTGTTGGTCATTGTGTATCACTGCTGTTTTTTTATGTACATTCAAACTAGAAATTGAGCTCAATTCACAATAAAATCACAAAATTGTATCACATTAAGTACTAACTTACATCTTAACTAACATCTTTTCTGATACAGTCTAGCTAATAGTCATGTGTTATGATTCTGTGAATACTGGGACTTTCAGAGGTAAATAAAAAATCTTTCTGTAGAGATTTTTGTCACCGAGTAAAGGACAATTCTAAAGAAATCCTTTCACCTCGTTGTTTTGATTCAAATCGTTGCTTCCTTTTCCAGCCAATGTTGATTTGCTCTACTCAGCTATTGTAACCAACTGATTAGACACCACAGAATCACACATAATGATACCGTTGTACTGTGGCAGATCACAAAATAACAGTATTCTTCACTTTAAGTAAAGCTGACATACACACGGCCTGCGTGTTCAGTGTAAATAGTGTTGTAAAGTTCATTTGTGTGTTTAGCCACGGTACAGTAGAAGTGAATGGCTACTTTTGTTTGAATACAGCTTTTCTCCTGTTTACCTGGTTAGGGAGGCAGAGATTAGTGTGTGTCTTTGCGGTCTGTTTTTTTTCAGTAGGGCTTATTCAGTTTCCGGTTGGATTAGGAAGTTGGGATTTGTGTTTGTTATATTACCACTAGACTCTGTACAACTGGGGGTTGCAACATTCAAAGAGAGTTTCAGAGGCCCAATCGTGTGTTTGATAACCTGCTACTTAGCGACGAGTCAAGCTGCGGCAGAGCTAACGGGACGCCATCTGTTATTAATGCCGAAGGTAACTTTCAACTCTCCAGGCTACTTAGTTAATGTGAGCGCCATTTCATCGTGTAAACTTTTACTATATGAATAATCTCTTTTGTCATTGTCCATCAAATTTAGATGATGATGATGACGGATAAAGTCTGGCTCTGGCCAGGCAAGGATAAACGAATG
Source organism: Solea senegalensis (assembly GCF_019176455.1). Lineage (NCBI taxonomy): Eukaryota > Metazoa > Chordata > Actinopteri > Pleuronectiformes > Soleidae > Solea > Solea senegalensis. Next base: position 9,262,314 of record NC_058026.1, on the reverse strand, counting down.
TCACCCAATGAGAAACGATAAGAGAATCGATAAGGAATCTTATCGATAAGGGAATTGGAATAAATTCTTATCAATTCCTATCCCTGATGTCGTTACATTTGCAGAGCAACTTGTGTTTCACATTTTCTGGCTCCATGTGAGTAAGCCACCGTCACAGAAAGAAATGTTCCATCACAGGAGTCTGTGACAATCTGTTTCACGGCCGTTCAGCCAACCCGAAGGCACTCAGGCCGCGTTAGCAGGATCTTGACTTTAGGGACAGCGTTGTCACATGTAGTGAAATGAGGTGAAGAGCCTTTTGCAGCCAAATGGTTGAGTCTTGTGATTTTGGCAGGTCAGCTGAGTGAGTCACATCTCGTAACATCTCGTCAATTAGTGATGGGTCACAGCGTCTCTTTTATCTGTTGGTTGTTTTTTTTTTGAAAAGAAGTGGAGGAGAATGGCAGATGGATATCTGAGTGTGTGTGTGTGTGTAATAAGATTATGGGTCATCACTTGATAAATTAAAGTTTCTCCTTTCCTCTTCTTTTGCTATCTATTTATCTGTCTGTCTGTCTATCTATGACTTACTTTATATCTCCAAAAATAAGACAAGTCACCATTGAGTGACAGTGAGTGAGTAATACCTGGATAACACACACACACAAACCTATTGAATGAAAAGTAGTTGGGGTGTTGACACCTTTGGACTTGCACTAGTTAGTAGTGAGTGTGACGCAGGCAGCCAGGTGTCCTACAGTGACGTCACTAATGACTTTGTCTTCTCACCTCCAAACCTCTTTCTCACCAACAAAACACATCATACATGTCTCAAAATAAGCTCATTCATCCACAACACTGGCACCAAGTCTCATTCAGGAAGCAAACAACAACAACGACAATGACATTTTACCTTTACAGCTTTTCACCCCCTTATTAATTGAATATTTTATTACAGAAAAAGATATTTGTACTCCACTCCAGTCCAGTAAAGGTTTGTATATTGTATTGTAGATTGTAAACAACAATGAATTAGCAAATTGCATTTGTTTTCTATACGTTTTCACAGTGATTTAGAGTGGTTTACTGGGTAAAAGAAATGCAGATTCACAAGACTCATAATTTTGTTTTTGATAGATTTCAATGTAGCTGCAGCAGAAATGCACAATCGTGCGTTAAACTGATTTCAGGATCGACTGACTAATGTTATTTGTTCATTTGGTCGTTATTTGACTGAAAATGACACATTCAGACACACTTAACCCTTATACTGTGATAAAAGTATAGTATTTATAAATACACTATAATGTTCCGTGCGACATAGTGAGTATTTTTACTTTCAGCATCCAAATGTCATAACATACGACTTTTGCCACATTTGTGGGGCTCTTTGTCACATGTGTCATGTGATGTTTTTGGTTATTCATTCATTCATTTCCTGTTTTATTTTGGTATTGACGGTGTTCTCATTTCAGATCATTTACTTCCTGTGACCTGATTGCTAACTCCGCCCTTATTGTTTGCACCTGTTTCTTGTTCTCCCAGCCAGTTTCTTCACAGTGTTCCTGCATTTTATCCTTTTTATTTTGTGCTTTTGCTTTATGGTCTGTTTTACTGTGTATCAACCTTTGCATCGTCCTGGCCAAGTCGGATTTTGGGTCTTCACTTAGAGTAAGTAACACTTTTGGTGAATTTTCTTGGATGCCAAATGACCTTGTTTCATTTACAGGTGGTTTTTCATTTGAACACATTTCCATTTCATTCATGTGAGAGATTAAGATGACGTGAAGTTGGTGGTTAACAGAAGTTAAATCAATAATGTACTATCAACACACAAGAAATATAAAGGATGAAGGCAGTAGCATCTATGGAATTAGATTTGTGTCAATATTTTCAAACAAAGCAACACTTTATGAACTGAGCAAACAAAAATGAACCTCAAAATACAGAAATTGCAAATAAAATATCGATTTAATCATTCAAAAAATATAGTATTTTATTTGTTTGAAAATACACCATTTGTTTGCAAGGTATCTAACATTTGTCAGATTATAGTTAGATACTTACTCCAAAACTCAGGTAGCTTCCTAAGGCCCGCCCATGGTCACTATGGCACAGTGTTTTCAAACAAATAAAATGCAATATTTTTGAATTATTCATTCGATTTCTTTTTTTTTTTTTGCTCAATTCATAAAGTGTTTATTAGAAAGTGTTGTTTGAAAATATTGACACAAATCTAATTCCATAGATTATTTAAATAAGGTTCCACACCATAGACAATGTTGCTATTTACTGTATTTTCAGAGTTTGCCGAGAGCACATTTCTGCCTCCATTACTTTCCCAACTAAGTACTAAAGTATGTGACTGTACAACCAGTGTGTTTTTGTTTTGGTGTTAACACGTGTTACAAAAAATGCCACAGCAGCAGTTAAGTCATAACAAACCAGAGTAATTGCACAGTGCTGTGGTGGTTCGCAGTGGTGCCTCACAGCAGGAAGGCTCTCGGTTTGAATCCTGGTTTGATCAGAGGCATTCTGTGTGGAGTGTGTTTGTGTGTGAGGAACTCTGGTTTCCTCCCACAAAAGACATGTAGACTTAGGGCCTTCTTTCCCTGGCTCCATTCATTCTGTCTCAGTTTCTGTTATTCTTCTAACATCTACTACTGGTCCCTACTGGTGGGAGGATGTAAAGCAGTGATGCCCTGAACCAAACTGAAGCTTAGGTAACAGAACTATTTCCCCAGCTGTGTGTTTGTGTTTGAGTCATCACAAGGCCTGGGGGGGGAAAGGGCTGATGCCGTCGGGAGTCGGCGTTGCCAGAGATGCCACTGAACACGAAAAGTCATCCGAATCTTCAGGGTGTGAATCTGACACACTGGGACTTGCTGCTTTGAAATATGACTTATCATGCACACTCATCAGCCACTTTATTAGGAACGTACTGTATGTTCCAGTGATTGTTAAGGCTAATGTCTAAATCAGCCAATCAGCCAATCATGGCAGCAACTCCACACATGTTGGCAGATTCAGCCTGCTGAAGTTTAAACAGAGCGTCACAGGTGGAAAGAAAGGTGATTTGTGGTGGTTGGTGTCACATGGGTTGGTCTGAGTATTTCAGAAACTGCTGGTATAGTTTCCTTTACTGACTGGTAAAGGAAACAATAACTCATAAAGGCAACTCAAATAACCATTCCAGACACAAAGTTATGCATAATATCATCTATTCCTGCCACTTTATTAGGAACAGATGACACGGCACGCAATTATTCTTATTCATATCTGTGGGATGCTTTAAATATTATTTTTTAGGTAGCTTGTTTCATTCACATTCACGTAATAATATTTGACAGTAATATAATACATATGTGAGAGCCAAAACGCATTCAAACACAAAATCAGGGCACACTAAGAGTTATAAGGGGGAACGGATAAAAAGATGACATCACATAAAGGCAAATTTCAGAAGTGATTTCACTGAATCTGTGAGCCTTATCTCCTCAGGTAGGTTCTTCCAGATTCAATGGACCCTGACAGACAATAAAACGTGGTCTCCTTTAGATTTAAGACACAAATATGGAACAGATTCCCACCTGAGAGTCTATGGCTGCGAGCTGGCTCATATGACATTAACATTTTTGCTATTTAAGTGGTGACATCCTGCTGTGTAACACTTTTGCTCACCACCTGTCACACAGATATTTACACAGATAACTAATCTGAGGAAACGTATTCCAATTAATATAAATGACTAGAATCATCAGTCTGGATTTTATGTACATATACAATAGTAGTGCACCGTGTAGACGCATGTTGGGAGTGTCTCTGTAAATGAAACCAAGAGAAAAACAACTAAACTATAATGATGATTATGGCAATAGAGCAGTGATGGGAAGGTAATGTAAGTTGTGGGAGTCCTGTTAATAGCACAGAGCTGTCATTGCTGAGTCATAGTTTGCAGCCTCGCCTCTGTGCAGCACTCCCTGACTTCTTAACGAAGGTGTCATTGTTCCTGTCTGCAGGCTATGAAAGTAAACGACTCACATGAAACTAAAGTCGACACAGAAGTTCCCCAATTTTTTATTTTTTTTTAGCACAAAGTCAAAACAGAAAAGGTAGCATCACCTTTACATTTTGCAAATGACAGAGGTGTAAAACCGCACCATCACTGCTAGGATAAGATAACCATCTGCTGCCTCATTTAATGGAAGAATATGAAATCACTATCCTCTAACCCCCAGTGAGAAAACCAACAAGCTCATTTCCCAAATATAATAAATGATTCATATTTATTTAAGTACAGTATGCAATGTGATGTCTATTTGACTTACTTTACAGTGCCATTTTACAAACATCAATGTATGACATTTAGGAGATTTATTGGTAGAAATTGAATACTACTTATAAGGGTGTTGCTTTATTATTATCACAAACTGATGTGTTGATGATTTGGGGGCTGTAGAGCGAGCCGTCTTTCAACTCAAAGGTTGGCAAATGCAAAAACTGTAGTGTCAAGCAGCTTTGAATGGCCATCAAGACTAGAAAAGCGGTATATACTGTAAATACAGACAATTACCATAATGTCCTTAGGGGTAGTTCACATGCATTGCCAAAAAAACTACACAGGCCCATCACCCTGAGACGATCAGCCTCTCTAACTCATTAACCTTTGTGTGTGTCTGTGAACATCCTCTCCTTCACCAACTATTTCTCGAGCTTTGTCTGGACGATGGAGATGTTCAGCGTTTGTTTCAGACCTTTTCACCACAATGTGACAAAGAGGCAGCCAGTAAAAGGGCCAAGTCTCAGTGGATGTCTTTGTGATGATGCTCCATCCATGGAAAGTAATGTATTTCTGCACAGTAGTTTTCTGATACATTAGGTAAAGGGAGGGGTGTTTGTTACAAGCTGCAATCCATAGATGTCACTACTTACTGCACCTTTTTTAGATTGAAATGGATTTCTCTGTAATTACAAACCAAACCCGCAAAAGGGAAATGTATAGAACGGGGAGTGGAAGGTGATTTCCACACGTGTGTTGTTTGTTTGGCTTGTGTTTCCTTGAGCTTAACTTCCCCATTTAATTCCCTTAACTGTGTTACTTTGACACCAAGCTCATTTAAAGTGAAAGTGACTCTCAGGTCACACCTGTCAGCGGTCACAGTATAACCAGATCCACTGTTATTGTTGGCTGTTCCAACTTGTTCCTGTAACGAACACAATCACAGAGCCAGCGTTAACTGTTCATATGTCAAGATGAAATCAATCAAGTCCCGTTCCCTGTGACACTGGGGCTTCACAGGGGCATTCGATGCATAGACTGGGCTTCTGTAATTCTGACCAGCACTTCTCCACTCATGTGCTCCCATTTGCTACTGTACCGTATATCAGCCTGGTTATCATCGTCGTCACTAACACGAGGCCTATAATCACCACATCCACGAAGATCACAGCTAGTTTAACAGCCAGCTCGGCTGCGTGCACAAACAGCGCACCGCCCTCCTGCCCGACGGCTCTGCGTGACGTAATTTTGAGGTCTTGGCTTGGGGCTGTATCCTGCTGGGAGGAGGCCGAAGCCAGAGGAATGGAGGAACAGACTGGGCGAGATTACTCACTGTTGTCTTTTATCTGAGGCTTGTTTGTGCAGGATGTTGGTGGGTAAACAGGGGGAATCAGGGACCAGAGTGCTGGGGCCAAATAACCACCCACCCCATCTGTTTCCTTCCCCCCCAGGATCCAGACAGTTTGACAGTCAGTCTTCCATGTATGTGATGGGAAATGCAAATTGAATCAGTGACAGAAATAATGTGGCACATTTGTACATTTTGATTTGGACAACATTTGTAGAATTCACAAAAAAAAAGGCAGTCATGAAAACATTATGTCACCAATATTTTTTTCTGTAGCTTAATTTTGGAAGTGCAGCCATCATATTGTTTTGGAAAAAACATTGAGTAATTATGGAACATTAACACTAACTGTGCCGCGTGGACTTTACAGATATAGCAAATACACCCTGTGACTTCATTATGAATGAACATTTACAATTATTCTATTATTACAGAATTGTCTATGATACAGCTGCTGGGAAATGTAACTGTGGAAATATTCAGAGACAAAACTGTGATTATTTCCACTCACCTTGCAATATTAAACTTACATCACTCATTTAGAAACACTCTAACCAAGAATGGCAGCGACTCACTGGTCCGTGATCAAATTTGCATATTGAAAATGATCTTAACACGTTGTCTGAGCGAGAATACAACAGGAAGTGGCACTTCAGGAAACAGGATGTGCCTGAGGAACTTCATCAAACATGTTTGTGTTTGACTTCGAGAAACCTCCTCCAAATGTGGGTGTAATTCATGTGTAAAAGTATTGCGCAAAGGCTTATTTCACACAATGAAAACGGGATTCATGCTGACGGGCCGTGCGCTTGACTCGATGACTCAAAAAACACCCCGCAGTGATGTGAATGGATCTTAAGTTTCCACTGACCACATGCACTGCATCGTCTGTAGCTCATGTTTTAGCTCTTACGAGCAGCTTAAACAGCTTACATCTGGGAGAGACGGTCAAATTAAAAAACCATAGTGTTCGTGCTTCCTTTTCAGCAACTGCAATTTGCAATTTAGCCATTAACTAAACTCCCACCTGTCCTTCATTTAGTTAAAACTCATTGCCTTTACAAAGGCAAACCCCTACACTTGATAAATAAAGGACACTGTAACATTTCACTTTTACGAGCGACTGGCTGTGTAGCTACAAAGTTCACCAACCAGCTTCAAACCTGCTCACAGAAGTGTCATGCTATTTCCTAACACTGTGCCCACTCACTAGGATAGAGACAGGAAGTCTACGCCGGGCCAACAGGAAACTGTTCTTCTGAGCATGTCAAACATTGTCCACAGTGATGTTTGGATAACCTTTCTAAACAGGGTTGTTAGTGCTGAAGCTACACTTTTGTTGTACTTGGTACATTCTATACTTGTCGGTCTTATAAATCCACAGCAAGTGTGTGGGAGCATGGTCTTCATCTTATAATAATACTACTTTCATTTGTGTTGTAATTTATTTATTTTTTTACATAAAATGCAGCTCAAACAGCTCAATACAAAAGAAAAAGATTAAATGCATAAACAGACAAATACAAATACAGGAAGGAAAGGATACAAGAATACAAAAAACAACATTTTTGAAGCATCCAGTAAAGGGAAAATACATTTTGAAAAAAAAGAAAAAAAAAACCACATCTTTTGTAAAAGGCAGAAAAAGAGAAGCCTTAATTGTGGTTTGTATTATTATCAGAAAAGCACCCTGACATTGTATAAAAAGATTCAGCTGATGTTCAAAAGATGCATTCTAGTGCAAATGTCAGTGTTTTTATAATGGTCAGCTTTTGTGGTATTGCTGCAAATGTGTGAACTCAATTATCTGCAAATGTTCCGTGCAGCCACAATCAAATAAATGTTCTGTTTATTAGAAGAACAGTGGATTTAGCGATAAGTGTATGTGCAGCAGAGTATCTCTCACCTCACCTCACACTTCCCTTCCAAGCCTGTAGAGGAACCTATGATAGCTGGCACCTATCATTAAAAGAAGAGAAGATGTGAATAAAATGGTCTTATTCTGTGGAAGAATACACACATCATACCTTTTTGTGCGATTGTACACACAAATAAATATTCCATGTGACATTATTTCATATGGTATTTTTCACATAAATCTTACATACTCCCATGTCTCACTTTGCAGCACTGGACTTGTGTTAAGTTTAAGGTCACTTTGTGATTGCCTGAGACACAGTCACACTGCGGCTTAAACCCTCCCTCGCATTTATTTGCACGCTGTCACGGTGTCACCAGGTTCGCACGTAGCCCCTCCCAATGAAATCACACCAAAAACTCAGCAGTTTGCTCAGTGGATTCGCAGCGTGTCTTCAGAGAGTCATCCCCTTGAGATCCGTGGCTGTACTTCCACACCGACTATGACAGCTGCTAATTGTGCAAGCAGGATGCAGGCGGGTGGAGGCATGGCGGTGACTCACTGAGCGATGGGCGACCCCACAGTCGGGGAGAAAATTGATGTTAGCCAAACAGGGAAATGCGTGTGTGTGTGTGTGTGTGTGTGTGTGTGTGTGGAAGAGAGTGTAGAGTGTGTTGCTTGCTTGTGAAGATGCAGCCACAGCAAAAACTGACAGTCAATTAAACAGCATTCTGACGTCAGGTGGAAAATGGCGAGGTCCAACAAGGAAGCTTGCACAGCAGGTAGAGCTGACTTTAGTCAGAAATAAAGTGTGTGTGTGTGAAGAGTGAAAGCTATTTGAGCTGACATTTATAAGGTTTACACCTGGAGCAAAAACAAACAGTAATTTGACGGGAAGAGTCGAGAGGCAAGATAATTGCGATCAAATGGCTTGAAATGAGCTTGAGCTTCAGCATGAGCTGTTACTGAGCAGGAGTGGCGGTGAGTTGGGAGAGCAGGTCATTTCTCTGACTCACTGGTTTTGTCTTTCAGGTGTATATCGTATTGTTTAGTTCTGTGGCGTGTACGTGTAGAAGCTCTTCTAATCACCTCTGTCACATAATAGTTAAAGTAGGAGTCATATCAGTGTCCATTAGTGGCTATTTGTGAATGGCTATGATTGTGTCCTCCAACCCTTTCTTCTATCAACAACATATGCATGTGTGGTTTGTACTCACGAGAGAGAGAGAGAGAGAGAGAGAGACTACACGGCTCTACTGGACTGGACTCTACTCGGTATCAGGCACGTCGTTTTCCACAGCTATAGTACCTCCTCGGTGTGGGCGGGGTAGTGATAGCACAGTCACTGCCGTGACGTCTTTTTATCCACACCACAAGCTAGTGACGCGCACAGCGGTTGTTTTGGGCGTACTGAATCATTAGTTCAGTACTTCCTGCACGACCAGAGCACAGACTCCTTCTGACGCAGTCACTCAACTGAAATACGGTCGAACAGGTTGTGATTCGGCTGGAAATGTCCTTCCAAAATGTTGGAGATTGACGCATGTTTTCAGGATTTTTAAGTCTTTTTGAACTGATCTGCAGTTTGACATTGTTCTCTTCCAATCAGTGGCCGACAGTCTGTTGACATCACATTGTAGTATCGGCTCAGCTCGCTTGGAAACTCGCCAGAGAAGGTAGAGTCGAGCCGAGTAGTGCGACAACTGAATAATGGAAAAGCGCCATTTGTTTCTATGGTGCTTTGGTAGGTTTTTTTTGTGTGTGGATGTGGGTGTTTATCCGTCTTTTAACATAACGTTACTCTTTCAGACTTTATCCAGGAAACTGGGAGCTGCGTGGTGCAGGAACAGCAGCAGCTGTGTTTGACCATGCAGGCCCAGAGTCAGGCAGTTGTGTAGTGAAGACCTGGTTTGCTCAGTGCTCTAGTGGCAGAGCATGCATTTTTCAGACCGTGACATTCTTGAGAAGCCAAAATTATGATTGTGAATAAAATATGATTGTGATGTCCTTACTGAATGTCCAGGTTTATTTTTAGAATCCGTAGAATCAGTTTTTCATTGTCGTTTTCAGCCAAAGTCCTACTATATACAGCTGACTATTTAAAAGTTGCCTACGCCTGATTTAAAAGAAATTACAGGAATACGTTTTCATTTGGTAATACTTTTATATCTATTCAGTGTGTACTTAAATAACCTTTCACAATGACTAATTCAAATGTGAAAATAGATGAAACATGATCATTAGACAGTTGCTTCAAAGCGTCTGTCTAATGATCATGTGGTGATGTGGAGTTCACACAGGGAATTTACATCAGCAGCAGTCAAACATGACATGTCCAACTGGATTGTTATTGTTTTTTTTACAACAGGGTTGTATTTTATTAGTGTGATATATTTTAAATGATATTTACATGCATTTAATAATATACTCAGATTAAAAATAGAATTTGTGTAACTTGTCAACTGTCCAAATAGTGACAGACTGTATAACATTTATACAATGAGAGACTCACTCTACTACTACTACTACTAATAATAATTGAAGTTTATAGTTTATTGATTATTTTAGTGTAAAATGTTGTCTCCAGGCGGTTTTCTAAGTTCCATCTGTGTGTTCACTAATCGCTGTTAGATCGAGGCGATCACCATTTCCTCTCAGATCCTCTCTAGGAATCCCACTCAGAGGGGAAATGCCTCACTAATGTCCGGCCCTGCCCGGCTCCTCTCCATGGTGAGACGTCTGCCCGGCGCGTCCCCTCTCATCTGGGCCAGAGATCCTTCATGATAACAGACTGCAGCTCCATCGCTGATTGAATTCAGGTAGAAAGGCTCATTTCCAGGGCATTGATCTCTGCCTTAATGAACAGACACCACGGAGTCTCTCATATCAAGACTTCCAGCTTTGCATTAATGCTGGTGAAACGTCAACAAGCAAAGAGGGGAGATAACCTGGCTCTGAATGTATCTACTACCATTTATATCCAGGGAGGAATCAGTCAGTAGCAGCGGTAGTTTAAATAGCCTTTGTGTGCGTCAGAGGCTTGACTTTCAGGAGACAGGATATTACCTTCTGAACCTTTCTTTTACCTTTTTTTTTTTTAAAGCAAATTACTTTTTTATAAAAATGAAAACAAATGATTAGTTGTCGGAGAGGCTGGTAGAGCAGGAAAAACAAATTGTACCAATCAACAATTTCCAAGCAATTCTGACAAGTCTCTACTGTGTTGATGCTGCACTGGCCATTCAGACGCTGGTCTCTGACAACATGTACGACTCATTTAAACCGTCATGTGACGTCTTTGTAGCGTGTGTCAGAAAATGAAGAATAAACAATAGATGAATGAGGAAGAGCTAAATCAATGTGATTGAATATTACAGGGAAAAGGAAGCAATTTGGATGCTCCTTAAACTATTAGCCGTCATCGCCCTTGACATTTTGATTTGTAGTCACAATTCCTTTTACTTTCTGTCTTCTTTGCACCAACTTGTCTCATGTTGCTCCATTTTGTCCAGCTAATGAAAGTCACCCATGTTGAGAGAACATGCCCAGGCTTGTTCAGGCTGATTTGAAGGTGGGAGTGGATTGGCTACTGAGAGAACGCATCATGCACATCCTGATGAACTCAGGCTTTAAAACAGATTAGTCTTTTATCATTTATGCTTCTGTTTGAATGTTGGTGCTGAATGCACCCAGCAGCCATTTTGAAAGGTCACAGAAGGAAAACACCTGTATAAATAAAATAAAATTTAGACTCCCACTTAGCTTCCTCAATTCCAGGGTGTTGTTACACTGTGCTGACACATGCTGTGTTCACACTGGACGGAATTTGTGGCGTATTTTGAACACAAGTTAGTGGGCATTTCTTTTCACCATCACTCACCAAACATTGTTGCACTCTCTGTTGTGGAAACATCTGCACAGATGAAAACCGTCGTCTTGTGTGGTTTCACGACACCATATGGAGCTTAACGGTGAAACTCGCCATGTTGTGTCATGGCGTGTTGTTTCTTCTCTGCAGACGTTTCCACAAGCGATAAAGTGAGATAAAGTATGTGACGTCATTCGGAGAAACTCAGCGGTGGCTGTCGTCGCTGGGCCCCGCTGCCCACTTTGTATGTAAGGTTGTCGCACGACAAATTTGCGACACATTGCGTGAACTGATCAGAGCCGTCGTTAATGTAAGCAGTGACGCCTGCAGTGTCCGCGGCGTCTGAGTCTTTGTCCTGTTGGTCCCTTCAGTCTGCCTTTGTGTCAGATGGAGTAGAACCGGAAATGATGGTGAGAGGGAAATCCCTGAAGACACTTCTGACTGCTTTCAGTACATACATATGGACTTTTGTTGCTCATCATTTCTTTCTGAGTGACTCAGGGAGGAGGTTTATTTTCACCATGGTTGACAGGTGACTCATCCACAGTCACCATCTCAATAACTGTTGGTCAAAAGAAAAGGTCAAACTTTGTGACTTTTGGACGCTGCTCTTTCTGGTCAGATTTATTAGCCACCCATTAAGATTGGCTGTAATCTAATAATAAACGGAGGTTTGAAGGAACATGTTTTATTAACGATGACACATAGGAGGCTGGTGTGGCAGGTGGACGATCTGATCTGATTGAATATCAGTCTCCAAATGTGTTTGTGGACATCAGATATTTTAAATCCAAAGCTGATCGGTCAAATCCACATGAAAGAGTGCTCAGACATACGCAGTGGTCAGTTTCATGTCGCCACACCAATCATTTTAGCTTTTGTTGGGTTACAGCAGTGGTTCTCAAACTAGGGTACTAGGGTACAAAGTGATGTAGGGGGCACGTGAAGACAAACAGAGTTGTTTTTTCAAGTGTGCAGGAATAGTGGCTACATGCTTTAATTGTGACATTGTCTGTGATATTATATTTTATATGATCCAAAGAAAACGCACACATTTGCATCAGCCTGTGCAGCATACAGCCTTCTTATGGACCCTTTACCATCACAGTATAAAACACACATATACATGGCACTCTACAGTCATTTGTCACTGTAATGGTTCCTCCCAGGAGGTAACCTTGTAGAGGCAAAGAATAGAAGTAAAATTACCTCTTGCTTAGATCATTTGTGATGAATCGCAGTTGTTTTGCGGAGAAGAGAAAAGATATGCTATAATTCTAACATTCATCCATTTATTATCCCTTAAGGATCATGGGAGGAGCTGTAGCCAAAGCCAGCTGACATTGGGCGAGACGTGGGCGCACACTGTGGGCAGTTAGCCTGCCAATATTTATATGTCATCGCCATCTGGAAAAGTGACCAAAGCAGCTGATAGAACCACCTGTGCTAATGTATCATTGGTGATGCCCCCCACCCTGATTCATTTGGCATGAAGGTACCAGTGGAGTAATAATGAGCAGTGTCGGCTTATAACGACCTGCTCTTACGCCTGCATAATTATGATTGCATGTCACTGGTCAATGGTGGAGCATGAATGAAACAGCTGGTGCCAATAAAAGCTCCATCTGATCACTACACTCCATTAACTTCATTTCTTCCACACTTAACAGCCAATAGAGTGTCTGCTGTATCTCTGTTATTAGTATTATACTGTACACCTGTGTGTGTGTGTGTGTGTGTGTGTGTGTGTATACAGTGCATGTTGACTTTAATAATGTATGAGGCTATTATCAAACATCCTGATAATGTCATAATCACACACTCACAGACCTCTGTACTCTGCTGGCCACATTCATGATATACATTCATTAAATACCTCCTGTCAGTTCAAAAATAACCTTATATTGTCTAATAAAGAATATACTATACAGTCATTGGCCACTTTATTCAGTACAGAATACGTACAGTGGTACCTGACGTGGCCTTTCTGCTTCAGCAGGTCGTCTTTCCCATGTCTCCTTGCCTGCATGCGTTGAGTTGTTGGGAAAGACAAATTGCACACTTTCAATAATGTGCTAAAATAAAAACAATTAAAAACAAACACATTTACAGACACACCTTTGTTTTCACTGAGCATAATGTGTCATTGGAATTATTTGATGCGTAAAACCTCTTGCCACAGTTTCGTTGCATTAGCTTGACACTGTCCGTATCTGTTGGGACACTCACTATTGGCCCAGAATTAAGGTTGCGAGAGATGTGGTTTGGTCTGGACGTGTTTGCTCTGCCCACATCTGTGACTCAGTCTGTCAGGGAGCAGGATTTCAGACGACTCCATGTTGGCCTGTCTCTGTGGGCTGTTTGCAACAAAAATTATATAAAAGACAACCTCAACATTAGGCTGATGAGGAGCCAGAATACTGTACATCCGAACATAGTCAACTCACATCACTCACACCTTTGTAGCAGGGCCTGCAATTGCGGTGACAGTTAGATTTCTGTATAATGTTTACATGATTGTGTGCACTGCAGAGTAAGGTCTCTCGTCAAACCTGATCTCGACTAAGTCTTGTCTGGTGTAGGATGCAGCCGCTTGATCACAATTGGAATGCTTGTGTTGTTATTTATTGCCCCTTCAGGTGTCTTTCCTCTTCTGCCTTCCTTACAACACTCTATCTTCCCACCCCACCCACAGACGAGCCATATCAAGAGGCGGTGGGTTATCCAGATAAAGTTACTTCCTCATTCTATCAGATAGCTCTGTGGGAGGGAGGGAAGGAAGGGGTGAGGGGGGTGAGCTCCGTGCTCTCAGGTGGGAGCCTGGGAAGATAAAGTCAATGTTAGACGAGGGGAAAACACAAGAAAATAGGAGACAAGCGAGTCGGTGAATCAAGTCACGAGCTCCGTCACTGAACTGAAGTTACATGAAGACAGACAAAGTATGAGTCACCGTCCTGTCCCCTGCTCCTCTGAGAGATCGTTAAGGAATGATAGCGTAAGAGGAAACGTCAAAACCCAGTTGACTGGACTGCGTGAACTCAATCCCCTCACTTTTAACTATAATCTGCTTAGTTTTTGTAGTTTGCCATTTCCATTCACAAAAACCCATAATGACCCATTTATTGAGCACTTGATGTTATCAAATGAGGTATTTTATTTATTTATCCTTTTTCTTAGCGAGGAGGGTCCCATTGAGATACCAGCTCTCCTCTTCCAGGGGTTTGAATTTTACACCAGGAAAGGCTAATAATAATAATAAAGTGCATAATTATGTCTGAGCTATTAAAAAAAGTTTCAACTTGAGCAAAAAGAATTGACTTGCAAAAATGCGAAGAGCTTGAAATTCTCTTGACGTCACCAGAAAATCAGGAAAGTAGAATAAATAAGCTTTCTTCTGTTGCCTGTGACGCAGCATTTGTAACTTCACAGACAAAAAGGGGAGGGGCTTGAAGAAAACCACAATGATAACCAATTAGATTCTGTAATTATGTATCTCCAACAATCACTTATATTTATGAGCGAGGTAAAGATTTTCGGGTTTTTTATGCCACACTCTTATCACAAGCTCATCATGGAAACAAATATTGTGAGACCTGTAACCAGTTCAGAAATCCTCCCACGCGTGAATCCACCGAGATAAGCTGTTTTTCAATAAATTCATAATAAGACCGGAACTTGAGTCACCCCTCCCTCCCTCCCTCTGTCTGTCTGTCTGTACCAACCCCTGCTCTCTCACTCTGTTTTGTTCCTCCATCCTCTTCTCTCATCCCCTGTTGTCCAGCCTGTTTCCCCCTTCTTTTCTTCCCATCCATCCTCCCCACTCGTCACCTGTGTGGGAGGCACAAAGCCAAATCCACTCAGCTGGAATTGAACTCGCTGGGACCTTACAGATTGTATTGCTATACTTTAATCTCTCACACACACGCACACACACACACACACACTCTCACATAGTGGATGGAAAGATGTAAAAGATAGGGCTAGGGCATCTAGGGAGTACCCACGTCACAGGAAGTAGTAAGAGGCATGAGTGTCACACACACACACACAAACTCAACTGTTATCGCTGGGAGCAGGTGCCAGTGTGTTGGAGAAATGGAGAAAAATATTGATGTGAGGGATGTGGCGATTCTTAAAATAATAGCCAACACACACACACATAATCTCCCGATTTGGCGGCAGCTGCTGCTCCGGACCTCCACTCTTTCAGGGGAAATGACAGTGTTTATACTGCGTGTTCACTTTCAGAGCAAACGTTTTGCCTCGTGCGACTCTCCTTTAGATGATGCGCTTTGCTAATGCACTGCATAGTCAGTGTGTTATATTTGTTTGTAAAAATCTTTTAACACCTAAGCCTCAAAATGTCTGTCTTCACTTTTTTCACTTGCTTATTTTAACCATAAAAAGGCCAGGAAATGTCCTGTGAGTAAGTGCTTTTGCCTTGTTTTTCCAGAATAACTTTCATTATCTGGCAGTTCTTTACAGTTTACTGCATGTTAAAATAGTGTATTAACAATTTAAAAAAGTTTTATTGAGAAAAAACACTGTAAAAAAATTTGAATTATGAACATTATAAAACATAATTTAAAATCAAGTTTGTTTTAGTCTTTGTCTCAAACAGGCCAACAAATCATTGATTCTCTTTGATTTTCCTGCAACAGCGCAAGTGAAATTACCGTAATAACCACATGGATTTTTTCCGTAATGCAAACGTGCCGCCTGTGATACGTTCGGTGTTAAAGGGTTTTAAAGTTATCTAATTTATTGAAAAATCCCAGCATTGCTCAGATGTTGAGCAAAAACATGAATTGTGTTTGCACTAAACCATCTAGACTTTGTGTCTGATGTGACATTTATTGTACTCTGTTGTCCTTAGACTTTGACTCTAGACTGGGTTTGATGTTGTCGAATGGTTTCACTGCTTTTACACTTTCACCTGCATCGCACTCACAGCTGCAGACACAAACACTATCTGCAGGAATGTTTTTGAGCTTGTTAAGAGATTGTACTTCCTTCAACAACAAAAGCCGGTTTGCCAGGATGGGAAATCCTCCCTCGATGCTGAAGGCTGTTTTGCCTGTAAATCATTTTTTAATTCCCCCAGGCTTTTGTCTGCTGACAGTGCCTGTAAAGGCACAGGGGAAGAAAATAATGCACCCAAACACTGACTGACACACTTCCTGAAAACTTTGCAGACTTGTTGTTAATAAATGCATTTAATATTTCACATCTTATATCTTATAATATATATATAAATTGTGTTTTTACGCATCAGTAACAAGTTCACAGCCACTGTGATGTATTAGTTCTCCACAAAGTCCATTGTATTAAAACCTCTAACATCCGCTCCTCCAGCATTCATAAAAACAAGATTATTTTTTTCCATTCATACCAGCTTAATATACTCTGCTATGCAAAGTGCATGTCGATAATCCACCATCTGACTCACCACCAAAAGCTATAAGTGATATTTAGTGCCACTTCACAGCGGGCAAACTCCAGCTGCATTTTCTCTGCTGCTGCTCATTTATCACATGGTTTCCTATTGTTCTGTGGCATGATGTGGCTGTGGCACAAATGAGGACATATAAAAAACAAAAACCCGGTATATACTGTGTGTATTTATAGTCGCTGAAATTAATTAGGGGCAAAGCAGGAGAGGATATGGCTTTGTATTGTTATAAAGTGGTTGTATACGTATAATACGGAGGGTGAGTTGTAGCAATGCAAAGCAGGCAGACGGGAGGGTGAGCGTTTCCCATTGCATGTGTTCGTACTCTCAACTTGATTTATTACCGTGGCCGTGAGGATTTCATGCAGTTGCATTTCTGCCCAGATTCTGCTGAAACACAAGAAGGCTAAGGGAGCCAAAAAAGAAAGAGGAAAAAAAGAGAGCGAGAGACGTCACTGATGTCACTGTGACGTCTGTGGTGTACAAACACAGAAAGATAGGAAATGTACAGCAAAGATCAGCTTTCTTTTGTTCTGAAAATAGTCTGAGGACAGAAGCCAGAGGCGAGAGTCTACTAATATTAAATTTGTAGAAAAGCTGCTTTTTTTCTTCTTCTTCGTCTCTCAGGATAATCAATTTCATACAGTGTTGTTTTTGAGGAGTGTGGCTGATGGGGTCTGTTTTAAATAATACAATTTGCATTGTTCTGTAATGTTTCTTACTGTCAACAAATCCCATGAAAATAACAACAATTCATCACCACATGCGTCAATACTTTGTGATCTGTTTGTGGAACTCAGCCCCAGGTCCCTTTGTTCCCAGATGGATCCTAAATATATATATATGTATGTGTATATGTATATATGTGTATATATATATATATATATATGTGTGTGTGTATGTATATGTATATGTATATGTATGTATGTGTATATGTGTATATATATATAAATATATGTGTGTGTATGTACATGTGTATATGTATATATGTATGTATATATATATGTATACGTATACGTATACATTTGATAATGACTTTAAAAAGTCAAATAATTTGTTCCCGACTACTTTCAAATGCTGGTCAATGTACACCCAGTTCCCTGTGAATATTCTTGGCTTCAGAATGGGACTGACTGCAGATAAACTACAGTAGTATTTAGTGCAAAGGAAACATTTCGATGTAGCTTAACACACGCAATTCTTATTAGTCTTAGTTCACTGTTAACTAAATATTCACTCACCTGCCTTTTAGGTTTTCGGTACACAGGAAACCTAATACTGTGGCAGGAACGAGGCCCCGATGTGGGCTTTTGCTGCTGTAGCATATCTGCTTCAGTGCCCAGAGAACTGCTGCTCACTGGATATTTTCTCTTTTTTTCTGACCGTTTCTGTAAACACTAGAGATGGTTATGCATGAAACTTCCAGCAGATCAGCATTTAAAAAAATAAAAATAAAATACTCAGATCAGCCCGTCAGGCAACAATAACCGTGTTGGTGTCAAACTCATCTACAGTACATCACTCGTCTTCAGTATGAACTTCAGAAGTTCGTCTTTACCATGTCCACATGTCAAAATGTCTTAAGTTGCTACCATGTGATTGGTTGACTAGACATTTGTGTGGACAAGCAGTTGAGCAGGTGTACTTATTAAAGTGACTGGTGAGTGTAGATTAAAAACAGCCTCATGTCCTGGTGTCTTTGTCCATGGGTAGGTAGGTCGGTAGGTAGGTAGAAAGAAGTATCAAAGAGGTTTGTTTTTCTTCACATTTAAACTAAATAGTGTTTTTAATCCCTCGAGTTCCACAGTGAATTCCCACAGCACAGTCACCTCTACATTAACAACGTGAGCTAAATCTGTCACCGCCTCAGGCCTTGACTGTCTTTAACAGAATGTTAGTATTGCCTGGAGACCCAGAGTCAGTTTTCCATCCAGTAATAACTGGGAGAATATGAAAGAAATATGAAAAACCCTCTGTTTAATTCAGTTTGATTCAAATGTATTTGCGTAGCGCCAAATCCCAACATGCATTATCTCAAGGCATAGTCAGGCGGAAACCTTTACAATATTATAGAGAGAAGAGATAATGAGCAAGCACGAGGCATCAGTGGAGAGAGAAAACAACTCTGTTTTAACAGGAAGCAAAAATGTGCAGCATCTGCCTCGACCGGTTGGGGTGAAAGGAAAAATGAGAGAGAGGAGGTGAAGGACAGAAAGGGCGGGATAGAAAGTTATGACAAGCAGTATCATAGATTATTGATAAAAAGAAATATACCAAGATCAATATTAATCATAGTATGATAATGATGACAATACTACTACTGCTAATGATGATAACAATAATAATAATAATGATAGCCTTTACAACTGGATCTGGATCCTGCAGCCAGCAAGATGAGGACAGGAAGGAAAGACACAACTTAGGGAGAGAAAGAACAAGGTTAATGACATATAATGAAGTCATATTTATACCCTGAGTGTGAGGGAGGGAGTGAGTGTGAGTGCACCACATGAGTTCCCCCAGGTCTACAGCAGCATGACTAAAGGATGGTTCAGGTTTTGCAGAGCGTTATCAAAGAGGAAGGTTCTATGTCTAACTTTAAATAAAATGTACACAAACACAACACAACTCGCTCTATCCGTCTTACGCACAAGCGCTTACACATAAAACAGCAGCCACAGATACACACCTCTCCGTCGCTGCCCTCGTCTTTCTTAAGCATTTCCCTCAAGTGTCACGACATGATGATAAACAGTGGGTGGAAAAGGAGGAGTGACTCAAACCTTCGTGTGTGTGTGTGTGTGTGTGTGTGTGGGAGTGTTCAGCATGTGTCATCTGGGCCATCATATCATGACTTGAGCTCAGGAATACCAAACATTCTTGGCTGATGTTGAATTTGGCAGCCGGTGGTTGTGACTGGACTTACTCACTGCGCTGACGTTTGTTGTTGCTGCCTTCGATATGCTGCACAAACATGAGCCAGCATGTGACGGCACGCTTTCACCATTCCACGTTTCGTTATTATTCAGAAATCACGTGTGCTTGTTTATTTTTGGTTACCAGGCGCTTAAGTCCTAATATTTATCTTTATTGGTAAATGTTATTTTTATTTTTAGAGCACCGTTCTGGCCTTGATGTCCACTCTACAGTTGTGCCATTCTATTATTCACACCTATTCACTCACACAGTCACGTTTGTCTGTCACGCATCAGTCATGCCAATTCTCACGCTGTTAACACAACTGGAGCAACTTGTGCAAGGACACACCAGTGTGCAGACTAGAGGAGTCGGGAATCAAATGCCGGCCCTGTGGTGACCCACTGTACCACAGCTGTCTTTCATTTTATGTTACCTTTAAAATGATGGTCCAAACATACAGTAAAGACTTATACATTCACCCTGAAACTAGTTTATTATTTGGGGATTTAAGAAATAAAATAGTAAAGACTTGTCAGTATACTGTATTCACACCATACTTACATACATACAAGATACACTCCCATTATATTTTCATTAAACACTGTTTAAGGTTTCTATTAAAATGTATTCAGTACTTTTATAGAATGTGACAAATAGTCAGTCTGTGATCCTTAAAGTCTGTGTTGTTTTCAGTTTCCAGAGAGAAGATAAATATTATGAATAAGTCTTTGCTGAAGCTGAACTTCAAAAGCACTGGGAATATTTTTGGCTTGAATTCACTGTGGCCTTTACTGTCATCTGCCAGCAGAAATATTTGCAACATGAATTCAGATCATAATCATTAATCTGTTCTCTTAAATCATATTTGGATGTCCGCTGTTTTCACTTTAATTCTGTGGGGAGCATTTTCTAGAAATGACTGTTATTCCAAGTTATTTCAATAAAAGTACAGCCAGCGAGTACATGTGTATGTGTCTGCACTGAAAGCTTCTTCTTTGAGTCATTTTCGGTAGGAGTGGAATTCCAGCTCGTGATACTCAGTGGTCAGCTGAGGTGAAATGAGTAATGTGAGCCCTATTTGGA
The DNA here is from genome assembly GCF_019176455.1 of Solea senegalensis. Lineage (NCBI taxonomy): Eukaryota > Metazoa > Chordata > Actinopteri > Pleuronectiformes > Soleidae > Solea > Solea senegalensis. The sequence continues at coordinate 9,241,528 of NC_058026.1, read as the reverse complement.
AAACAGCATCATCATCTGAAAGGCTCCGTCAGCAAACCAGGAAGCACCTGTGCAGCTGCAGCGGGGAGCAGCAGCGAGCGGGAGACACATGTCCCCGCGAAGGCAGCCCATTGTGTTTGAGGGCTTTTTATAAGTTACATGGAAAAAGGGGACATTCTGAACAGGAAGTGACTTGACGCACTCACATACCGCACTAATGCAGTCGGGGCCAGCAGTCATTGTTTGGTGTCAATAAGGAGTCTTGATGTATGAGCGTGTAGTGGAGACACAGGCACATGAAAATGGCCCCAGTGTCAAGTATTCTGTCAACAAATAATGTAAACAACAATCGTGCAGAGTGAGTCATCATCATGGTGGGAAAGAAATAACCTTATGAACACAAACTGGTGCAGTCTCAGGCGACATACATCAGCCTCTTTGTCCACAGGACAAACTTTTTTTTCCTCTTTTTCTTTTATAAGTGGGTCAGGGTTCCCCGCCAGGACCTGTCCTGTTTGCTCTCTGCAACAACAAATATCAAGTTGCCAAACAGATTTAATTAATTGACAGTAATGTGTAAATGAAATACTTGTACGACTGACTCAACGACATCACTGCACAGATGGCACACTTTGAAGAGTGAGACACAATCCCACTTGGCACAACAGTCCTGACAGGTAAATGGATAACTACTGAGGGAAGATATGCAGAGGAGAGGAAGAAGGGCTTTGAGTGAGAGGCCACTAGAACAAGGTCCTATTGATCAGGCTCATCTGAGTCCACTCTTGTTATCTATGGCTGACACTAACAAACCCCATTATAAAATGAGGGCTTAGAAACGGATGGTGTCCTCCCCGCTCGTCAGCCATGATGTCACAAGCCCAGATTAGACCGGACCATATGGCACGCTGCCGGCTGTCCCTCTAATCCTCAGCCACCATCTAGGCATCTCCTTATCCATCCATTCATCTATTTGTCCATTCGTCTGTTCATCCGTCCTTCTATCTATCGTAGCATGGAGTGCTCTCTCTCTCAGCTGCCTCCGTTTGTTTGTTTGTATCTGCAGTACACCCATCTGTGTCTGTGTCTGTCTCGCTGTCTGGCACTCAGTGCCGCTCTGTTTCTCTGTCTGTTTTGGTTTTGCCCTCGTTTTCATTCCCACACATTCATTCATTCATACATTTAGGCCCTTGAATCGTGAACTTTCATCACAGCGTTTCTTTAATATGCTGTGCACCACTTTCTATTATCACGCAGAGTCATCACTACATAGATCGATCATCAAGTGATGATTATGTGACTCCTTGCTTAGGGTTAAGAAACACAGACAGGATGTGTGCCTGCCAGAGGACATCATGTCACTATAATGGGAGATGACATCAGTGGTGGTCTGTGTTGTGTTTGTTACATTGCTTACGTTGAATTTCCCCATGAGTGAGTTTACAGTAAGCGAATCGATCCGCGTCTGTCTTTTCTTCTTATTTCTGTTTCAAAAAACAGAAATAAGAAGAGATAAGATCAAATGATCAAGTCGTCCCAGGAACAACTGCGCTGGCTGCTTCAATGTAATGGGGAAGTTTACAATAATAAGTATCTTCAGTCATCTGTGGAACAGGTTGACATTTGAAAGCTTTTTTTTGGTTTTGTTTCCTTTGAAAAGAAGCTGTAGCTGTTTCCCCGTTTCCAATCTTTACGCTGTCATATTAACAGTGCAGATTATGCCCTACAGAGTTTCCCAAACTATCAAACTACAACTTAAAAATGATTGTTCTCTTTAGAAAGGTGAGAGATAAATATAGTTAAATATAAGTCTTGCCACTGAGTAGCATTATATTCAGGAGGTATGACATAGTCTGGATTAAAAAGTGTATCATTTGGACTATGTAGACCACAGTCATCATACATATTGAAATTCAAACACACGTTTGATCCGTTTGTTAGGATTGAGTGCCGTGATGTAAGTGCAGGGAATGAGACGTGTAAACCCTTTACTTAATTTGGGGATGGATATTGGTCAACGCTCCTTCATCTGAACTTGAACTCACATGAGAGATTATTCATGAGTGACTAAATGAAGAATGTGTGGACTTCTGTGACTTGTTGGTAAATGCAGATATTTTTCATGTGCTATTCTATCAGTGTAAATGTGATAGTTGGGTAAACCTGCGGTGTTGTATGGGTTCTAATTTCTGTATTTCTATGTAATTATTTGAATTGCTGAATTTGTCCTTCCAAGCAGATGGGAACAAACAGTGGTTTTATGCCCTTTTAGTAAGAAGGTGAAACTAAAGTTAAAACAAACTTCTAAATATAAACGAACCAAGCAGTGTTGAGCTCTTGTGTTGCACGGCAACATTCGTTTGACATCAGCACAGGCAACAGCAGCGCTGCATTTATAAAGCGAGACGGCTGCAAACAGGTCGGCATATGACTGAAAACACAAAGACGCACCTTTGAAGCATTTTAGAAGTGAATAAACACTGCACCAAAATCCTGATCCTTCAGCAGGTTGACAGGATAAATGCTCTTTGCCCCCACCTGCCCCTGTGCTGCCTTTGTATATAAAAATGTGTCAGAACAGTTTGGTTCGGTGCGCATTTTTTTCTCGTTTCCATTTGGAATAGTACCAAAATGACTGGCCCCAACTGTTCAATTTTTTGGTACACCCTTCCCTTGGGGTACCAGAGTAATGGTACAGCACAGTACAGGTGGTGCTAGACTCACGACAGTCAGCTGACAGAAAAGCGTCAGACACAAACAGCAGGAAAAAAAATCTGAGCTGCTGGACGACCTCCATTGTTGTCTGTTGTGTCGCGTTCAATCTTGTCATTCGTTGTCGGCGCACCATTATAATGTCACGCTATACACCCCGCCTACCTTCTGTTCTCAGTCCAAACGCAACCCTTGACTGAAGGCTTACCATCCGTACTATACCAAAGTGAACGGTACAATAATGGAAACGCTACACAGCACTTTCTCACTCAGGTCTGATAGTATTGCTTGACAGAGCCTGTTTTAAGATGAAGGACGCAACACACAATGTTACATCGTTCCTGTTTAATAAGATCAAAGAGAGGCAAAATTATATCATCATCATCATCATCATCAAAAAATGTTTTACCAAAAGTTACGCAGTGCAGCTTTAACGTGGTGTGGGAGCAGAGCACACAGTGAGTGATGGCTCAATCAAACACACAGCAGCATAGTGGGGTTTTTACTCCCCAGGCTCGGGGGAGGAGTCACAGTCCACAGTCATCGTTGTGGGTGTGGTTATCGACTGTGATCACACCTCGCCGGTGTCCATATGTGGTTCGTGACGTCACGCGCCGGAGGTCCCATTCACATAAAACCGATCGGCCGGAATCCCCTCGGAGGAAATGTAGACACAGACGCGTACAGGGCTCCACTGTCGCCCGCATCCAGCGCTTCATTCTCCAGGCAATAATAACAACAACATCCCCGCGGCGTCGACATGAAGGTATCCAGCATCGACTGCCGACATCTGAGGAAAATCATCAGGAAGGAGTGTGGAAGCTGCCTTATTGTGGACTGTCGGCCCTTTCTCTCGTTCACGAACTCGAATATCAGAGGCTCCGTCAATGTCAACCTCAACTCGGTGGTGGTGCGAAGGTCCCGCGGAGGACCGGTGCCTCTGCAGTTTGTCATCCCGGACGAGAGCGCCCTGTTACGGCTTCGGGAGGGAAGCATTTCGGCCATCGTAGCTCTGGATGACCGGACGTCCCACTGGCAGAAACTGAAGAAGGACAGTGTAGCACAAATAGTAATAAACACACTCTCACATCTGACGAGCGGAGCCAACGTCTGTTTCCTGAAAGGTGAGGAATTCATCTGTTTTAATACAGAAAGAGAAAAAAGTAGACATAGTCTTCATTTATTCCCCGAAGACTCTCTTTAAATACAGATTATTGTATATTATAACAAAGTAAACCTTGTTTTTTGTTTGTCTTTATGTGGCTTGTGTTGAAGTCTAGAGGCTTAAAATAGCCTATAGGTTGTTAAACCCAGTATTTTAATTGTTGGATGAAAAATAGAAAATGAATGTCAAACTGTCAGTGTTTTGCGGCTGTAATACACGGGCCAAATGAGCAGGGTTTCAATCAAATGTGGCCATATTTGAGGGACTGGTTCATATGAGTTTAAAATGTCACTCCTCTGTTCACACCAGAACACTTACTGACATATAAAGCCAAGCGAATGTTCTCCCGCTGTCCTTCTCATCTGTGTCGAGAATACACAAGTATCGAGTCTGTGTTTTTCTCTCACTTCTTCTTGTGGAGATAAATGTCCTGTGTGCGTCAACGGAGCGCATGAGTCAGTGCGGGAGAAGAAGGAACTCGGGGCACATCGGTGGCGCAACACACTCCACTGACGAAAAATGTCGTTAATTAATTGAATTGAGTTATTTTTAATTTAATTCCTTGACGTCGTGATAACGTGTTCTAACACACAAACACACTTCCGTCTGTCTGTCACCTCTGCGTCCTCAGGATGGGCCTTAAACGGATTAGCGGTCCACCAGCCTCGCGCCCCATAATTACGCCCGTATAATCAGGTTATAAAGGTTATAATCCTGTTTCATAAACGCTGCGATTGCTCAAGACGTGTGTGTCCGTGGGTGCAGGTGGCAAATTTTCTTTCTCAGTATTACAGCATGTTCATGTGTTTCCCCCCTCAACTCTTTGTTCTCAGGAGGATACGAGAACTTCCACTCTCAATACCCCGAACTTTGCACTGAGGTGAAATCCACTGACCAGAGCGGAACTGAAACCGAGAAAAGAGTCAACACCCACAACGAGAAGCTTTCTCACCACAAACCAGATTATGATCAGGTATGAAAACACCCCCTGAGTTCCCTCAGGCAGCCTCAGAGCACGCAGCCTCTCTCTCAGCTCTTTATTTTTAACCTTGTATATTTATAAGGAACAAAACACATCCAAGCCCTGCTGACATCAGACAGACTTATATTTGGCATCAGCTCATGAAAATACCTTATCAATGTACATATGATATTCTTTGACCTTCACTGCCTTCAAGCCATCTTATATTTGGCTCAAAAAGGGAGCGAGAACGCTCACTGGTGCCCAGCTGACATCAGAAAAGCACTCTTTCATCTCTGACCTTTATAACCTGCACCGCTCATGTGGCTGCTTCGGAACACTACTGTGTTTTGAGGTTGTCGTACGGTCAAATTAATCCTGGGATCGATGTACACTCTGTCTGCTCACAGGTGCTTGGATGTTGTGGCTTGGACTGTGGGTCCATTTTCTCAGAGAGCAAATTTACCAAGGCTTTGGGTCCTGTATTGTGTCTTCTTCTAGAGCCTAGACGTTATCTAATCATGTCTCTCTGTTCCCCCACACCCCTCTCCTGCACTCTCAGGGTAAACCTGTGGAGATCCTGCCTTTCCTCTACCTCGGTAGTGCCTACCACGCCTCCAGACAGGACTATCTCAGTGACCTTCACATCACGGCCTTGCTCAACGTGTCACGCAGGGACCTGCAGCCGACCAAGGGCCACTATGACTACAAGTGGATCCCAGTGGAGGACAGCCACATGGCCGACATCAGCTCCCACTTCCAGGAGGCCATAGATTTTATTGGTGAGTTCCAGGGTTTTGATGTTGCATCCATCACTTTTATTATTTTCTGGATCACATGGTGTCAAGTTGGAGCCTTCCTTTTGTGTTAAAAACAAAGATGATTTGCTCTGATAGTCACAGTAGTTCACTCACTCAAACCACCTAGAGAGGGAAATAAATACACCACGACTAAGATGGGAGTCCTTTCCTGGAACACCAGGTTCACCGTGCTGTATGTCCTCAGGGTGTCAAAAACACTGAAAGAGACATCTATACATAGATGGATATGTTTATTTGTGGAAATATGTCTTCAAATAAGCCCCTTTATCGGTGCCTCAAACCTGCTGCCATTGACAAATAGAGGGCTAAAAAGAAACCAGGCTGTAATCACTTGAACGCCTGGTTTCAATCCCAACACCCTCCACCCCCATCCTCTCAAACAACATATCCAGCCAGTCTGCGTTCATTCAGGATTTGCTCACTTCCCCCCGTCCCCTCCCTCCCTGTCTTCCGTCTTAACTCGAAAAAGACTCTCCCATGCCGTCATTGCCTCCTGGGCCTAATCTGAGTGGCTTAGTCCACCGGGTGTGGCCAGTCAGTGTGACAAGTGGGTTAGCTGTCCTTGTTAATGGCGGGGTAGGCACACACACACACACATACACTCAGGGTTGTTTGGTGGAGGATAAGAGCTGGCTGACTGACACAAATAGAAAGCACAGTTGTTTGGTTGTTTACAGGTGGGAATCATTGATTTACCTGAGGGCAGTAAATGTGTTAGTGAGGAGCAGGGAGAGGAGAGGAGAGGAGAGGAGGGGAGAGGAGAGGAGAGACACAGGATAATGGCAGCAGCAGTGGCAAAAGATGTACACAATGTGCTGGTACCTATTTATAACCAGGCAAAACCAAGGACGGAGCTCACCCACAAGCAGCTTGGCTGACCAATTCTGAGGCTGCTATTGTTGGTGTTGTGCATTGTTACATTTGGAGTGCCTTTGAGCAACACCGACGATTACATAAGGCTGCAAAAAGCTACTTTCAGAGAGGACCTCTAAAAGTCATCAGTCATGCTGAGTGAACATCCGCTGGTCCCCAAATGAAAATCAATTACTACTCAGCAACTCTTCTGACTTGGTGACAGATGTACTGTCGGGGGAGGACATAGTAAATATCATTGTCCTTCTGGATGAAAACAGCTGGTGTCATGACATCTCCATCTCCAGCCAATGAGTTGAGGATGGTCATTAAAACACCCACTGCTGCTGCCAGTCCTTTTCTTTGTCGGCCCTCTCCCCTCTTGTTGTGTGCAGATGATTCACTGAGATGTCAGAAATATTCATTGTCCTACCTGCAGTGGCTCTCAGGACCGAACACAAGTGACCCTCATTTGTAGAGAGAGCTAGTACATGACACAGTGTGGAGGTTTTTGTGTGCTTGTATGTAGACATGTAAAAGACAGCATTTCTAGGAGTTGAGAAAATCTTGAAATGCGTCACGAGCGACACTTACATAGAGGACAGAAGTAGGTTGATGTGCTGGCATTAGATAATCCAGATAGGTGTGTAGGAGTGCTGCAGCTCTGACTTAGAACACAGCTCTGTGCCACAGTGAACTCTGCAGCAGCACCCAGCACCCCCACTGCAGCGTAGGTAGAAGTCTCACATACAGCTGTGCTCTATGACTCACTTGTGTCTATGTACAAAACTGAAATTGCTATAGGATGTGTGTACATTACTGTGTTCCAGAAAGGGCTGATGATCCCGTTTGTCTATATATCCTGATACTGTGTGTGTGTGAGGGAGAGACAAAAGAGACAGGATGTGCAGAACAGTGTTCACATAATTTATTAGTGAGTGGGAGCAATACAAACGGAATGATTGTACTGTTAAAATTAGATTTTTCATTTGTTAATTTTCACTGTTAATAATAGTACCCTTCTCTACCACCACTTTAAAAATATCAATTACAGACACAGACAAGCAAAAAATAGATAAAACATGATTCAACAAACATGGCTGACAAACATTTTTTTTAAATAATGAACATGACGTAGGTTTGATTCTGTGTAACAGTTCTCCACTAGAGCCTTTTATTAACGTTTACTTCCCGTTTTGCCAACAGATAACGTGAAGCAATCAGGGGGGAGGGTCCTGGTCCACTGCGAAGCAGGCATCTCACGCTCCCCTACAATCTGTATGGCCTACATCATGAGGACACAGCAGCTGCAACTGGACGCAGCCTTTGACATCATCAAGCAGCGCAGGGATGTCATCTCACCTAACTTCAGCTTCATGGGCCAGCTGCTGCAGTTCGAGTCAGAGGTCCTCTCCACGGCTCCGACTCACGCTGCCACACCTGAGCCAGCCACACCCTGCATCCCAGAGTCTGCGTCCTTTTTCGCCAATGACTTCCCCACCTTCAACACCAAAAACTTTGAGCCGTCCGTGATCACCCTTCCTACCTCTTACCTGCAATCCCCGGTCCATCAACAGTTCAAACTGAGCCCAATAACTGCACTGCCTTAAAGTGAACTGTGACTGCTTGTAGTCTTACTTGAAAAGTAAAAAAAATAATTGCTCTGTGTGTGCCTGGTGTTGAAACCAGCAGATAGACTGGAGATCACATAATAGTACTCTTTGTATGGAGATTGGGAAAGTGGCCAATTGGCCTTTTTTTTACAGCAGTTATTTTGACTTGTTGTAATAGGAAAGACACAGATGTCTATTATTTAATTATTTACAAATGTGTTTTGTCCTACTGTGACATCTCAAAATGGCTTATGTGGAAAAAGCTAACTAATAAATGGCCCACAGCAGGTATCAATGCTGGTTCCTTCTGAACTGCAGACATGAAACAACACAGCACAGTACTAAACTGCAATATACATGCCTTAGGTTAATATTGTGATTTATTTGCCTATTCAAAAAAAATAAAGTAATGCATTTAAATCTAAATTATTTGAAAGATACTGTCTGTCTGATCTTTTTCAATGATGTGGCTATTAAAATGTGTTTAATAAATGTTTTCACCACAAAATAAACTTGCTGTCATGTAATCATTGTTGTGTCATCTGAAAGAAATGGGATTTCTTAGGGATTGTTTTTCACATAATTTGTTGTATTCCTGAGAATACAGATGAAGGAAAATCACTAGAATTTGTATTTATTTATTTTTAAATAAAACTGTTTTCAAAACAGAATCACAGTCCGTTAGGTCTGACGACATAACAGTAGACAACAGTGACACCTGCAGTGACTTGAGTTTGCCTTGATGAGACTGCGTGTGCCAGGATTCTTGGTCAAGTTGGTGCAACTCTGCTATGAACCACGATCTGGAATTCTAACTGGCAACCATATTTAGAAATGGATTAGCACAATCATATATCTATATGTATATAGTTTGGCTCTCATAATTAGTTTGACGTTTTCGTCGTGAACGGTACTCTAAGAAAAGTCTCTCCAATATTTGGCGCCGAGTTGGGCAGATATTTGGACTCTACCAACTGCTCAAATAAAAAAGAAATTATGATCAAAAGTAACGAAATTATTGTATGTGGACAAACATGCTCACATTTAACTTCAATTTCGGTATATGCGAGGCTGATATTAACCATTGTTTATTTCTCGTAGTCACACAACTTCCCCAAATAATTACTATTATTATTGCCACAACCCTTTCTATCACACAATGGTACGAGCCATTCTATCCCGCCCCCGCCGCCATTTTCCATGTTATTCTCTTTACCCACACAGCCTTTTTACGAAATTTGAATGCAACAATTCGCAAAATATTGCTAGGTTTTCGGGCATTAAAGTCCCAGCTTCTCCTGTTAACCGGAGAGGGGGGAGTTTAACTCAATTTTCAGCAAAGGAGACGTCCATCCTACGCTGCCATGTACATCAAACAGGTAAGCTAACATCGTACTTGTTGGTGTTCTCGGCTGTCACTACCCTGGCGTAGATTATGCTACGTCTAAGTGATATTGCTAAATGGCTGAACTTGGGGTGTCTAGGTTTTTGCACGCTATCCACGATTAACTGACTAACGTAGCGGAGTTTAACGCACCGGCGGCCGAAGAAGCTGAATAACCAGCATGCTAATGTTAGCTAGCGGCACCCGGGCAAATCTTGAATTGCCCGCCCCCTTCTCTAGATGCTAAGCTAACACAACGGGGCTAACGTTAACCTAGCCAATATACAATTTTACCATACACGTAGCACAACCACATGCTGTTATCGTTTTTAATGTATGCAGTAACATAAGTTTCGATGGTATAGCGGCTGTCTAACACCGTTAATATCGTCAATATGCAAACATGCACACCGGTTTATGAATGAGTATCAGTCAGTAAAGGCCCTGTTGGAAACCGTGTCCGCTCACAACACATTTGTTACAACGCCGAGTACATAATATTAACACGTTGAGTATGTGAGGGTACTGGGATAATTGGAGCGTTTAGTGGTGCGTCTAGACCGTTGGTCATTGTAGTCTTTACACTTTAAAATACCCGTCCACTTTGTTTGAGAAACGCTGCCGTACACAGTAGGACACTGACTCCGGTCTCTGGTTTTTTTTGCAGGTCATCATCCAGGGGTTCCGAAGTTACAGGGACCAAACTGTGGTTGACCCTTTTAGTCCAAAGCACAATGTCATCGGTAAGTGTATGCTCAACGGATCTTTTCACTTATCTTTCCTGTATATATTAGGGATGCACCGATATGACTATTTCCGCCAATACCGATATCCGATATTAATATTGCTGCTATGGCCGATAACCGATATCTACCGATATCGATATATGTTTTTAAAAAAAAGTTTCTGAGATGATAAAGGTTTGTACATAATGAAAATCATGCAAGCTGAATTTTTGAATGTCTTCCTTTATTTTCAAAACATGTTTTACCTCCAAATAACAAGGTCACATAAGACACAAGTAACCAACTACAAGTAAAGGTTTTTAGAAACCTTTACCACTTGTAGCAAGTGTGTAACTAAATTACAGTACAGTTTAACTCCCTCAACTCACTAAACTCCTGTGAGAAAGTTTGGATCATAAATTACAAACATGAACATAAATAAAAATAATACCCTGCCAAAGTTACTGTAACCGAGATAAGGGCGTCTATACTGGGTACGTAAATAAAGTCAACAACCCTTCCTCCCGGCAACAACAACCGCGCCACTTCCCACACCAGGGAACTGTTTTAATGGGGGAAATAGGGTATAATATGTCCCCTTTAACAATAAAACTACACAACAGATATGAGAAACAATACCTGACAAGCTCTACTAAGAGCTGCCATAATAAAAGAAAACATGTTAAAATACTTTATCAAACTTGCCAGTATTCATGGCAACCAGATATTTATTCAATTGCAAAACATCGGAAAAGTAGTGCCGACTTGGCAGGTTGTTGCGGTGTTCAATATGTGCTATCAACCGTCGGAACCCTCGGCTGGTCGTCAAGAGCAATCATTTCCATTACTTTGATCGTTATTGCCCTGGCCAATGTCTTCCTTTGGTCGAGTCCCAGCTGCGCTGCTTTCTTTTTTGTCTGCTGCCTAATGTTACTAGTGTTAGCTTCCTGCCGTTGTTTGTGTACTTCTGGGTGGCGGTTTTTCAAATGACATGATCAAATTTGTGGTATTGAATGACTTGACGCGGAACCCTCCTCGCATTACCTCGACTTTGCAAGTGTTGCATAATGCTTTTCGCGTATCTTCTATTGATACCCTGAAAAATCGCCCACACTGCTGACATTCTCTCTCCTCAACACACACACACACACACACACCTTGTGCTGCGCTTGCGTCACTGACGCTGTCATATGCCCAAACAAATGCCGCATGACCTCCCCTTCCCGACACACATACACAAACAGCAATTAGACGGGTATAAACATCGGTTGTTAAAATCGGCGCAGTTTTACTCATTGGACCGATGCCGATATGTTAAAAAATGACGAACCTCGGCCGATAACAATATTAATGCCGATCTATCGTGCATCCCTAGTATGTATATATGTATATGTATATACATACATATATATATATATATATATATATATATATATATATATATATATATATATAACCTATATACCCAGAATTTTAAATAATATTGTTAACTGACAACTGCAGTCATATTATATATGTATATAAACTCCTTGACAGAAATAATAATTATGTCTGTAGTACATTTATAGCAGTGTGAAGATTACTGGGAACAAGTTACCAGATTGAAAATGGTTGTGCAGAAGATTCACGTGCGGTGCTGTGAACAAATGCCATATCCTCATCTTGTGTTTTTATGTCATTGCAGTTGGGAGAAATGGCTCAGGAAAAAGTAACTTTTTCTATGGTATGAGATCCTCAGTTTATCAATAAGTAGTATTTTTTGTTTTTGCCTTTTTGTTTTCTAAGTCTGTTGCCCTTCTGTTTTGATAGCCATTCAGTTTGTGCTCAGTGATGAATTCAGTCACCTACGACCTGAACAGCGTCTGGCCCTGCTCCATGTAAGTACTGGAAAATATTGGATACAGTGCAAATTCTTTAAAGTGGCTTTGAGATTTAGTAGTTCTTTAAAATGTTGACAAAAGGATGTGTAATTTTACAGTAACTGGTGGATTATGAAAATGTTAATCATATTTATGTTAAGAGATGTAATTTGTTCCATGGGAGCTTGATAAACAATGGGGGATTTTAACTTTTGACAACATTAATATAAACATGGTTATGTGCTTTCTTACCCTCTCACTGTAGGAAGGAACTGGTCCTCGTGTCATTTCAGCTTTTGTGGAGATTATATTTGACAACTCTGACAATCGGCTGCCGGTAGGAAATGCATAATTTCATAGTGATCCTATTACTGTAATTGTTGACATAATTGATTATTTTCAACTTGATCACACTTTTCAGTAAGCCTATGTAATAGTGCCTGTCTGAATTGCTGATGACTGCTCTGACAACTGATTGTAGACTTTCTCCATGCAATACACTCTCTAGCACACAAGTCGTTATTATTCTGATGACTATGAGAGGGTAGAAAAACTGAGCTCGAAATCCAGAGATAGTTTTTAACCCAGTGTTTAACTCTAATCATGTGCCCAACTAGCCAAGTGCACTGTTCTCATCTTGACTAGCAATAAACATCTCTTTCCTCAGATTGACAAGGAGGAAGTCTCCCTTCGCCGTGTCATTGGCGCCAAGAAGGACCAGTACTTCTTAGACAAGAAGATGGTGACGTAAGTATTGTTGTGGAGTGGCTGTCTTTGTCCCTGTAATCACAGGAAATTACAACTCTGTGATGTTGCACAACCACTTTTTTGATGGCGCCTGTTATTTTTGCAGTAAGAATGATGTCATGAACCTTCTGGAGAGTGCTGGCTTCTCCCGCAGTAATCCCTACTACATCGTCAAGCAGGGAAAGGTGAGAAAGGAGTGGGTGGCCACCTCCCACAATCATAACATCATTTGTGATTCACTGCTGTATTACAGTATGGAAGCAACCCTTTAAAAGGAGTTCCCTGCCATATTAGCATCAAAACCTGCAGAATGGAAGTTTTTCAAACTTTAAAAATGATCATGTGGTAAATGTAATGCTTATATATATTAGGAAAGCAGTACATTAAACAACAGGGTGTTCCTTCAATGCGTTCTTTCAATGTGTCAATCAGATCAACCAAATGGCCACAGCACCCGACTCACAGCGTCTAAAGCTGCTGCGAGAGGTGGCGGGGACACGGGTGTATGATGAGCGCAAGGAGGAGAGTATTTCTCTCATGAAGGAGACTGGTAAATCACTGGTGTTAAATAATGATACTTCCACAGAACTGTGTTTGCAGTACATTGTGGTTTGTATTTAAAAAATAACCTGGTGTGTTGTTTCCTAGAGGGGAAACGAGAAAAGATCAATGAGCTGCTGAAGTACATTGAGGAGCGTCTGCATACCCTGGAGGATGAGAAGGAAGAACTGGCTCAGTACCAGAAGTGGGACAAGATGAGAAGAGCCCTGGAGTACACCATCTATAACCAGGAGCTGAATGAGACCCGCGCCAAACTGGACGAGGTAATGCTTTGCTGCTACAGTGGGAGTCACAATTAGAAACCAGTCAGTAAAGTACACTATAACAGTATAGAACAGGGGTGTCAAACATGCGGCCCGGGGGCCAGAACCGGCCCGCCACAGGGTCCAATCCGGCCCACAGGATGAATTTGTTAAAATTTCACACTACGATTACAATCTAAATGTAATGTCAAATACAATATTTTTCTCATCCAGATACCTGTTACTAAATGCTGTGCTTTTTTAGATCCTGTGTGCTGTGTAAATAGTACATTTGGGCACGATATTGTTGAAATTGCACTTATATTTCTCAATTATTTCATGTTTTGTAAAAATATCGTTCATTAAATGTAAAACAAAGGAGAAAAAAAGCAAGGAGTTCTTGTTGTTCATAGGTTATTATGCTATTATTTTACTATTTTTACTGGTCCGGCCCTCTTGAGATCAAATTGTGCTGTATGTGGCCCCTGAACAAAAATGAGTTTGACACCCCTAGTATAGAACATAATACTGTTTTTGTCTATATTGATGTGACTGTTGTCGGGTCCCCTTAACCATGTTAGATATCAAGCAGTTATTTTGACATGTATTGGTAGAATACATTTTATCATACATTATTCTTTTTATGGAATGATAAATAATCAAACACTCACCATGGCTTTTGCTCTGAAGATTTGGAACTATGCTCTGTTCTGTGTCACCTATATACCAAAGATGCTTGTGTAACATTCTGTGCGATATTTATTTTGTTGTTTTTGTGTTTGTTTGCAGTTATCCTCAAAGAGAGAGACCTGTGGAGACAAATCCAGACAGCTACGTGATGCTCAGCAAGATGCCAGAGACAAAGTAGAGGTAAAAAAAATTTCACTACCCAGGAGCAGGAATATTGTTAACTCATACTGTGTGACCTGATTTTCCAAGCAAGCCACTCAGCCTTGGTTAATACAGTATCAAACTTGTGAATCCAGTATGCTGTTTTTTTTTTTGTATCTCCAATTCTGTAGGAGACGGAACGTGTTGTGCGGGAGCTGAAGTCCAAAATCTCCGCCATGAAGGAGGAAAGAGAGCAGCTGTCGGCTGAACGCCAGGAGCAGATCAAGCAGAGGACCAAGCTCGAGCTGAAGACCAAGGACCTGCAGGACGAGCTGGCAGGCAACAGCGAACAGAGGGTATGGAAGCCTCCCATCTGCGTCACTAGGCACACGTGATACTGCACCAACACTCCCCCTCCCCTGTCCCTTGCATCAACACTGTATGTAGAGAAGAACATTAAATCTCGGTACATTCGGATTAGTTTCTCGTATTGAGCCAAGATGACCTATTAATCTGGATAAGAATTTGTGAATTAAAGCAGAGTAGCCTGTAACGTCAATATGTATCTCTAGCTCAATGTTTTGTATACTGAGCTGGCACAAATCACTCTCCGCATGGCCTTGTGTTCAGCGTGTGTCTATGTTGCTTGGATTAGGCCCACCTGGCTATGGCTGGCACAACATCAGCCAAAAGTTGTTGGAGCAAAATGAAAAGGAAGGAAGACAGAATTCTGTCACTAGCTGCTAGATGGTCCTGGTTTGATCAGGTTTCAGTTGGCTTTGGCACATGGGGGAAATGTACAGACATTTGCAGGCATGGTCGCAGTTACTGCATGATGTCCATCTATATTTTATGTTGGATGTACCAAGCCTGCACCTTATTGCGTAATCAGCACGTCACCGCCCCTCTAACCATTTTGTAGTCTGTTGTAAGTGCAACCAAAAAAAAACATTTCATTGGACTGATTTATCATCAAATGGTTTCTTGTTGATTCATTATTTGTTACTGCAGAAACTTTATATGTTACAGTTAAATGAAGCAATAGTGCATTCATAATTGCATGTGGATAAATGCATTTAAACACAACTCCATTGAGGTCATAAGGTAACCTTAAACATGTCTGTCTCAGTGTCTTTTCTCTATGTCTTTGTTTAATAATCACTCCACTATCAACATTTTGTTACGTTCACTTCCCAATTGTCTGTATAAGGATATTTTTGAACATTTTTTGTGAAGTGTCATGTTTTTACTCTTCCAGAAACGCCTGCTAAAGGAACGTCAGAAGCTGATGGAGAAAATTGAGGAGAAGCAAAAAGAGCTGCAGGAGACAGAGCCCAAGTTTAACATGGTGAAAGAAAAAGAAGAGCGGGGTATCTCTAGGTAGGAATGACTCATCCTCCGCTATGTTTCCTTGAGCAGCTGGTGACTAGGCATCAATGAGTCATTTATTATGCTTTGAATTGATTTTGATGACAAGAGTTCAGTAGGTGTATACACTTGTAGTTAAGATTGGAAGTATATGGACATGGACTCATTTTTCCTCTTTAGGTGATGATTTTCAGCACATTATCTTGGGGTGGGCAGCTGTTATAATATTAAAGTGAAGAGAATTGGTTTTAATATAAGTAGGCTTATGTCTGTATTGAAGGAATTACATTATGTGGGAGATAAATTCTTTGCAAATAGAGTTTATTTGTGCTTGAACCAACTTTAAATGACACACACCTAAGAAACATTTAGAAGGAAGTGTTCTCAGTGTAGGAACGATGTGCACACAGTGTTATTATAATGAAGCAAATTAACAACTATTTATTAATTCTAATGTCCAATATTTCACTTCAGTTTGAATGTACTGAAGCCATGTAATTATCCATGTTCTCCATTGACTGCAATTTGTTGATTTTCTGACAAAACACTCTGGTGGACTGCTGCGAACAGTTGGGGACCTCAAGTCCACAAAGATAAATTCCTTTTTTAGCTCTTACTCATTCATCTGGAAGTCCTAAATAAATTCAGGACAAGGAAAATCAGCAGGAAATGGAAATGTGTAGCTATAAATGAAAGTGTACACATGTTTTCTTTTGTTTGACTTATCACATGTGTCTTTCCTGTGTGAATGTGTTTAGCTTGCAATCATTCACAGTAAACACATGTATCCTTCCAGGCTCGCCCAAGCTACCCAGGAGAGAACAGACCTGTACGCAAAGCAAGGACGTGGCAGCCAGTTTACGTCTAAGGAGGAGAGGGACAAGTGGATTAAGAAGGAGCTGAAATCTCTGGACCAGGCCATCAATGATAAAAAGAGGCAGATTGCCGCCATCCACAAAGACCTGGAGGACACAGAGACAAATAAAGAGAAGAACCTGGAGCAGTATAGTGTAAGAGAATTATTTCAGAGCTATAAATATACTCTCTGGTTTTCCAGAAAGAAAGATTTGGAATTACCTTTCAAGTGCTGCTAATTTATAACATGTTCCTTCTATTTCTACTACTTAAAGTGTAATGTGTAGTGTAAGTTAATGTAATGTAAAGTGCTCATTTATTCACATCTGTAAAATAACGTCGGTTTAATGGATACACCCATACAACAAAGTTTCAGTTTACAACACCAACCTCTTTACACCTGCTACTACTCTGGAGTTCTTAAGACAGTGAAAAATTCGGGGACACTGTCGGCACACCTCTGGATGGGCAGAAACTAAGGCTCGACATACTCACTCGCATTTGTGTCCCAGGTACTCAGTCATGACTCGGCCACTACCAGCAAAGCATTGCTAACACTGTTAGTAACGGTCCAAAACCGTTACCCACTGCTGTAACAGCAACCATTTTTGACAAGTTTTTAAAGGGAAAACCTGTGGTACTGATCACATTAATAGTGGTTCTTTTCACTTATTGGAAGTCAGGACAGTGTCACTCTGAATCAGCACACACCCATTAAACTTAGCAGTCCATGTTTCATTTTGTTACCTTCTATAATTTTTATCTAAACTGACAGTGGCACATATCTGACCTGTTTTCAACTTGTGTCTTTAGAAACTCGATCAAGACCTTAATGAGGTCAAGACCCGTGTAGAGGAGCTGGACAAAAAGTACTACGAAGTGAAGAACAGGAAAGATGAGCTGCAGAGTGAAAGAAAGTAAGATCCTTCTTTCCTTTTTGCCTTTTCATTGATTCAATTTAAAGTTTATGCTTAAGGTCCCTGCAAAGTGATAAAAATATCTCTTCTGATGTTGTCTCTCTGTATGAAATCATGTAAAATTCAACATCCAGAACAACATTGTCCGCTCAGCTGCTACACACGGGAACACTCATTCTGGTCTACCCGTGTTTGTGAGACCTAAGACTGTGATTGTTACCGTTTATCATTGTTTGTGCAGAATATAAATGTGAACACACATATTGTTAAACTGCCCAACAAACATGTAGAGAAGTGATGTTAACCTGCTTTGGCCCTGCTTAAAGCATGTATGTGTCCATGTCTGCTGGGAGTTCTGTCCTCTAGGTAAGAAATATTTTTAGGACCTCAGCTAGCTAGCAAACTAAGGTGCAGTTGGTTACAAATGAATAAGCTTGCTATGGCTCTTCTGTGTTATGGAGACATAGTTTTAGATGTGCCTAAAAGTCCTGAACGGAAAATCAGAGTGGAACTGTTCAGATTGTACTCCACATGTAATAGTTTTTCATATTTTTTCAGCCACTATTTTCCTTGTGTCTTCCTGTATATCAAGATAAAAGGTTGAATTGTTCAGCCCTCCTTTAAGCAATATGCTGTAACCGGTCGGCAACCTTTAGCTGCATATTGGAGTATTGTGTCCTCTGAATGTCACCATGCATCCCTGTCCTCCTAAACGTTGAGGTAGATATAAGTAACACACAGGACGATGCTTCTGGCTGCTGCTGCCAGCCAGAAGCTACACTATGCTTGTAAAAGGTCTCGTAGGCTGGATGAGTTGTGCAGTGGGCTAAAATGAAAATATAGTCAAGATGGATTTTTCTCTTCTTGTTGAACCATCAAACCCAACAAATTGGACATTTTTAGTCAAGTTTCCATCCGTTTAAAAAATAACACACCTCAAAATGATGATTTGCTTTAAATCTAAAAGTGTGTATTGTTCTCTTTTTAGAACTGAATCTGATTTGTTTATTAAAGGACAACAAAATTAAAATAACATTTGTGAGTGTGTTTGTATTAAATATGCTGGGCACACTCCACTGTGATCCATTGTTTTAGTCTAGTGGGTGAAAAGGCAGCATAATGACAGCTTTGATAGAGGGAACTCAAAATGAACAGCCCCCAGCTGCAAGCTGTTGACCATGTATAAATGTAGAATCTGTATAATCTAAAAATATCAGCAAACAAATTACCCTAATGGAAACAAGAGGGTGATGTTTTGGCAGTGCCCTTGCTTTTATAATTGAAAGGATTGTTTCTCAATTTTCAAGTGTTCTGAAAAACAATATTCCCTCTGCTCATGTAGAGGATAAAGCAGTAGAAAATGGATCGACAGATGTACATTTGAGAATATGTTATGCTGTTTTATCGTCAACTGATACTGGCCATTGACTGTTTCTAGTAAACATTTTTTATAAGTAGTTGCGACCTAGAGAGTGAGAAGCCGAAAGAAAGTATTGAAGTATTTCATTTGTGTTAGTATTTAGTACCCATTTTCCTTACTGTAGCTCACTTTTTCAAAAGCATCAAGAGCCATAAAATAATCTCACTTAAGAATTTACCTCTGGATCTACAAACGGACCCTCTTTTTTTGAAATTCCAGGACTCCAGGAAAAGATTACAGATATGATAAGAATAATCGCATAATGATGGATAATTAGAGCTGTACCTCTTCCTAAAAATCAAGTTTGAACCAATTTATAATGACCCATAATTCATTTGATTCAATTCAAACGTCTCATGCTGAACTTTTGTATGTACACAACTGGATACAAAAAGTGTTTACTGTTACACAATTATATAATACTTATGCCTGTCTGTCTCTCCTTGTTTGCTGTTCCTGTGGGCATCATGGCTTCAATTGGGTTTTGGTCTTAGTTGTGACAGAAGTGTAACAGTGTGTGGTTGTCTGTGTCTGTCCAGCTACCTGTGGCGTGAGGAGAACGCAGAGCAGCAGGCCCTGGCAGCCAAACGTGAGGATCTGGAGAAGAAACAGCAGCTCCTTCGAGCAGCCACTGGCAAGGTCTGTTACTTTGTGCATGACTGTGCAATTACTAACTTGCGTAACTTAACTACAGCATACCAAATGTTCTCTCTGCTGATTAGGGCTGAATGATTTGGGGACAATATCAAACTCATTTTATTTTTGTTATGGATATTGAGGATTGGTTTGCTTCATGAGATATCGTCAAATATATGAAGTGCTTCCTGCTCATATGTACTATTTGTTTGTAGCTTGTTTTAGAGGTACATATATATGCATGCCTTACACATGATGCTTATAACTGCTTACAGTGACTGTTGTGAGCTAGTCCCTCTTTTTAGAGTGAGAAAGAAGGAGTGTACGCAAGTCTCTCCTAAGGTTAATGTAAAGCCTTTTCATCATCAAGACTCCAACAGGTCCTCCTTGTGATCTTACATAGGAGCTGGGAACCTTTAGTGTTTTGTAGCAACTGTGTGTCCCAGGAGAACATACCCATTTTTGTTTATCCATGATTGTTTGAGTTTCTGAATAATGTCTGGCTGATATAAATGGAAGGTGTTTGTGGCTCCATGGACAAATGTCATGGATATAATTTTTCTTTCATGGGTGTGGGCTGATGCATCTCATCTCAAGTCCTGAAGTAATGGAGTATTTGCTGTCTACCATAATTTTGTGGGTTACTAGTAATGGATACACACACTGTATATAGTATATATTAAACACCAATATGGATTTTAGTAGAGAGGAGAGGTCAAAGGGGAGCCAGTGAGAACCATGGACTGCACTTTGTTGTGCTGTGAGGTGAAAACAATGTGCGAGCCAGAGCAGAGGAGCTGTTCAATATCACAGTAATGCTGAAATGACCACTGAAATGACAACAGCACTCCTACTTGATGAATAGGCAAGCAATCGTATAGTAATGAGACTGAAGCGAGTGGTGACAAAAACTGATCCGGTAATCAACAATCTGCATAAACCATATCAAATGATGATTTTACTGAAGTGAACAGAGGCAGCATGTAGAAACGCATGTTCATTTGGGATCATCTTCATTATGTAGTTTTGCAATTTTCACTAACAGTTCACAGGGCACAATTTCATCATTTTAGAAAATAATCATGAGTTTGTGTTTTCTTTATTGAATTGCTGCTTGAAAATAGTACAGACATCATGGTTATTTGCAAAATGTTTCATGTATCTTTATACAAATGGATTCATTAAATTTCTTTTCATTTGTGAATTAAGTGAGACATCAATTGTCTAAAATAATTTCTCTATTTCATTTTGTCTTCTAGGCCATTCTGAATGGCATTGACAGCATCAACAAAGTTCTTGAGCATTTCCGTCGAAAAGGGATTAACCAGCATGTTATCAATGGTTACCACGGCATCGTCATGAATAACTTTGAATGCGAGCCTGCTTTTTATACCTGTGTGGAGGTGACTGCTGGTACCAGGTGAAGATTTCTTTTTTTAATTTTCACTAGTAGCTTCTGAACAACGCACACAGTCTGATTTTAACCATTTAAGGCTGGAAATGTGAATGTGTATTATTAGGTTTGTGTATGTGATGACAAATATGTGCATTTATAATATTTTGTCATTTGTAAAACATGTGACTGTTCGAAATAATTGTGAATTAATCAAATTTTGATTGAGAAATCATTGTGCATTTATTAAATTTAATAAAGTTTTCTTTGTGCAGTATTAGGCTTACAAAAATTCAGAAGATTTCATTACAGTCTCTTGAATGAAACGCAAAAATAACAACACATTAGAAGTTCAGATACTCATTGACATGTATTCTAACCTGCTTGTCAACATTTTCATCTTTCCCAGACTGTTTTACCACATTGTGGAGACGGATGAAGTCAGCACCAAAATATTGATGGAGTTCAACAAAATGAACCTGCCTGGAGAAGTCACATTCCTGCCCTTGAGCAAACTTGATGTCCGAGACACAGCATATCCAGAGACCAACGTAAGAGACGTTTATAAGATGCATCTAGTACATTATAGCTCATAAATCCCAGTTGTGTTGTGCTCATACCAGTTTGTTTTTGTTCCTTAAGGATGCTATTCCTATGATCAGCAAACTGCGCTATAGCGCCCAATTTGACAAGGCCTTCAAGCACGTGTTTGGAAAGACCTTGATTTGTCGCAGCATGGAAGTTTCCACCCAGCTGGCCAGGGCTTTCACCATGGATTGTATAACTTTGGAGGGTAAGCTGAGAATCTTGACCATTGACTGTACAGTTTACATGACTATCACAGGAACATAAAAGGAAGTCAACCTAGAGATTCTGACGAAGTGAGTCAGCAGTCATCTGTTAAAACAAAGGAAGAAAAAATGTAAATATGTCTAGATATTTAGGTACATCTGTGTTGTTAGTCACATGCTGTGTCTGTGACAATTTGTTTCACTTGTTCAAGACAAAGTACATTCTGTGAAATGAAATCTAAAGTACATTCTGTATTGACTGCAGCAGCAGTATTTATAGAATGTTGTAATATACAATCGCCAGTGTGATTGTGTAATTGTTTGATCTACCCAGCTTGTGTGAAGCATAATCTATGTACACTATGTGTCCCTTAGCAAAGACTTGTATGTTGTGGCCTTTTACATAGATTATTTGTTATCTACACTGCATTATGTTTTGACCATGTAGGTGACCAGGTGAGCCACCGTGGAGCATTGACGGGAGGTTACTATGATACCAGAAAGTCTCGCTTGGAGCTGCAGAAAGACATGAGGAAGGCTGAGGAGGAGTTGGGCGAGCTGGAGGCCAAGCTCAATGAGAATCTGCGCAGGAACATTGAACATATCCTTTTTAACATAAGTAGTTAATCAAGATGAATGGTACATTGTTTTTTGTTTTGAATGTTGGTTCCGTGTGCTGTCCACTGTAATGTTGGAGCATAAGCAATATAAATTTTTGGGATATTTCCATTAGTTTTCAAATGCACATTAATAGCTTGCCGTCTGCAGACATAATACCAGTATGACTGCCAGTGACATCTCAGGAGATTTCCCTTTCTCATTCTTTTTCTGTAGGCTAAGAGCCTTGATATCATATAGTCGAGTCTGTATTTTAAATGTAGATTAGATTAAATTCCATCTGGGCTGTGGAGCTCCTTCAAAGCCAGTAGGAGGCTGACACAAAAGAGGGTCTAAGCAGGTTGGGAAAAGATTTGTGCGTGTCAGGTCACATTGGCCTGAGCCATGACTCACTGCTTAACAGCCAATGAAGGCAAAACAGGTAGATCAGAGAAGAATTGTTTTTGCACGTAGGGCATGTTTTTCGATATAGCCAGTTCCACCCAGGTATGATCCATCAGTGTGTTTGCACACCTGTGTGACTGTGTTGCTACACACTCGCAGCCAGTCTTGTGTATGCAGATCAATTTGCGCACCTGGGGATTACGTATGTCTGTGTAGGCAGGGGAAGTGAATGACTGAGCTGATGACATAGCCCTTGTCCTTTCCTCCTGCAGTGGTGAGTCAGTGAACAGATCAATTATTTAAAAGCCTTTTGTTGTTCACTCTGCACCTTTAACCAGTTGGTAATCATTGGGTTATGCATCTTGACTATTCCTTCTATTTAAAGTTGCCATTTTTGTTTTTGTCATGCTGTGACCTTGAACTTTAACTGTTTATAACTGCTCTTATTGAAAGTAATTGAAATTGACCTGATATATACATTATGATTTATTATTGGAGGGTCTTCTTTCCATCTGACCGGGATAGCAAACAAACCAGCCCTCTGACTTCTGGTAGCCATTTAATTCAGCTGACGGATTTGTCCCCTGTTTTATTGAGTCCTGTTAAGCCTCAAAGGACAAGGAGTGTGCCACAGTCTAGAGATCGATAAGCCTGTCTTTTAAATGAGCTCAGTGATGAGTACGGGCAGCCTCAGCCTTGATGTCTTCTTTTTGAACATTTTTGGTTTGAACTTTAAGACTACACTAAATTCACCAATTAGAGCAGCAACAAGAAACAGAATTGTCTTCATTTTCTACTGTGATGTAAGGGCACAGGTGTTTTGAAATGAAGCAGAGTATGGAGGTAAATATTATTTTTGTCCATTTAGAATTGGCTGGAGGTTTGTTTCAGTGGTGCAGTGTGCGCTGGTTAGCTGCTGGTGTGAGTTGATGGCACGTTGCCTGCACCCTTGCATTTGTTGTATTTCCAACGAACTTGGACAGGTGGAATATTGTGAGTCATGTCAAGCTCTTTCTTCCTGTAGACTGTACAATCCATAGTGCACTCAAACACTTGTTGCCCATTAGCAAGCGAGTGCTATCACTGCTAACTCGAAGCCAAGCTGACTTGCTCACGCGTTGCTCAGTGACAGTGAGGGGAATCTGAATCAAAGCCGATCACAATTAACTTTAAATCAAAGAAATATATATTTTTGGAATCGATTTACTCTTTGAGGGAAAATAATGAAAGAGTCCATCCAATGCTAGCATTATTCTTCCTGACCTGCGGCCTCCACGCATCAACAATGAAATCGACCAACTGATGAACCAGATGCAGCAGATTGAAACACAACAGAGGAAGTTTAAGGCGTCCAGAGACAGCATTCTCTCAGAGATGAAGATGCTAAAGGAGAAGAGGCAGCAGTCGGAGAAAACATTCATGCCCAAGGTGATCACTTGCTGATGGTGTAATGGTCATTAAGACCTGACTCAACTGAAACACTGACCTCAGACTTTTTTTTTTACGTTTTCAGCAACGCAGTCTGCAAAGTCTGGAGGCCAGTCTCCATGCCATGGAGTCCACGAGGGAGTCACTGAAGGCCGAGCTGGGTACAGATCTGCTTTCTCAACTCAGCCTGGAGGACCAGAGACGCGTCGATGACCTCAATGATGAGATTCGTCAACTGCAGCAGGTCAGGAGAAGGATAAGTCAGAAACATAGGGCACAGATGATCATACCGTCGCAGTTGGCAACATGAAATTCTGCTTAAAAAACAAATGACTGCATCTAGTGAAAGGTTGTTAGGTGCCTTCACCTGCTGCTTGCATATGAACCAACTCTGACGTGTTAGATTCATATTCAGAGCTACACTTGGATTTAGAAGTGACAAAGCTTTAGCCATTTAATTATTAGTTTTACTTATGTTCAGTATTATTTGCTATAGATAACTTGAAAGTATCAGTAACTATCTATTATATTTAAATTCAAAATTAGAGGTGGACTTGACCGCGATTCTTTCGAAATGTACCCATGGGTGCATGGATGTTTTTTATTATGTAAATAAAAAAAATATGGTCCTAACTTTATGTGTTTGTTGAAAATAAAATGATTAGTGATTAGTTTGGACCTGAAAACTTTCATATTTAATATTAGATGTTGCGACAATAAACAAAAGTGTGTTGGTCATCCATGCTGTGGTGCTTGGATAATCGTGCCTTAAAATAGATGGGAGAAAATACCTACTGCCCACATTTTGTTTGGTTTTATTTTCCCCTCCCCTCCCATCTCTGCCTCCTGCATGTGTATTCAAATGACCTGATTGAGGTGAGAGAAGTAGGCAGCAGCTGTGTGTGGGATGTTCCTGTGATCCACTGTTTTTCTCTCGCTGCCAGCTGCTCTCAGCTTTCACCTCAATGAACTCGTAGCCATTCCTGCAATCGTTACGCAACATCACTCCACCCCCTTCAACATTGAGTTTTTCATGTATGGTCTTACAGTGTTGGCAGCTGTTGATCTACTTTTGCTTCAAACGTAACACTTTCTCCTTGACACAAGTAGATGTACTCATGGGGTGATATTTTTTATTCCATTTTTGGTAAGATAATTTATTGCTATGATTTGAGTGTCCTCATACGTAGTTCACTGATAAATTAAGATGTAGACGATCTTTAACAGACACTAGTTAAGTCAATTTTAGCAATGGTTTGGAAGTGGTTGGAAATAAGTGAAAAAAAAAATGGCTGTTGGACAGTTGATAACGGTTTATGTCTTTAACAACTTAAGGTAGCTTCCTAACAGGTCTTTCATTTTGGTCTCACTACCACAGGACAACAGACAGTTGCTGAATGAGAGGATCAAGCTTGAAGGTATTATGACCAGAGTGGAAACGTATCTCAATGAAAACTTAAGGAAACGTCTTGACCAAGTGGAGCAGGTAAACTGTCCCTTCAAAGTACCTTAAAACATGCCGTGCGCCTCTTTTAAGTCTCTGCATGTCAAATGTTTTTCTGTCACATAATGAAAGATTTATGTAAAATGACTGCATTTTTATTTATTAATTTTAAACGAGTAAAGTAGTAAATTATACTGTATGTAGTTGTTACTCGTGTAGATGTCGTTTGATGTTTCAATTCATACAATGTGTTTGAATTGTGTGTCTATGTAAATCTTGATTTTCTTGATAAGTCTTGATTTAATGCTTTCATTCACACTTTTCAGAAGAGGGGAATTTGAATTTACAAGGCCCTTTTTTTAATGTGGCCTAATTTCCATTCACACAGGAGCTGAATGAGCTGCGTGAGACAGAGGGAGGCACAGTGCTTACGGCCACAACATCAGAGCTGGATGGCATCAATAAACGTGTCAAAGAGACTTTGGCTCGATCAGACGGTACGCAGTTTCTTAAAGACTCAACTGGGTAACAGTTTGATGTGCATAGAAGCCCCTTAGTGGCCAGGACGTCTTTGTCTGACTCAAAGATTTGTTCCATTAGACTGGTTACATAGTTGTAGACATGTTCTGCTCGTGCTGTGAGGTTGATAAGCAGCAGCAGTTCACATTCAATCATTGTTAAGAACATGTAACCATTTTTATTTCAATTTTCTAATTATGATTAACCCAATGAATCATTTATCAGATTTTCTCTTGTCTTCTTTTATCCTATTTTGCTGAAAGATCATCCACATGTCAGTGGAAGGGAGATTAAGCCAAATTAATTGTAATTGTGGGAAAGGAAGATAAAACTCACCTTTTAATGAGTGGTTCAAATATTTCTGCAGTGCCTCTTAAACCCATCTTGTCTGTGGCAGTTTTATTAAGTCTCTTCACTAATATATGCATATTTAGACCACATTTGGTTTGGAATCCATCACCTCTACTGCATCACCCTTATTGCCTCTTCCGCAGAACTCGATTCTATGATTGACAAGACGGAGGCAGAGATCAAGGACCACATTAAGAGCATGGAGCGCTGGAAGAACATTGAGAAAGAGCAAAACGATGCCATCAACCATGACACCAAGGAACTGGAGAAAATGACCAACAGGCAAGGCATGTTGCTCAAGAAGAAAGAGGAGTGCATGAAGAAGATCAGAGAGCTTGGCTCACTTCCTCAAGAGGCCTTTGAGAAGTACCAGACTCTCACACTCAAACAGGTACGCAAACACACACGTTAAATTTAACCATGGCATTAAAAACCACTGACGGGTGAAGTGAAAAACATTCTGCTCTCATTTTTGAGACTGTGCATGTGTAGTAAGCAGCCGGTGATGTGTTTGGTGTTGTAAAATTAGACAAACATGAAAATCGGACAGGCCTTGACAACAACCAAATTTAAGACAGCTGGTCAGAACATCTCCCAATAGCAGGTCCCACAGAGCAAACTGTAAACACAGTGACATACAGTATTATTGACTTAATAAAGCTGTTACTGAATGTGCTAGCACACAGGTGCCTAAGTACAAACACAGTACACCCACATTAGCATTAAGAGTCTTGCTGTTGTCCCCTGATAATCAAATAAGCTATGTCCCTTTTGAATCTTGACAATATAGATCAGTTAGGGTGAGGATTTAGTACACTAACCAAGTTACAGGTATGCAAAGAGACTGTTTGTGTTTTGTTGTAATGCTCATGGCTTAAGTGGAAAGTACAATTTAATGGTAAGGATGGTAAAAACATTATGGATTTTTGACAGTTTGCCAGTGAGGTGGGATTTTGTCCGAGTGCTGCAAGTGGTCAGTGTGACCGTGACAGATATTTGTATTTGTTTGTGCAGGCTAACCAAAAACACTATTCACTGCTCTATAGTGAAACAGCCGTGCAATTATGAGAGGTGTAAAATGTGTTGGATAATTATTAAACTTGAGCTGCCACAGTTGTTTGAAAACACAGTTATTGCAGCTTTGGGTCCCTTGAGGTGTTAAGTGCTATGATGGAAAATTATAGTTGTGTCTGAAACTTAAATGCTGGTTTCAGTCTTCACTTTGTAGACTCAGGTTTGTCGTATTCTTAATCCTCACTTTACTAGCATGACTTCAGATTTGGGCTGCAACTAACAATTATTTTCATAATCGATCAATTTGTAGATTCCTTTCCCGATTAATGGAGGACTTATAATAATCGAGGAAAATATTCACATTTAAAATTTAATTTATATAAATAATTTTTATATATGCATGTATATATATATATATACACACACACACACACACATATGTCCTGAAGATCAATTTCTTAAATTCTTCAATTACTTGAGTCCCACTTGTGTGTAAGTTGACAAACACACAGATAAGACCCAGTTCTCAAAAAAGAAATAAGGTCCAAGGTCATCACGTCAAACCCACTCACTTGTGACTCAGACTCTAGCTGGTGCTGTCTGAGATTTATTTTCAGCCATCTGCCACTGGGACTCTTGAGCATCTTGGCTACATATTTGATAATTGTCTCAACTCTCCTCCTTGAAAATGCTGGAAATAGCCCCAGATTTTCTCATAAAGACTCCACAGAGTCAATATTTCTCCACGTGACACGGTTCAATGGAAATATGGGGCCACTGATTGCACAAGTGTTGAAAGGAGCATGTAATGTTGGCTGTTGGTCATGTGCCCTCTGTCATCAGTGATGACCTCAGCCAAGGGAGTGATGCTTTTGCTTGCATTTTCTTTTCTGACCGTGGAGGAGAATAATGCAAAGTGTAGATTTATTTTTTATTTATTTCGGTTTTTTTTTAACTTAACCTTACAAGATGAGGTGCATTGACTCTGTAGGAAACTGTGCAACCTCGGTGGAGCTTTGCCAGGGTTCTAGGTAACGTATGATAGCGTATTGGCCCGTTGCACTATGATTTGCGATTGGCACGCAGAATTGAGGATCATTATGCTAGTTTTCAATTTGATGCAAAGGTATAAAAATCACCCATAAATACCCCAGAATATACATTGGATATGGAAATTCTTTTATGAACAGTTTATGCAGAAGTCCAGGTAATTCCAAGGGATTCACATACTTTCCTTTTCATGCAACTGTATGGTGTAAAAAGAACAATTCTTAGGTACCCTTAACCCGTAATTTTCATTACCATTATGTTAAAATAAAATCCTGGCTAGATCCTGGCTTTCTGTAATTGTTACTGAATCGGTTCATGGCATCTACAGATATGAAGAGCAAAGCACCTGAAATGTACAATAGATTAGATTGTATGTCCAGTGATATTGATGTTTTAAGTAACGGCGGTAAACCACCTTTGACTAATGATTTGCTCCAGGTGAAGTTAATCCGACAAACCAATCGTTTTTTGTTGTTTCTTTTCCATCAGTTGTTCAGAAAACTGGAGCAGTGCAACACGGAGCTGAAGAAGTACAGCCATGTCAACAAGAAAGCCCTGGACCAGTTTGTCAACTTCTCTGAACAGAAGGAAAAACTCATCAAACGTCAGGACGAGCTGGACCGTGGCTACAAATCCATCATGGAGCTCATGAACGTGCTGGAGCTCCGAAAGTATGAAGCCATCCAGCTCACCTTTAAGCAGGTAAACAAGGCAGACTCTGGCGGCGTATGACAGTGACCTCTAGAGTTGGATGAGTAAATATGAGACCAGTGATGGTATCATGGATGATACCTGCAAATTCTTCAATAATCCCGTCAGTCTGGATTTATTTTCTTATTCATTGTCCTCTTCATACTTTGAGTGATCTGTCATATTTAGTTTGAGCCTCACACTGGAGTCTCATTTTCTAATTTAATCTTGCTAATAATTAACTATTCTCCATCCTCTTGGCAAACGTGTCTCTTGTAGGTGTCAAAGAATTTCAGCGAGGTTTTCCAGAAGTTGGTGCCAGGTGGCAAAGCTACGCTAGTGATGAAGAAGGGCGACGCTGAAGGCAGCCAGTCGCAGGATGAGAGTGAGAGTGGAGCAGACAGTGAGAGAGGCTCCGGCTCACAGAGCAGCGTTCCTTCAGTGGACCAGTTCACTGGTGTCGGCATCAGGGTGAGAACTTGTTTCCTGTAGTTTTATGCGTTTGACTGAGTGAATACTCCACTTTTAGACTCGACAGTCTAAACTTTGTACATTTGTCCTGTGCAGGTGTCGTTCACAGGGAAGCAGGGAGAGATGAGGGAGATGCAGCAGCTGTCCGGAGGTCAGAAATCTCTTGTGGCTCTGGCTCTGATTTTTGCCATCCAGAAGTGTGACCCCGCCCCTTTCTACCTGTTTGATGAGATCGACCAGGCCCTGGACGCCCAGCACAGAAAGGCTGTCTCAGGTAAAAATGCATACATGCATAGAGAGAGACAGTGCAATCAATAAATGGCAGAGATTTACTCGAGGAAACACTGAAGACAAATGTGCAGTGTTATTAATATTAAAACATGATAGAGTTCTCAAAGGGCCGAAAAAATCTGCAAAGGAGGGGGGTGGAGTCGGGCCTCAGGCTTCCTTTTTTCCGCTCAAAAAACACATTTCTTGCAGGTTGTAAGTTCTATGTTGTTTGTTGTGAATCATTGCTGTGGTAAAGAGTAAATCGCACCACTCCAAAGTCGCAACATTCGTGTGGACGAAATTCAACCAGTTGCGGATGCTGCCGCAGACCAAAGGACAAATGTACAACATTAGCTGGTGGGTCAGATCGGGTTGTAATTTTCAGGCCCGTTGAGAACTCTAAAACATGATGATTTGAACCTCATGGCTGCAGCCTGGGGTGGACCTGATTTTCATACTTACATACACAAAATCAATGAATCTAACAAATGTGTGATCTTAATCGATTGTTTCAAAGACAAGTGTGCCTCATCTTTTGTCTCTCTTTGTATTGTGACCATTTAAGACATGATTGTTGAGCTGGCAGGCCACGCCCAGTTCATCACCACCACTTTCCGGCCGGAGCTTCTTGAGTCTGCCGACAAGTTCTATGGTGTGAAATTCAGAAACAAGGTAAGGTTTCTGTGCGAGGTGCCTTTGTGTAAATTGAATTGATTGTGGCTGCTGTAGTTTACTTACTTTCCACTCTTCTCTATTGACTCACATTTTTCCTCCTGTAGCCCAGGTTTGTTTTCTGCTCCGCTGCCTCGGTCAAAACACAATATTTCCTCCAACAACTGTTTTAGGCTGAGATGACGAAAATGAAGAAGCTCATCGGTCTTTGAATATTGTTTTTTGTTTTGTTTTTGCTTTTAGGTGAGTCACATTGATGTCATCACAGCGGAGCAGGCCAAAGACTTTGTGGAGGATGACACCACCCATGGTTAAAGTCTTCAGCTCGCCATCATCCTCTCTTATCACCTCCCCCACCTCTACAATGCACTGCACAGCTCAAAGCCGTTTACATCTGGGCTCAAAGTCAGAAACACTCAATCCACCAGCTTTTCTTTTTTTTTAAAAATGATAATCTTAAAGTCAGATTTTCTCTTGAGGTGGAATTACATTTCATATTCATTTTGATGTTAGCCATGGCTTACTTTTCACCCCACAAAAAAGATGGATTTGTTTAAATCTCCCTCAGGAGACATTAGTTTTATCATTCTGTCTTGCGATGCCTCTGTGTGGATTCAGAAAATATCAGTGCAGTGAAACCTGCTGTAAAGTCCTAGTGGGAGAGAGAAAGAGAGCACTTGTAAACCCTTTGTGTTACTGTGATAAAGGTTTTTTTTTCTTACAAACAATGGTCGTGAGCTGAGGTTTGGTAATCTGTCGTTTTGAAATAAGCTTACGAAGCTTCAGGACCTTTGCGGAGAACAAGTCTTCTCGTGTACAATAAAAACGCTTTTGATACGATTTAGATGGAGAGATTGTTTTGTGAAATCTTAAAGCTCAGTGGGAATGGGCGGGTCTTATGTGGGTAGTTGTCGACACCCTTAAAAAACGTTCCTGTTTGCTCTGAGGTTCTTGTATTGTATACTCTTTGTATTCCTGACTCAATGCTAACATGTATCTGTCCTAACCAACCACCAACGGCTCAAATGTTATGGCTGTGGTTCCTTTAATGTATTGTGTCATTTCCTGTTCTTTAGGTCATTTAAACATGTGAAAGGTTCAATTCCATTAGATATCCATTTGGGACATTATCACAGCCCGCTGACTTGATGTTTAAAAAAAAACATTTTAGAGACTCACAGTTTAAGTCGTAAGCTGTAAATTGTAATTTATCACCTTTTCCTCATGGATATTTAGTTTGGGATTACACCTCTCATGTGTTGTGCCTAGTTACAAATCTGATTCTTTTTTTTTATATATTATTTTAAAACTCACAACAAAAATAATAAAAAAAATTTAAACTGTATGTTGTATGCAGCATCCGTGTTGGATGTGACTTGTAAGGGTCACTAGGTGGTGCTGTGCCCCAGATACCTTTATAGTCACATGGTTCTGTCTCATGAGGGTTTTTTCTTTTAAGTCTTTTTTAAATGAATTCAACTTTGACTTGTATTTACATTTGTGACTGAGTGATTTATTTAATTGAAAGTAAACCAATCAATCACACTTTATACGTTTAATACGGAGCAGTGCAGCGGCTTCACAGGATTGAAGAGGAAAAACAAGAACAAACGAACGCTGTCGTAGATCTCAGCCACGAGGGAAACACTGGAGACTACTATACTAATGTGTTCAAAAGCAAAATAAATACATGAATAATAACAAGAAGAACACTGATCTCATATAAAGTTAATTAAAGGGTATATAAATATATGCATAGGTACATGAAGATATTAAAAGTTTGAAAGTTGAAATAATGGCTGGAAATGTGGAGAGAGAAAAAATAGTGGAGTAAAGAATGAAAACAGTTTCTCTTTAGTCTTCTGTTCAGGATTTCTCACCGTCTAAAAATATGGCTCAATGACTGTAGTTGGCGTCAAACGCTGTAATAACATAAGAACCCTCGGTGAGCTTGATCAGCAGTTTGCGAGCTGTTCACTCCTGAGTATCTGCACCTGCTCCTACACCAGTCTATGCTTTGACGTCTTTCATGTCCTTGATGTAAAAACACACCAAAAGCTCTTGAAGAAGAGGAGAGAGAGACAACATGACTGTATCCAAATCAGTGTGTTTATTAGCTCAACTAATAAACACACAAGTTAACAGCATGTTAAATTTAAGAGGATGCTATATTGTCACAATCTATGTAATGTGATACAACTGTTATATATCTGCTCCTCATTTCCTTCTTCTGTCTCTACACCTTGCCTCCCTCTTTCCCTTTCTGTCCCCCAGCTGTCCTCTGTCCTCTCAACCCCAAAGATTTCTTCCTGAGATTCATAGATTTCTTCCTGAGATTCACAGATTTCTTCCTGAGATTCAAAGATTTCTTCTTGAGATTCAAAGATTTATTCCTGAGATTCAAAGATTTATTCCTGAGATTCAGAGATTTATTCCTGAGATTCAGAGATTTATTCCTGAGATTCAGAGATTTATTCCTGAGATTCAAGATTTATTCCTGAGATTCAGAGATTTATTCCTGAGATTCAGAGATTTATTCCTGAGATTCAGAGATTTCTTCCGGAGATTCATAGATTTATTCCTGAGATTCATAGATTTCTTCCTGAGATTCAGAGATTTCTTCCTGAGTTTCAAAGATTTCTTCCTGAGACTCAGAGATTTCTTCCTGAGATTCAAAGATGAGATTCAGAGATTTATTCCTGAGATTCATAGATTTATTCCTGAGATTCAGAGATTTATTCCTGAGATTCATAGATTTCTTCCGGAGATTCATAGATTTATTCCTGAGATTCATAGATTTATTCCTGAGATTCATAGATTTATTCCTGAGATTCAGAGATTTCTTCCGGTGATTCATAGATTTCTTCCTGAGATTCAGAGATTTCTTCCTGAGATTCATAGATTTCTTCCTGAGATTCAGAGATTTCTTCCTGAGATTCAAAGATTTCTTCCTGAGATTCAGGGATTTCTTCCTCAGATTCAGTGATTTCTTCCAGAGATTCAGACATTTATTATCGAGATTCTGAGATTTCCTGAGATTCAGATATCAGTGAAAAGCCTAAATGTTAAGTTTAAGTCTTAGGTTGGCTTTAAAAATGAATAAAAATGAAAACATCTCTGAATACATTTCTAACTACTAGTACACCATGTACTTACAAAGGACTCGTCACAAAATACTTCGTATTTGTGTTTATGTTGAAATAACCCACAGCAGATTGATCCTCTGTCTCAGGTCAGAAACCTGCACACGTCACACTGCTCTCACACCTCTGCCGCAGTCTGTTGCTGATGTCACTGATCCTGATGGGTTGCAGTGTACCAGGGGAGAGCCAGCATGGCACACATGGTGTGACTTTCATTCTGGCGTATCATCGCCTCGCACTGACTGCTGTGACCTCCTCAGAGGGATCTTTATTGTGACACCACAGATGTGCTGAGCGTGTCTGTCCACAGGAGCCTGACGTCAGAGCTTGTTTTGACCTTTGGAGGCGAAATGAATGGAGCAGCTCTTAGCGAGCACTGTGCTGCTCTTCACTTATGCCTGAAGTTTGTGAGTGGTGATGATGATGATGATGATGATGTGGTGGTAGTGAAACCGAAAGAAAAAAAAATAAAATAAAATTGAATGTCAGTGTCTGGCTCTATTTCAGGAACCACTGTTTCGCATTTCACTCTGTCTGCTGTGCTGTGCTGTGCTGTGCTGTGCTGTGCTGTGCTGTGCTGTGCTGTGCTGTGCTGCTCTCCCACAAAATAATTCACACTTCTGAGGTGAAAATAGAAATAACAGCCCCTCATCTCATCTCACCTCAGCTCAGCTCTCAGCTGCTATTCCTGCACAGTTTCCTCCACCACAGGCCATCATCTGGTATTTATGGAGCATTTATTTACATTTTTACACTCATTTACACGCTGTACATGACACCTTCTCATTCTTGATCGTCTGTCAGATGTTCATCACAATGGCAGCGATTCAGAATCTGGATGAGAGCTTCATTCTCCTGAAATACCACAATGTCCATTACTGTTTAGTAGTCTTTATTATTTTTTATTATTATTTTTAAAATTTGTTTATTATTTGAGCAGAAATGTCCTCCCTTTCCCATGCGTGTCAGAGAACTACAGTGGCCTCCACATACCATAGAAAACATGTCATTCTTCTTTGTTTGCAGCTTATTACCATGCATAAGAAATGAATGGTTTGTCCCTTTTGGGCTACTGTAGAAACATGATGGAGTGTTGTAATGTAACAATGTACAAATACTTTGTGACTGTACTTAGGTACAAAATTCACATATCTGTACTTCCAGGAATTGAACCCTCAACCTTCCAGTTGAAAGACAACTCTCCCGACCACTGAGCAACAATGGCTCTTAAAGTACATTTTATATGAGAACATGACTTGATACAATTAAATGTCATATACTTTGAGACTTTTACTTGAGTAATATTAGAAAAAAGGGTTACCAAAGTTATTTTCTGGTTAGATACTTGTACTTGTACTCAAGTATCCCTTTTAGGTACTTTCTACAAGGCAGGTGGTGCAAGATGGCGGCTTGTGTAAAGCAAGGTCCTTGATTAAAGTTCTATAAAATAACTACTCTACTAAGTCTGTGTATTTTAAAGTGCTGATACAGTGCCTTTCGCCCTGTGTCAGCTGGGATTAACACCAGCGCCCCCTGCGACCCTCATCTGGAGGATAACAGTGGTAGAAAATGAATGAATGAATGATTATAAACTCCTAACCCTCTTAAATGCTACACATTGGACCTCTTATGTCGCCACATGATTGTGTGTTGCAGTCCAAGTCTCTTTGTGGACAAATTTAAACATGTGACATTTGTTTGTGTTGACAGCAACAGTAATAGCTGTTTGCATCACATGTGTTTGAAACTGGCAAATTCACTTTAGCATTAGTAAGAGTGACTTAAAGGGCTGTTTCACCCGTTTTTTCCCCACTTACTCAAATGAAAAGTAAACTTAAAACAAGTATGACGCTGCAGAAACACAACTTTTTGACAGTTCTATTTATTTTTTTTTCAATCCCAACTCACATCCACTGGCTGATGAATAAGAAACTGTAAGTGGTCCTTTAAGTGTCCATGCAGCAGAAGATGATGACCTGTTTATGCTGTATTTGCAGCATGTGCTGTATAGCATTATCCCTTCTCACTGTTTCTCACTGTTGTGTCATTATAGGGGAACTGCTTCGGCAGCACGTCGCCCTGTAAGCCCGGTGTGGTACTGACAGCACACCTCATCCCCGGCCTGACCACACAGAGCAGATCTGTTGCTCTGTGTGCCGTATATCACATATCAACAACCCCACACCCTGCTGCCTGTCGCCAAGTCAGCTGATAGATGATGTGGCACTGCCTATCTGCTCTGCCATGCTCCCTCCATCCATCCATCCATCCATCCATCCATCCATCGACACGGTAAAAATGTTGAATTCAGATCAGACCAGTTTTGAATATGCATCCATCCATCCATCCATCGACACATTCAGATCAGACCAGTTTTGAATATGCTATGATATATATATATATATATATATATACATATATATATATATATATATATATATATATATATATATATATATATACATACATATATACATATATATATATATATATATATATATATATATACATATACATATATACATATATATATATACATATATATACATATATATATATATATATTTATATATATATATAATATGGGAGGAGAGCATTTGAGAAGAGAACACTTTTTGATGCAACTTTGTCATCAGCCATTTTATTCATGCACATTCAAGCTGGGAAGCTCTTGACACGTATAATATTCATCATCAACCTTGAAAGGCGCCTCGTTTGTGTCTTATCCTCAGCTGTGGCTGTTCATACTGTAAGAATATGTGAGTAGTTACACTTTTCATTTTCTCTCACAACAATCCCAATCCCATCTGACGTCCTCGCTCAAACCCTGTCTCTGTCAGTATTACGCGGACACAAATCTGCTCCCATAAAAAACAGATTTTGCACTCAACATATTTTCTTCATCGCTCATCGGCTGAGGTAGAGAAGAAGGAGAAGGAGGAGGAGGAGAAGAAGAAGAAGGAGGGAACAGATTGGTGCCATCCTTGCACTTTCACGGTGGTCCATCTGCCACATAGGCCTGGCACGCCGACTGGCTGTCAGTCTCTCCTGCTTCATCTCCATCTGCTTCGTCATCTTGTCGGCCGATCATTATGTCTGTCATCTGTGTGTTTATCTCAGGGCTGATCTCAAACGTGATTCTGCTCCATGTTAAATGTTCTCACATTACTGCCTATAAGACTGAGCCAGAGTTTGGGAGCACTGGTGACGGACGAGGTGCAGGCTGCTGAGCAAAGAATCACCGATGACAATTGAGGTATTAAGATAGATTTTTACTCTTGGGTGGGATTTTCTCATTAATACAACTCTCTGTAAACTTGAATTAGGACCCAGTATTTTCATCACTTCTGTAGTGTGTGTGTTTGCGTGTAGCAACTGGGTGTGACGTCACCCAGAATCTGAAGTCTGGATTTGAAGCCTTGAGCCACTTCCATGTTTATTTGATGTATTCATTTATTCCAGAGAGACCTGGTCAAGATAGCAGCATAATTAGTACAAATAGTTACAGAGACAAAACTATTTCAGATATGAAACTCACGCCAGGATATAAAAGCTAAAAGGAAGTAGTTAAAAAAAGTAATTTTTCCCAAAACCTCCAGGTGAGGCATTTAGTTAAAGGAAAAATGCTCACGTTACCGCATGCTCATCATCATCAAAATGTGTTTAACCAGTCAGGTGTCCTCAGGTCATGTGACTTCTGGGAGGAGGCATTGTGTTGCTTTGTTGTGATAGTATGAAACAAGGTTAACTAATAATAATAATAATCATAATAATAATCATAGTTAAAAAAAAAAAAAAGGACCTGAACCCAGAGATTAAGATGGTTAACTCCACAGGAACATATTTACTCATTTTCCTATTGACTTAAATTCAAATGGACTACTTGTTGAGACGCCCCCTGGTGGCTTTGAGCCAGCAAAACCGGAAGAATGTGCACTTTTCATTTGCGGTCGATGGCGTGTGCACATATTTTATTCTCCTCAGTGATATTCAATATCAGAATAATTGCACTTGTGATGTGTGTTGAAGAATTGTATTTCACCGCTTAGTTTTTATTCAAATGGTGTAAAAGGTGCAGCATCAGTGTGTTACATACATTAATCACCGTTCCGATTTGGACAAAAGGGAAAGGATTTAAACTGTAACACGATTTACGCAGAGTTTTAATGTGAATGGGGGACAGCAGAGAAAACAAAGCCCAACTGTAAAAACAATCAGTGTCATTATAATTGTCTGCTATATTTGGAATACTTTCATTGGCTCAGCGCGCGGTCAGTCGCCCCCTTTGATAGTAAAACCCAGACAGCTGAGCTGCTGCATTGTAACACAGTTACAGAATATCTCGAGGAAAATGCAGGAAAAGCTTCTTTCCAAGAGCAAAGTAAACCTGTGTGCTGTTTCTCCCGTCACTCACTCTGCCTAAGCGCCTTCAGGATGAATATTTCATCTTCTGATCCCTTTTTTTTAATAGTTTAATAACCAAAATATGTTTTATTTTATCAAGAGTTAATATCAGTATGAAGATGATTCAGCACAAATCATCTTTTATCATATACCATGTGGGGCAAGTGAACATTATATAGCCCACATTAATATGATTCAGAATGTAAAGTATTTACAGGTTTTAGGACTGTTTATATGCAGAGATTGAATATACGAAGTATAAGTATAAATATGTGTTATTATATATTATGATATAATATGAGAGCGCAGGAGTTCTGTGTGTGTGACAATCTGCAGTCTCACCATTACACGCAATCCAGTCCTTGGACTGAAAACATGTCAAAGGACGTCACATGTTTATTTCCCTGACAGACACTGATCCTCGTCAGCGGCTGTCGAGATCCTGGATCTCTGCAGGAGGCCCAGGCTCAGACTCCATGGAACCAAAGGTCACCAGCCAACGTGACCCCAGTTCCACTTACCCTCGGTGTGGGGTAAGTGTGACTGTGCTTCACCCGTTTCACTGTTTTGATTGTGCGACTTGTTATTTGTGTTGTTTCTATACTTTCTGTTGTTTCTGTTGTTTTTAGGTCTTTTATGTTTCTGTCTTATTTATCTCTGATGTGCAGCACTTTGTTTCAGCCGTTGTTGTTTTTAAAGTGCTTCATAAATAATGTTGGATTGGGATTGCTTTGTGTTGTATTGTAAGTGCTTATCTTTTTTTAAATGTTTGTATTTGAATTTCTGTGTTTTAAAGCTTCACCTGTATGTGTTTATAATATCTATGCGTGTGTGTGTGTGTGTGTTCCTCAGAAGTTGTGATGTTTTTTATGTCGCTTCAAAGAGTTTTGTACTTCATTTGAGTCATGAAATGTTCTTATTTATGCTTCTACACAAGATCATATTTATTGATTGAAAATGATTTAATCATTTAGTAATTTTGGTAAATTTAAAACCTTTGAATCGGATGTTGATCTATTAAAAAGTATAAAAGTACACTTACAATACTATATGGAGGTGTGGTTCTATGGGGTAATGCTGTCTGGGCTGTGTGCGCCCCCTGCTGGCCCCTGTGCACTAAGAAACACAAGAGAGCCAGTCACACTCTCACTAGAAAAAACATGGCTGACAGTGTGGACAGGAAGGAAAACAGATGATTTTACTTACTTATGAAACATTGTGATGTGTAAGTCAACCAGATTCCTTAGAGAAAAATCAGTTTTCTATGTTGTTTGCAGGACACAGGAGCTGCAGATCTACTGCTGCTTTTGTTTGGTAAGTTTGCATCACCTAAAACAGCACATTTCAACCTTTTTTCTCTGGGGATTTTGGTGGAGGTGAAACATGCTGTCGATGTGACAGACTTAAGCAGGTGTAGATTTTTATTAAACAAGCCTTTTGTGAAGTGGCCAAACTGTGTTTTGTGTCCATGTCCTGGTGTGGTTCCCAGTGCACAGCACAGTCAGCACTTCACTTAAATTTCCCCCCTTTAACTGTGCGCTCGTTCTGCTGTTTGTGTGTGGTGCTGATAAATGATGCCGCGTTATGATGACAGGTGTTTCTATTACTTTATCCACCCCGGTTATATCTGTGTGGCTCGGCTAAATCGCTGAAATGCCTCTCTGCGTAATGGTCTCATGTTCGGCAGCATCACCAATGGCACCCTCCTTAAAGTTGAACCACCACCACGCTCTGGAACACTCTCAATAAAATCTGAACATTTATTAACTTCACGCAAAATGATTTATTGCAGAACCGTTGTGTGTTTGGTTGCATTAGTTTACACCTAATAAACGGATGAACCACGTGTGCTGTAAATACTGGGTTTCACATTAAAGACAAGTTGACGCTTCAAAACAGCTACATACTTTTTGCTTTATACTTTAGTCATTTTTGTCTGAAACACATTCTAATGCTCTTTTCTTTCCTCACAGGATCTTAGTCTGCCGTCTTATGGCAATTTTAAGGTACGTGTGAAGTTAAAATAATTCACAGTTAAATTGTAAATGCACCAATGTTTTTTTTATATGCCGGTAAATGTCGGTGCCGTTAAAGTCTGTCAAAATGTACGCGTGTCTCGTCTTTGCTGCTCAAAGCGTCTCAGGTTTGGGGTGAAATCCATTTGCACAGGATCTGACGCCGTTTCCTCCGGTGGTGTCGGTGTTGTTCGTAAACAAAGTCCATAAAACGCTCACAGAGTCACAGACTCTCTACATTTGTTCCGTTTTAGAGTTGGCCCTTTTTTGTGTTTGCCCTCCGTAAAGGCAGCAGCGGCACTGCACAGAGCCGCTACGTCCCTGCTCGCATGCTCTGTGTCAGCCGTGTAATTTTAGTTGCAACATTAAAAAACATGTGACTGCCGTGCCGTCGCGAACAATGGAATTTACAGGCTGTTGTTGTTGGTGATTCCTTTTTTAAGCTTGTTTTATGAGGTCATGTGCTCTTTGCATCCTTGGCCAAATGCTGATGGCAGGTCATAACTTCTCTGATGTCTGGGTTAGTCACAAGGGCACCAGCGTCTTTACTGCAAGTGACATGTGTCAAGGCTCAAAGTCTCCGCGCTGTGACTTTGGGTTTGTGCATGTGTCGTCCCGGCTGTGTGTGCTTGGGTTTTTCTAATCCACTCCATTTTGAGTTATAAAGCACATTTTTAAACCACAGCGTGGACCAAAGTGCAGTGAATACAATACAAATCGACAATACGTGAGAAAATGAATGTGTTTTTTACAAACAAGAAGTGTGGGGGCCTGCCTGATGTGGAGGGGTAAGATTATGAAGGCATTTAAAGGCCACTAAAATAATTTTGTATCAAGGGAAGGAAAGGAAAGTATCAAGGAAGCAAATAATTTAGTTTGCTTCGGAAGAATGTCTGGTTTTAGTTTTTGGAGACCATGTAACCTCTCTGTCAGAGACACTAACCCATGCTTTTGTAACATGCAACATAAATTGGATTATTGTAATTAATCCTCTCGCATTTTAACAGGAAAAAAAAAGAAGAGAGACCTCATCACACCTGTGTTGCGCTCTCTCCACTGGCTTCCTATTTCGTTTTAGGATTGATTTTAAGATTTTATTGCTGTTTTTTAAAGTTCTTAATGGTTTGCCACCATCTTCTTCCCTCTCAAGAGCTTCTTTTTCTTCACGCTCCATCCTGAGCTCTCTGAGGTCTAATAAGAGGCTGCTTTTAGACTTTAACCCCGGGGAGATCGGGCCTTTTCTGTAGCTGCCCCGAAACTTTGGAATGAGTT
This sequence comes from Solea senegalensis, assembly GCF_019176455.1. Taxonomy (NCBI): domain Eukaryota; kingdom Metazoa; phylum Chordata; class Actinopteri; order Pleuronectiformes; family Soleidae; genus Solea; species Solea senegalensis. The sequence goes on along the minus strand of NC_058026.1, from coordinate 9,199,951 downwards.
ACCCAGGGAAATTAAATCTGCACCCCACCATTGACCAGTTTTAAATCACTTTTAAAGACCCACGTCTTCGGGTTGACTATTTTTATCCTGAAGTGAAAGCCAAGGAGGACACTTCTGTGTCGTTCTGACCGTTGTATTATATCACTATTTTACTGATTTTATGTTTTATACCTTTTATGTTGCTGTGCCTTTAAATCTCTAACCACTTTGGTCAAACCTTGGTTGTTTTTTAAATGTGCTCTGGAAAGTAAGTTGACTTGACTAAAATACAGTATTTATAATGAGTAAAGAATTGTTTTTTTTGTTCTTTTTAGCATATAATTAGTCACTGCCTGTACTGTCCACTGTAGCTGAGACCACACTCACGTTTGACCTTGACTGTGTTTGTGAATGAATGAATCCATGAGCTGTAGAGATGTCACTATAATGAGGCCAAAGGTAGAAAATTAGAACAGTTCTAATTAACCGACTAAGTCTGTTTAATGGCCTCACACACGTCGGCTTAAATCCTCTCCAATGAAAACATTCCTGTCTTCATGGGAATGCTCCGCTCCTGCGGGCAGGGCCTCACTCTCAGCTGCACTGGGGAGCAATTTCTGGAAAAGTGATCGGGCCGAAAAATAGAACCACTTCCTACTTTGTCTTGTTTTCAGCGTTTGGCAAAGACATGCTTGACATGCTTGTTGTTTGTCACGCTGAGTCTTGTGTCGCACACACGGTGTTACTGGTGACAGCGATATGGACAAGTTGTGATGCCATTTAGGTTTGTCGTCCAACAAGATTAGCGCACAGAAACCACGTCTCTGTTCCCTTTATCCCCTGGAAAACTACACATACTCTAAATGCATCTCATTTTCCCAATAAAGCTCGCAGGCATGGTAACGTACACGGCGCTGATTTCAAATCCACACATACCCATTTGGACACACATACTTGTGGATTAACCCCAAACACACACACACACGTTTGCACTTCATTCATAGTGAGGACCTTCGGAGATATAATGCATGGCATCTTTTTGCATTTTTTGGCTTTGTCCAATGGTCTCCAGGGCCAAACCTGATCTCAGTGGGTGGGTGGCAGTGGCACAAAGGTCCAATGTCCAAAGTGTGCAGTTACACCATCAACACCCACATATATGCAAGGAAAATAGATGAGTAGCTGACCACGATGCATGAAGGGTTTGAAATCCCAAAAACAAAGTTTCCTCCCACAGTCCAAAAACATGCAATGTGGATGGAGATTAGGCAAATTGGACACTCTGAATTGGTGTGAGAGTGTGAGAGTGAATGGTTGTTTGTCTTTATGTCCCTGTGATGGACTGGCGATCTGTCCAGGATGTGAGCCCGCACAGCTCCCCCCGCGACCCTCATGTGGAGGATAAAGTGGTAGAAGATGGATGGATTTAGATATCATTTAACATCCTAACTTTTTGAATCATTTGGTAAATCAAATTTGGTCTGAGGCTCGGCTGCAATACCACCAAGGCCCACAAGTGGGCCGTGCCCCACACTTTAGGAATCACCGTTATTGACTGTTGAATTGTTCTCTCTTAAGCCTCTGAGGAAAGACTCGATTGGTGACGCAGCTTGTGGTTTGCAGGGTTTAAGAGGAGATGCAGGAGATTCACCGGACAAACAGTTTAATTGTAATCCATCCCAGTTACTGCCGCCGCTTAACACTGCGCCATCCAGGCATGCACCAGTATAGAAACCACTTCATGCTACAGTGGTATCTGCTTTCTCCCAGAGCCAAAAATAAGTGGTGGTTGCGGGGGGGGGAATTGTTATGTGGACCTGTCACATGAATACATGCACGCACACACGCACGCACGCTTCTACACACAATGTGAAGTGACAGTGTCCTGGTTGTCGTCAGTGAGGAATCTTTCAGATAGCGTCCGTTTTATGGTGATTTATAAGTCAGGTCCGTGTTCAGCAGCTTGCTTTGAGATCTGAGCAGGAAATAAATAAGGTCAGTGCTGAATTATGTACAGAGGTAGTGAAGGAGAGGCACTTGTTTGCGCCCCAAACTTCAGGTAAATACCTTTTTGCTTTTGACACTGAGCACTGGGATGTTGTGACGTACACTCTATTACACTATTAGAAATCTTGGGTTTTAGACGGTATCATGAACATATGGTGGAGATGGAATGGATGATGAAGTTTTGCACCGTCATGTCTGAATGTAACTGGAAACCACACAAAGTATTTTCCCCTGCTCTCTGCTTTTGCCTGTGTGCGTGTAGTAGTCTCCCATATACTACACTGTTTCCTCTGCTTTATCTTGTATTTGTTCTCTGTGAATGAGGTCAGTGGACTCATGGAAAATGAATTGCCTTTTAGCTTTCTGGTGCAATAACTGTATCTGAACCCAAAACATAGTTTTTGCCTTGTTTGCCTTGTTTAACCCTTAGAAAAGGGTTAAAAAAGTGACGTTAACACTCTTGGCACCAAAATGTGTTTGTTATTGTTTGAAACCAACATCAGTCCTTTCCATACATATCAAATATTAATGCATTTTTAAAACAAGTTTTTGTCTTGATACACCTTCATTTTATGGTCTAAAAAAACAATAATAAATGAATTATTTCCAATATATGTCATGCAAACTGGATTATTTTTGCTTTGATTATTATTGCAGCCTGGTGGTATATGTGAAAGATAAGCAGAAACATTTGTTTATATGTATTATTATTATTTTCTTTTTTATTTTTGCAATGTCATATTTCATAGTGTGCTCATAAAAAATGAAAAATTTGTTTTTTTAAAAAAAAACCAGCATCAGTCGACCTCATCGCACATATCATTTATTAAAGTTTTTAACCCCTTAAATTGCCATGTTTTTGTCATGATGCGTCAAAAACAGTGATTTGAATGGGTTTCAATAAGGACATTTTTGTGCATAGGTGTGCTAGTGTGAATATTTTTAGTTAACGTTATTTAATGGACTAAAAAAATAAAATAAAATAAAGGCACAACCTGGCATAACTTTTTAACAATATACATAAAAAAAGGATAACATATTCTAGAAATTAAAAGCCCAAAACACAAAAATATGTCGAGGTGCATTTAAGGGTTAAACACTGTGAGCTGTCTTTATTTCTGTTTATTCCAAAACAGCCATTGTTTTAACAGAATTCTGCACTCACCATCCATGTGTGTGAATGATTATATCTGTGTGTGTGTGTGATATTCTTTCTCTCCCTCTCTTCATCATCACCTCTGACAATGAGGTTGATTGGGTTGAACATTTTCAGTGGATGTCGGTTCATAGTCCCAGACGTGGATACACTGACACTCTGAGTGTTGGCAGAGGTTTACGCTCGCTAGGAAAGTTTCTCTAGTGTTTTTGAAGTTGACTGACTGTGAAACCCCCGTCAGAGCGGTTCACACCTGTGATTACACCATAAAAATACCTTTCCCTGTGAACTAAAGCCTCCTGCCATCGTGTCCTTTACACGCGTTTATGATCCGTCCACGGATTTTAGAACTAAAGCAACATAGCCACATATAATAAACACAACACAGGGTGGAATGAAATAGGAAAAGGGCTGAAGTCAAATGGTAAAATCCTTCTTTTAACTTTAAAATAAAACAAAAGATGCAAATAAAACACAGCACAGGGTAGAATAAAAAGGGGCTAATTGAAAGCTAGAGTAAAAAGATTAAAAATATCTAAGGGTATTATACTATAAAGGTATTATATCTCAGGGTAGTGTGGGGCGTAAGTAACAAAGGCATCATCCCCAATTTTCTTTTACATACAAGTTTCTAGAATTATGACTAATGTCAATTTCAGTTCAAGTTCAAGCAGTAAAACATTCACAACATAATAGTAACCTTATAGTTTTGTTTTATTTTTATTGTTAAATAGGATACACATATCAAAACAATGAAACAACAGCTTAATTGATTATTTTCATCACTGAATAATCAAGATTCTTAGTTTCAACAAACCAAACCCAAAGATGTGAAACAGATAAATGAGTTGATATTTTTAACTTAATCCTCACAACCAACAGTTCACAAACAACATTTGGAGAAAATTGCCATATCATACTGGTGCAAAACACACTCCGCCTTCCTCTTCTTCTTTTTCTATTTAGAAGCATCACCGTGGGTAAGTCGCAGCCTGCATCTTGGCCTATTTCTGTTTTATAGTGAGATTGAATTTTTCTTTAATAGCCTTCAAACCTTTTCCACAAGGTCCAACTGAAGTTTCTCAGGCTAGAACTTTGCAAACCTTCTCAGTTACAATAACAACACGTGCTTCTCCATCCATACGAATGAAACCATCCTCTCTCTCGCTCTTCCTCCTTCTTTAAGTTGCGTTGTCCAGTATCTATATCACTGATTTACTGCCAAACACGCCCTACCTTCTGGCTCACAGATGTGAAACCTCAGACCGTTTACAAATGTGAATAATCTGACACTGTGCTCCAGAGGTCTGGAGACCGCACCGACCAATGATTCAGCAGCTAAATTCATCCCGACACCTACTGAGTGACTGATGGCATTCTCAGAAGCCGAGTGCATCCCTTCATTGGCCGGACTATTTGAGGGTTCATGCATGTGGGTGTGTGTGTGTGTGTGTGTGTGTGTTTGTGTGCGGCTGTGGAGGTGATAATCAACAGTGGCTTCGGGGGGAACTCTCCTTGTCTCTGTTGTTGTGTCGTGTGCTGTGGAGCTGACTGGGACCGGGTCTCCCAGTTTGAACCCCCCTCCCGCCGTCCCGTGAGCTCACCTCTTGTTGTTCCCTCTTCCACCTCCTCTCAGTCAGCCTCCTGTTCCCCATTGAAGAGCCTCTCGCTCCACGTTTTGCCTCTGGGAAGTGTCTTGGAGGTGTATGTGGCTTAGTCTGTAGAGGTTTAAACAAGAGAGGAGGCTGAAGGGGGCTTTGCTGCTGGCGATCAGGGGGCAGCTTTGAGTAAGAGCCCACCAGCTGGTCTCTTCCCGCCTGCTGGCCTCTGTCTCATCTGTCCATGTAGGCAGAGAGGAGAAAACCAGAGCAGGCTATAGAGGAAGTTGCCTCATCAGGATTTGCTGTCTTTGGATCGTGGTAGTTATTTTTGAGGGAGGTGTAGTTGGAGGTTAGGGGGGTGTTTAGGCTGCAGGTGGTGCTATAGGGAGTGTGTGGGCTTTCTTTTTTTTTTTTCCTTTCTTGGGAACAGACGAGCAGCCCACACAAGGCCACACAACAATGTTGGGAAAAGGACAAAGTGGAGGATTTCCCTCTGAGACGACAGGTGAACTCATGCAGCAGAGGTAAGAAGAAACCTGTGATAATCCGTGCAAAATCAGCAAGATACAGTGTTTAATGTACAGGCACATGTCTGCTGCTCACTTGGCTGTGTGGAAAATGCATTTGTCCCACTGGGATTAAGGTGATGCATAATTCTAGAATGCACTAAAAAAAAACTATGTTGGCACTTGGCAGGACGTTTTCTGCAAGATTAGTTCTTCCAGAGGAATGTGTCCATGCATGAAATGGTCTCCCACAGTTAGTTGTCAGTATTGGAATCAAAGGAGTTTGTGATTTCTTTCCTATGAAATAATGGAATATTCTATGCAGTTCATGGAAAATGTCCAAACGAGTGTCGGAAACACATTTAACTAAAAACTTTAATTATCAAGAAACTTTGATGCGGGCTGCAAAGAGTTCAGGTTTTTACTTTCACGCAAACGCCAAGACGGAGAAAACAAAATGCTGTTTGGGGATGATTTTTCAAACATGTAACAGGCTTTAAATGTACAATTAGAACATTGAATCCTTTGTTAAATGAAATATAATTAATGAATCGTTGTAAATGTGTTTAAAACACTATGTTTTATGCTTCTATCTTAACTCTTTGCCGTGTTACGCCAATTTTTGTTTTTCATTAATTGAAGATTAAATTGAGTAAGGAATGATTTTAAATATATATCATATAATATATATATATATATATATATATATATATATATATATATATATATATATATATATATATATATATACATATATATATATATATACATATATATATATATATATATGTATGTATAATCCAGTAATTGTCAGGAGGATTATTTTCAGTTGGACATTAGTAAACATCGGTGTAAAAACGTGGACATTTAAATCTCAGTCTCAGAAAACGAAGTTGTTTACACGTCTCTGACGTGGACTTAATTGGCAAATTGTAAATGTGTGTTTTGCATTTGTTTTTGTTGGCGGTGACAATTTTGACTCATTACTGATTTTATTTCAGATCAGTGACATCAGAACATGTGTGTGTGTGTGTTTGTTTTTTTTTTTTAAATATGGGCCAATTAGATTAGCCAATAGTATATTGCATTAAGATTCTGTATATGTAGACCTAAATTTGATGACACAGTTGCATTATGGGTACTAAGGCAAGTTCTGATGTAAATGACAATTTAAGGTAAAGATATGTTATGTAGTTGTAGTGAGATTATGGTTAGTTTCAGGTAAGATCGGTAGTTATGGTTAAGGTCAGAGTAAGAAATGAATAGAAGTGAATGTAATGTCTTCTGAAAAGGAAACCTGACTCTGTGTGTGTGTGTGTGTGTGTGTGTGTGTGTGTGTGTGTGTGTGTGTGTGTTTGTGTAATATGATGAGGTTCAGGCTTTTTAAGTCTAATAAAAAGAAATCGGATAAAAGTTTATGGTAATACACAGTAAATGACAGAGATGTTGTTTGTAGTGTTTAAGTCACAGATTGCACCTTTAATCACAGGAACATTCTCACTACCAAAGACTTTTTTCCGTTTCTGTTCACTACTTCAGTTCATCTGCTCTGCCTTTAAATGATATAAAAACACTGTGTCGTGTTTAATTCTATACATTCCCGAATGTAAGATCTTTAAATTTGAAGTGGAATATGTTGCATGAGGACATCAGATGTCTCCTTTTCTAAAATGTTCCCTATTTCTTTGAGATTGTACTTTAAACAAACAGGTTAAATGCAGCAATTGGGTAAAATACAAGTCATAAGCAGAGCTTTTACTGTAAGTTTGTCTATCGTGTAAAAGTAAAGACAAAGATCGGACGAAACCAAACTAGTTTCATGAAGATTTTGTAGATGTAGCATTTTAATTTGGACACAGCAATATCTGCAATCTGTGCTATGAAGAATAAAATCAAACAGTATATGTTTGTTGATGAGTACTTGGACTGTTTAGTTGACGAGTGAACAATCATTTTCACATCAGGCCTCTGACTTTACCCACGTTTTCCTCTTTCCCGTTCCTCATCTTACCGCTCTCTCTCTCTCTCTCTCTCTCTCTCTCTCCCTCCCACCTGCTGGCTCTATATCACTCTGTCACAGAAGGGGAAAGTTGTCTCAGCAAACACGCGGCGCATCATCTTTACACTTTGTCGTGACAATGTCCCAGGAACAGTTAATCCCAAACGAGTTGTGCTCTTTTGACATTTTATTCTGCTTTATGTGAATGTGCTGATGATATTTGACAGTTTGATAAATGTCAAATGTAGTTATCTTGTTTTAATGACACTCTGTTTGCTGTGAGTGAAACCTCCTTTATTTATTCAGACATCTTCTCACTCTCAATGGGCAATACATTGAATAATGATATAGAAAGAACAGCAAAACTCCTTTCAATAAACATTAATAACAGTTTAATGTTAGAAAAGGAGTAGAATTAAGGAATTTTCGAGCTCAACGCCGTTTTTTTTGTCCACTAAGAGCTGCAGAGAACATTCAAAACAACACAAGAGAAAAAAGGGGAACACTTTATATTAAGGTACACATAAATCACCATTAACTAGGGGCTCACTAACATGCATATAGTGTAAGTAGCATACTAGCCCTTTATTAGTAATTATTAAGCACGTATTAGCACCTTATTCTACTGCTATTACGATATGAATAAAGGTCGGTTATTCACACCATTATTCAGAAACAACAATGTTCTGAATAATAATAATAATAAAAAAAATCTTGATTTATGTCCTTGTTAATGGTGAATATGTGTACCTTTAATATAAGGTGTGACCAAATAAAGAACTCATTAGAAAACAAATGGACAGAAAAAAAGAAAATGTTGTTTTTAAAGATCTATTTAACTCTTTTTTTTTTGCTTGTTTTAAGCATAAATGGGCCAGAAAATGTCCTATGAGTAAGTGCTTTTGTCCATTTTTCCACAATAACTTTTTAATATGGGGAGCTATTTACAATTTACTGCATGTTAAAATAGTGTATTAACAATTTAAATAGAAGAAAAACAAAAAGTTGTATTGAGTAAAACACATGAACACCAGATTGTGTGTTAAATTTGAAATTTGAACAGTGTAAAACATATTTAAAGTAACATTTGTTTGTCCCAAAAAATGTACAGGTGTCTTTCTCTCTCCTCTCTGGTGACAAAACCGCTTATTCGCTGGCTTCCTGCAACAGTGCGAGTGAAATTACCGTAATAACCACACGTTTGCTTTGACGTGCAACTTCTCAACTTTCAGAAACCGTTTGGAATTTTTGCATAATTTACAATAATGCAAACGTGCAAAAGGGTTAAACTTATTTAACATTCTATATCATTAAATTTCAGCCGTTATCCTACGCTTTATTACTGTGGCTAGTATCTCACAAAACAGTGACATGTAAATGTACATCGATCATTATTACGGTAACATTTCAGAGATCACGTTTAGCTTGTGGCTGAAAATTGAAAAGAAACCATTATATTTGGTTATAAAATGATTTAAAGACCGAAAACAAAAGCACTTTTTAAACAGAGAAACATTTCACGATTATACGTTGAGTCTCGCTGACAACATTACATTGTAGAGCTGCAGATAACAATTATTTGCATAATCGATTAATCTGTTGATTATTTTCTCAAGTAATCAAGAAATCGTTTGGTCCATAAAATGTCAGAAAACTTTTGTCAAACCTGGAAATGACAATGTTCTTGAATGTCGAATGTGATTGTTTTGCCCACAAACCAAAATGATTCCGTTTTGAATGCTTTCTTTGTTACCCGTTATTTACATTTAAGAAGCTGAAACAATCGGAAATCTTCTTTTTAATCATGAAAAAAGGCTCAAACCGATGAATCGATTATCAAAATAGTTGACGATTAATTTAGTAATCGATTAATTAGAGTAACTGGTTTAGCTCTATAATTATTAGAAAATGACTGAAAGACAGAAAACAAAAGCAAAAGCAAACTAAAGAATCTTGAATATTGTGACTGACTATTGCCCAGCCCTAAAACAAAATCCACATCTAATGCTTTCAAGCCCTCATTGATCTCCCGCCTGCTCCTCTCATCTCCGACAGCCTCGCCGCGTCTTTGCTTAAGTCTTTTCAAAATATTGGAGCAAACCTCCGTGTGTGCTTTGATTTAAGCGAGAGTTTCAATCTTCTCCTATTAGCAGGAGCTAATGTGTCGAGCTCTCCTGCGCCTAATCTGGCTCCGCCCGTGTGCTTGTGTGGACTTAGATGTGATGAATGATTAGTGAGGCGGCTTTACAGCTCGGTGACACTGTGGGGACTTCCTCTGAGATGTGTGGCATCTGTTTGAACAACACCACGGGGATTTATTGTGTTATTCTAAAGGACACAGATGTTTCTGTGGACCACTTTTATGTTATCTTTTCACACTAGGCAAGTCAGAGAGGAGGCGGGACTAAAGGGAGAGCAAGTATTTGAATTGTTTGAGTGTTTTTCTCCTTAAAAGATATATTTTGATCACACAAATTTGTGTCGTTAACATAAAATCCTCCCTGCCTGCTGAACACGAGATGATATCTAGTGTTTTTTTATATATAACTTTATTAAAAGATATAATATAATATAAACAATTGAATCAACAGTTGTAATATTTTGAGTATAAATATAAATGTATATCTGAGTGTAAAGTCTCAGATGCTGTAACCTGTATCAAGATGAGAGCCGTGGAGCATTTTGTGAAGTTCCATTTTGATTTGGGCTTCACAAATAAAGAAATACTTCATATCTTTTGTCACATCAGCACCATATTATCTTTAGCTTCAGGGCTTTGAAAAGATTGTGCAAGAAAGTGAGTCTGTTTGGAAGAAAGAATCACACACACATCAGGAAATCATCTGTATTGGAGGAGGAGGAAATTATAAACATTATACACACAAACACACAAACATGCCGTCTTCATTATACCCAGGCCTTGCCCCTCTCTACCTCCACTGTCATTAAGCAAAAGATAAAAAGAAAAGAAAAAGACAAACACAAAAACACATGGATATAATCCAGAAATATATTCCATGAAATATAACTTCAACTGGATTAAGCCGTGTCTAATACAAATCGAGGATGTGTGTGTAGCAGAAATGTAGTTTTCCCAGAGATCCCAGTACTCAGTACAGTTGTGTGTAAATGTGGAGTATTATCTAAAGATATCATTAAAACTGATTGTTTTTGGTTTGACTACAAAAGAAACATCATTTTGAGGTTTATGAAACACAGATAAACATTTTGCAACATTTTTCGGACATTTTCTGGAATAACTTTTTTTAATTTATCCTTTATTTATCCAGGAAGGTTCCATTAACAAAACAAGATCTCTTCTTCCAGAGAATCCTGGTCAAGACAGCACAGATCGTACAAATAGATACAGAAACCTATGGAAGTCCATTTCTGCCAGACAAATAAATAAATTAAAAAGTCGAAATGATGAGATAAAAAGTTGAAATTTGAAAGTAATTTTTTGTCTCATAGTTATGACTTTTTATCTAATATGACTTTGTATCTCATAAATATGACTTTATGTCATAAATATGACTTTTTATCTCATAAATATGACTTTATATCTCATAAATATGACTTTGTATCTCATAAATATGACTTTGTATCTCATAAATATGACTATCTCATAAATATGACTTTATATCTCATAAATATGACTTTGTATCTCATAAATTTGACTTTACCTCATAAATATGACTTTTTTATCATAAATATGACTTTGTATCTCATAAATATGAATTTTTATCTCATAAATATGAATTTTTATCTCATAAATATGACTTTTTATCTCATAAATATGACTTTTTTATCATAAATATGACTTTGTATCTCATGAATATGAATTTTTATCTCATAAATATGACTTTATCTCATAAATATTTACTTTTTACAGCACATTTTCTGGCCCTTTTATGCTTAAAATAAGCCTGCTTATTTGTTAAAGGGTTAAGACACAACCAACCTACAGATTCCTATAAAATACAGTGGTGAGTGCGTGAATCGACATTTGTTATAAAGCGTATTACAGAGTGATATTCAGAGTCCAGTTTCTCAAAAAGCTGCATGCGTGTAAATCCCATGATCCCATAATCTAACACAGATTAGAATGAGCACTATGCAATTCTCAATTTATGAAAAATAATGGTTAGCTGTCGCCCTAAACTCCCTCCACAGCAGCAGCTCTTGCTCACTACAGTCACAAGTAGCAGTGGATTATTTGTGTCCTGGCCTCGCTGGTGAAAAGATTAGTCTCCCCTTTGCTTACAGTCATTGTGTATTTATTGTGTGTCACCTCCTGAAGTCGTACAACTGTCTCCCTCCCCCCACCGCCGCCACCTTAAGCATGTGTTCATTGCTGTGTTGACACGTGGCGGCAACTGTGGCTAATCTTGATGTTAAATGGCTGACAGTTGTGTGGCACCAGACGGAAACCACTGAGCTCCTCAGAGTTGGCCAACACGCTGGCGTCCGCTCCGACGGTGACAAGTCTGCGGTGCGTCCTGTAATCAGATCATTAAATCAGCGTGATGGGAAACACACCTGTGACACTGGCCCTCTATAATTCAAAGTGACACAAAGTGACACAAAGCACGACGCGCGCGCGGGCTCTGCGTGTGACACACGAGGCCCGGGATAACGGGATGAAGGGTCAATTCCGTGACATTTAGAAAGGGTTTATTTGCAGAAATTGGATATATCACTTCAGCATATGTTATAAGATCAGATAAGGTAGATAGATAGATAGAAACCTATATGTACCTATACCCCCAGTCCCTGCTTTATCCCATCACCAAATATTTACATATTTGCAGTATCTTATACTGTAATAGTTCTTAATGTTCTCAGTACAACACAAGAACATGTCTGGCTGCAATCACCATCCTGGATTAAACTGCTGCTCTTCATCCACATTTGTATTTTGTATATTCCTTTAAACTGATGTATGTTTTTAATTCTGCTTTAATTCGTCTGTTCTCGACTATGCCATCATTTAACCCCCGAGACTGAAACCCACACACTTTTTAAAGTTGTCCTGGCACGCTGCATTTTTAAATTTAGATTCCCCTCTTAAATGATATCGCCCTTGTCTCAGATCAGATTAAATAGTCCCTCAACAGCGATCGATTGCAACTATTTTGCTAATCGCTAAAAAGTTTTCTTTTTCTTTAAATTTTTTTTAACCTCTCTGCTTTTTCAGCTTCTTACCATGAATGAGAATATTTTCTGTTTTTTGTGTTCCATGTCACAAAGAAATCATTAGAACTGAAGCATTTTGGGTTGTGGTCAAAACAAGACATCATTTCCCGGGTTGGTAAGAGATTTTCAGAACCAAACAAGTACATAATTAATTGGGAAAATAATAATTAATCGACTATGGACATAATCGTCAGTTGCAGCCCCATACGATACAGGAAAACATTCAATAGTAAGATAATAACAAATAGAATCGTATGTGCAGTATAGACAGTTATATTTGCAGTGTTTAAATCTCTTCTGCCCTCTTCATGTTTAAGGCCAAAGAAGCTTGATGTTCTTCCAGGTGTGCAAAGGCCGCCGTAGTTTTATTCGTGTCCATTCAGAGAATTCCTTTACATTATAGTTTGTGAATCTTCCATGATGATATGAATGTATTGTTGCAGCACTGAGTGTGAGGGAGTGTGAGGAGGGAACTGATATCTTCACTCTCTGGTACTTGGCAGCTCCAGCAAGAGACAATCAGTCAAGTTCTTTGGGATCAGCCGGCTCCTCTTCATTACCTTTTTGTGTGCTTTAAATAAATGAGCTGGCACAAGTGAAAGGTCTCAGTGTTAACAGCAATGAAAACTGACATGGTGGCACACTCACTCACTCACTCACTCACTCACTGTCCCTTTGAATATACAAAGCGCAGGCTGCAGGATTTGTGTTTTGACAAAAACAAGCATGCACGTGGGACATTTTTGTAGTGTAACCAGTTTAATTTCTGACAGAGCCTTTAATCAGACTCCTGCGGAGCCCCTAAACAAATGAAATAGTAAAAAAATGAGTTATAAAGTGCTAAAATATAAGAATAAAACGCAGGAGTCTCAACCTTTATAGACAGGTAGAAACAGGAGAAACGTACAACGAAAAGTTCCATATTCTCTCTGTCTCTCTCTTTGTGTGTGTGTGTATGCTGTGCACACATTTGACGTGCACTAAGACCACATAGTTTTATAGATTACAGTAATAAGGAAAAAAGAATCTCCATATAGTTCATACTTTTTTTGGAGAACCCATCAGTATATATACATATATATATATGTATATATATATATATATATATATATATACATATATATATATGTATACTCAAAGTTTTCCATCATATGATTACATAGATACTTTTTCGCTGCTGAGGGACCATTCAGCTCATTGTTACACGAGCGAAGGTTCTTGTTTCAGTTCAGTTTTTTACGTTAGAATCATTGATAAAGCTCTTATCAGTGACGGTACTCTGATTTAAAGGACACGTCTTTTGATGATACTTATATAATCCACATATACAGTATTTAAGGAAATGGAATCACTGCGTGTTGGTAAATTAGTGAACCGTTTTGCTCGACACTGGGAACAGAACATCCCACATGAGTGTGTTGTTTTTGTGTGAAGCTTGGCTCAGGTATGTGGGCACTTTGATTTCAGGATAATTAATCCCATCGTTTGGTTCCATGAGTCACAAGTGAGTCAGATCCTGTTTTAAGATCTGGTTGCTGCCGTGCTATTTTCTTGTGACAATGCTGACATGGACGAGTAGGAGGTTTATGCTTCTGACGATTCAAGCGCTGCCTGTAGGTCTTTTATTTTAAGTCTGCTGGAGCTCATGGTGATATTTATTGTGACCTCACAAAAGTTTATTTTCACAGCAACTCAAAGTGCTTTACAAGAAAATCACAGAATAAAAGCAAGACATTAAAATGACATGGAACATAATAAAAGTAAGACAATACAATTAAAATAGTCATTAAAATCATGGGAGATAAAAGTGTGATTTGCCGATACAATGTGCATTTAACCCTTAGAACACAGAGCATTTTGGCTGCTTTTTTTCCATCACTATATTAAAACGTACAGTGTATATATACATATATCCTTCTTTTCCAGCACAACCTAGGCAAGCTGATGAAAGGAAATGTTTAATTTTCACCAACTATATAAACACACCTGAGCAAAACGTACTCAAAATGTGTAAAATTGGATTTAATTTTTTTTTAAAGCCTGAATATGTGACCTTTATGTGACACACACCCCCAGGATGTCCATATAAGGAGTTGTGTATTATTCCCATGGGTGCACCTGCGGCACAGATCAAAAGACAAGAATGAATTGATAACTAAGATGATTATTTAAGAAAAAGCAAGTAAATCATAATGTTTTCAGGCCTGATTTAAATGAGCTGACAGTGGGTTAAGGGTTCCTGAACCCTTAAGTGTTTAGGAAGTTTTTCCTGACCCACCAAGAACTCTTGAGACTGTGAGTATGTGACCAGTATGTGAACTGGCCACTTTATTAGGTACACAGGACACCTAATAAATTGGCTCGAGTGGCAGCTTGTGTCGTCCTGTGCTTGCGGGAACTCATCTGCTTCAAGGCTTGACACGCTGTAGTTGTTGTTCAAAGATGGTCGTCTGCATACCTTGGTTGTAAAGAGTGGTTATTTGAGTAACTGTTGAGTTTCTATCATCTCGCACCAGTCGACTCTGACCTCTGGCATCAACAAAGACATGCTGTTCACTCAATGTTTTTCACTTTTTTTTTCATTCTCTGTAAACGCTAGAGATGCTTGTGCATACATAAGATAAATAAAATCTCCGTAGCTTCTGAGATCTGCAGACCAGCACATGTGGCACCATCAAAGTCACTTAAATGACCTTTCTTTCCCCGCTCTGATACTAAGTTTGAACCTCAGTAGACGTTTGATTCCCTGCAGGACAAACAGTAGAAGAGTGGAGGTGTTTAGATGATACCTAAAGCCACCTCTAAGTCGCACACGGCTCTCAGGCCAGCTCTAACAGCTGAAACCAGCGGACAGTGCGATTTGGCCGGTGCCATGTTGACATTTTGCAAAACGGAAGATAAAGACCTGCAACCAGGCTCCCTAATGGACAATAGCAGGACTTAATCACACTGTGTCCACTCACGTGTGCCATGCTTTAGCATCTGTTTTCCTCCAGAGGGGATCATCATTTACAAAATGACCCCTGTTCTGGTAGCGCTCCGTAGGTCATTCCACCAGCGTGGAACGAAACATGAAAAGAGTCTGGAAACCAGTGGAATCACACCCAGTATTTTTGTTTGCTGGTTGGCTGCAGGAGAAACCAGAGGATGACCTAAAGCAGGGCTGTCAAACTCATTTTAGTTCAGGGGTCATATACAATGAAAAAAATAATAGCATAATAAACTATAATAAACTATAAACAACAAGATCTCCAGATCTCTTTCCCTTTATTTTACACTTAATGAAGTATCTTTTTATATAACCTGAAAGTTCTTCAGAAAAAATATGTTAAATTATAATTAATATTATGCACAATTTTACCATTTACACTTCCAGATCACAGTGGAGCTACAAAGGCACAAACATTTAGTCACAGGTATCTGAAACTGACAAATCTAGTATTTCACTTTATGAGCAGACTGTAATCATAATGTGGAATTTAAACAAATTCATCCTGTGTGCCGGTTCTGGCCCGTGAGCTGTATGTTTGACACCCTGACCTAGATATGGTCTATAAAAATGACATAGTTTAATGTTTTGCCTTTTGCATTTGACAATCTCACAATATATTTTTTTGTTTCTTTTCTGTCCATAAAGAAGTTTAAAAACCACAATGAACCAGTTTCTAAGTAGAGATCATCCCCATCACTACCAAAATATAACAATATTTACCAACGTCGTCTATAATCTGCTCAGACGAGATGATCAGTTATCCGAAAAGATTTGCTAAAACTAATTATTACTCATTTTTGTGTCATTTCAGAAGGTTTTCTGTTCAATCACAAAGCCACATCATGAACGTAGAAGTGTATATATGTGTGTGTGTGCTGTTTCTGCCAGGGCCAGTGGTGATACAGGCTACACAAACACGACACAAAATGGCAGTGAATTAATTCTGGTGTGTGGCGATAATCACTGTTAATACAGCAGAGAAAGTGTGGACGTGAATATTTGAACAGGCAAACAAAGTCTCATGCTGTTACAGGGCAGGAATACTCTGGTCGACATGAAGAAGTCACTCGTAAATGAATGGAGGTTAATTGTAACTGAGTCATTGAAAAAGTGAAAGTCGGTTTTCAACTGTAACTGTCAGGGTGAGGATGAGTCGGTGCCCCCCCCCCTCCCATCAGCAGGGTCTGGCTATGTTTAGGTCCCTAATAGCAGAGATGCCAGACTCACCCTCTTAACCCTGGAAGAGATCTCGTCTGCTCAGGAGGGAGCAGCAGCAGCGAGGCCAGTGGTGATAATTACCCATCTATAATTATTCATAATCCCCAGATAAATGATCTGCGGGTGAAATATGACTCGTCTGTCTTTGACGTCAGTGGGTGCAGTGTCCATGTCTGATTGTGTTTGCTAACCGGGGCCGTAGACTGGAGAGATATGTATGTGTTTGTTTTTTTCCAATGAGCATTTGATTTTATTCCCACTGGAGAAAAAGTGTCAGCTGGTCGAGTCTTAAACTGTATTAAACGGTTAATGTGACGTCAAGCTTACTCATAACTTAAATGAACTGATGTAACATGGTCGCAACTCAGTCTGTTGTTTGTGTTGATTTCTCCCTGAGGTCCTTTCTGACAGGATTCTTACACATGACCTTCTTCCACCTTTCATTCTTTCTTTCTGTCTGTCTCATATGTTAACATACCTGCATTTTTAGTTTGGCTTTTAATTGAATTTCTATATTTTTATTTGTTCTTTTTATCTACATTATATCCTGTTATACAGTATATCTGTTTTAGATGTAATGTTGCTTTTGTAATATGGGCACGAGGTGTAATAGGAACACATGTGTGCATGGACAGAAGGCCGACATATACAGTATGCTTCACCATTTGCTTTTTTTTATTATTTCTGACAAATACAAATGATGGTATTATTAAAATATAAAAATACCTTATATCAACTTAATCATACCACACCAAAACTCAGTTTGGCTTTCTCCTCTGTCTCTTTGCAAATATAGGATGTTATTCAGAATTTGAACATTTTTAGAAAGAAAATCTCTTAAAAATAACCTTAACCTTGGCTCCCAGTCGCTTTCCAAGCAAAAGTTTCAATAATAGAACATAAACCTGTTTCCATTTTTATGCTCATTCAGTTTGTTTTGGTTGAAGTAGGATATGAGAATAATGTTTGTCAAAGTAGCTCTCACAAGAAAAAAGGTTGGAGACCCCCGCTTTAATGCTTTCTCATCACGTGTCGAATAAGATCAAACCAAGGGAAATCAGGTCATACATTTTCAGTTCCATTTAAACTCTATGTTTTATGACTCCACCAGTCTGATATTATTCAGTCTTTACCACGAATATCTGGTCAAAATCACTGAATTTGGACATAGGAAAAAGAACAAGGAAATTGAATACGAGCCATAAAGCTGAATGATTCACTGAGCACTGGCTGTAAATGGACACGTGTGCCGCTGCCGTCGTGTCACCAGGGCTGCGTGTGTGCGCCTCACTGCAGTGTATACATGTCAGCTGTGTGTGAACCTCTTTTAAACTAAAAGGAAAAAGAAAGATGATGGAAGTAAATAAAAACCAGCAGCACTGAGTCATATTATTGGCTGTTACACAGTTGGAGTATTATGCTTTTGGTAAATGCATCAGCACCACTCTGATATTATTTAAAAGGTGTAAAGGGACTGTATCTGACTCATGAAAGAGTGGTAATCAACTTTTTCCTGATTTGATTTGTGTCGATGCCAGGCCTTGTGTGATTATTCTAAGTTTGACTTGTCTGTCTTGTTTGTGCAAAGCTGCCAGAGCCACTTGTTTATTTTTGGGTATGTAGAGCGATGTGTGTAAGATCTAAAACTATAGCTTTTACATGTATCATGTTGCCTTGTCTTACACGTCCAGATTTATGGATTCAGGGTCAGCAGTGTCCCACAAGATCGTCATATATGTTCTGTCCTATCACAGAAAAAGTCACCACCACTTAGTTTAGTGAGTTTTCACGTCGCTTTTTTAAAGTACAAATATGATTGACATGTGGTAGAAGAGGGCTTATTAGCACTGTTCACACTTATTTAAACATTTGACATTAGCAATGTGTGACAGCTCAGAAAAGCTCAGTGATTTGTGGCGGCGTAAAGGGACAGTTGGACATGTTCTCACAGCGTGGTTGGCTCATGTTGCATTCAGGCCCCGCTCGTATTTGTTTCCTCGCCTCTGAGGTGAAAGGGAAAGCCGGGCTGAGGCAGCAGGTAGTAAAAAGTTGTTCTCGGCCTGGCACTTCAGAATACGTGCCACTTTCTGCCGGGAGCACCAGGTGTGCAGTGCATCAATTATCAGACGTGACATGACCCAGCACAACCTGCTGCCCCGTCACGCCCCGTGGTGCAGAAGAGCATGTTCGCATTTGCGACTCAGAAAATGAAACTTTAAACTGGATTAGATTAGAGTGTAATAACCTGATATCCACTGTGGTTTACTCTCTTTACCTGTCTCACAGTTGCTGACAGAATAGTTGCCATGTTGCTATTGTGATCCACAGTCGATAAATATTCACAGTGGGTTTGCGTCACATGCGGTCCATTCAGAAACTGTGAGGACTCTGATGCAAACTCATCCAGTTTCATTTATGAAAACAACACGGTTGGCCGAAATGCAAGACAAACAGTACACAAACAAAAAAAGACACCCTACACGTCTCACACTAAAAGTATAAAAATAGCTAATTTATAACTAAAATAAACAACAGTTAATTGATAGACACGCAAGAACTAAAGACTGATAAAGTTTCTGTTTTTAAAGCGCATTATTTGAAAGTGTAGCAGGATAATAATGCAGCTCATACAGTATAAATAAAGTCTGCCCCACACGAGAGGACAATTGTCCAGATCTCGCTCGATCTGGTCCTCCCAACAATCCTTTCCTTTCCCAAGGATTAAAACAAAAATCTGTCCCAAAGTTCGTTGTGTCTCCACATCTTCCACATTTTTAAGTCAGATTTGAAAATCTAAGACAACTTCATTTTGACATAAACAACCACAGAGGGGGGAACACACGGTGGAGCGTGTGTGTTGCACTATTGCCTCACAGGTCTTTCTGTGTGGCGTTTACATGTGTGTGTGAGTGGGTTTTCTCCCACAGTCCAAAAACATGCAGAGGTTAATTTGCACTCTCTAAATGTGTGTGAGAGTGAATGATTGTTTCGTCTCTATATGTGTGTCCCTGTGATGGATTGGCGACCTGTCCAGGGTGTGACCCCGCCTTTTGCCCTATGGCAGCCGGGATTGGCTCCAGTGACCCCCGCGACCCTCATGCGGAGGATAAAACGGTAGATAATGAATGAGTGACAGCACAGAGAAAAGCAAGAGCGAGGATGTCTCTCATGACAGTTCTTATTGAGTTCATGATGTTAGAGTTTATGTATTATTAGCCAATCAGCTGCTGTATCTCATTTTGCAGCAGGATTTAAAAACAGAAGGAAAATGACTCTCCAACAGTAGCATAAACGCAGGGGGAAATACTGTAAATGCATAAATGACTAAGAAAGAACAGTTGACCTGGATGCAGTCTCCATGTGATTATTGCTGCTTATTATAGGCTCCTGTTGCATGCATGATTATATGAGCTTCCCTTACCTAACAGTATTGTTGAGCTATTGTTGGAGGTAAAGCAGGTGCTTCTTGTACAGAGACCACAGTCCTCAGCAGTGACTGTCTCCACAGGAGAGGTTAAATATGCCCAAGTGCAGGTGTAGTTTAAGAAAGTTTAAGAACAGTAATGACAGTGGCTGCAGTATCTGTCACTGGCCGTGTTTTATAAAGACAGTCGTGTCTCTTGGGCGCTGTACGGAGTGAAAGGTCTGCACTAAAGGAACTCTTATTTTAGAGAAACACTTCAGCTACAGTTACTCATCTTCCCACCTCAGCTATTTCACACTTTAGCCGCAGGTTTTACACCAGTGGGCTCCCACAGAACTCTGGACCACATTTATGTTCAGGGATTAGATTTCAATGGGCTGAGCCACTCGAGAGACAACAGTGCCACCAGTGAGAAACCAAGTGAAATCAAAAACCCACATCACTTTGCTAAACTCTCTGCAATTCAATGATGAAATATTTGTGGCAGCCATTTCTGAATAGGTTTTCCACAGTCTTGTATGAAGTACCTTAAAGGGATACGTGAGTAAAAGTACAAGTATCTTACCACAAAATGACTTTGGTGGAAGTTGAAGTCACTTTTTATAATATTACTTAAGTAAAAGTCTTAAAGCTTGTACTCAAGTGTTACAAGTAATTTTCTAATGTAAAATGTACTCAAGTTTTAGAAGTGAAAAAAGTGAGGAGTTAGGATTGAGCCATGGTGGCTCAGTGATAGGGAGAGTTGTCTTTCAACTGGAAGGCTGTGGGTTCAATTCCTGGCTCTGCTTGTCTATATTATGTCCTTGAGCAAGACACTAGCCCTATATTGCGGCTCTTGAATGGGCCTGAAAGATGTGTGAATGGGTGAATGACAAAAGTATCATGTAAAGCAGCTCATCAAGACTGGAAAAGCGCTTTATAAATACAGACCATTGCCAACTCTTCATCTTCTGATTTTATTTGGTAGTAACAACTCGAGTAGCAAAGATAGTTAGAGGAAATGTGAAGTAAAATTAAAAGTTGGTATTTAATATTTAAGTACAGATACATTCATTTTCATACGAACTTGGCTATGCTTCCTCGTTGCTCTTGTGTCTTATATGCACGCCACCTCCACCTTTCCATGAGTTTGTAGGGCAACTTTGATGCTATCACCCTCATGTTGGTGGGGTTGTCCAGCTCGTCCATGAATTCAACATCCTCCATGATGTTGCAACAGCTCACGAGAAATAATGAGAAGTCACTGAGCGCTTATCTATCTTCCAACTGGATTTTAGGCCAATTACATGCCTTTTCTACTAAAGCCGAGGCAATCACCATCTCATTTCCATAGTGTTCGTTAAGGAGTTTCATTGCACAGTCATAGCTATGACTTGCTGACTTGTGCCCGTTGTATATTGTTCCAAAAAGTACCATTTGTCCACATCATTGTCAGTTCCACGCCTCCTTGCGCGCCTCGCGCTCTTACCCGTTCATTCACCGCGTGCGGTGCTAGTTATTTGGATGCACATGTAGTTGGTGAGTGGTTTAGGAATCATTTTTAGTGTACTTCTTTTGTTGCCGGTGTTTAAACTGGTGGCAGTGGACAGGCTCATGGTCAGTGTTCATGCTGATATTTTGTGTGAAGTGGTGACTCATGTAAAGGTTTGTGGGTCTGGGGTGAGTCACTGTCCGTCAGAACAAACCTTACATAACACTGAATTTGTGTGGATGTAACATGAACCTTTTCTCTCTTTTGGTGGGAGTGGTGATTATTATGTCAGTGCTTTGGGCTCTTTAACTTTAAGAGAAATGTCAATAACCCATATATGTGTGTGTGTCTGTGTGTGTGTTTGTGTGAAAGCAAATCCATTTGTTACCTTTAGCTCCCCACCGCTCTCTTTTATTTCCTTTATTTTTTCAACATTATTTGGGTACAGTGGGTTAGAAGGCTGTGCGAAGGTGTGATCACACCTGCCTTTTGGCCCAGCTCTTCTCAGAAAAGTGTGTTTTTGTTTTTCATCACTCTAGCTTTTAGAGAAGAAAATGTGATTCTAATTCATTTAACCTTTGGTGTGTTTACTCTGTCTGGTGTTCATATTACAAAACACACGGGACTGCTTACTGCTCTGCCCTGACTTCATTGCACATTTGCTGCTTTATCTCACTCTTAGACAGTTTTTTCCAACATGGAAACTGAAGTATTGATAGCTCTGTGAATTGCTCACACCCCCACACCAAAGTCCATAGAGAAAATCTTCAATTTTACATCACAGCACACAGGAGAAGTTGATCCCCTGCGGCCTCCATCAGTAAGCTCAGATGTGTTATTTTTGGACTTTGGTGTTTGAAATCCTTTGTTCACATTTATATAACTGACACAAACTTGCCAAACAAGGCAACAGTATATCAGCAGCTTCTGTGTTCAACCAAGCTAAAAATACTGATTTTCTCACTGGGATTTGGTGTGAGGGAGGACGTACGTTTTCAGTCCGGAAAAGGTAGTTGAACGATGAGATTAAGTGGCAAACATGTTTTTAAGATGTATTGTGTAGATTTTATCTGGTGAGCCTTTTTTTAAGTGGCAGCAATCTGTCATTGTCTTTTGTGTCCCCACATGTTTGCAGTGAGAGTGAGCCTTCACGTCTCAGGCTGCTTCCCATGCAGTGCCAGCAGCATGTGCACGGTGACGTGATTGCTGATTATATGTCGGTGTCTCATACAAGCACACTTCAAAAAACCTCAACTATCGCTTTAACCCTTAATAAATTGCCGTGGGAATAATACACTATATAATAATCCCTTATATGGACATCCTGGGAGGGGTGTTTATAAGTCACATATTCAGGCTTTTAAAAAGTGGGTTCTTTTGTCCTCTTATGTGTTGTGGAGTCAAAGTTGTGATTCATTTTATATCAAACTTTTAGTCGTGATATAAAATAGAACGTTTTTTTTTCTTGGATTTTTGTTCATAAATACGAGCCAAGTGAACTTTAGAACTGTGACGTATTTCCAAATTTCACAAATTTCACAATTCAATTCAATCCGGTTATAAACATTTTGTGTACTTTAAGCTCAAGTGTGATTATATCGTTGGTGAGAATATATATATATTTTTACCATTGTCTAGGTTGTGCTGAAAAAAAGCATATAAGACACTCTATGTTGCACATTCTTTGAGCCTCTGCATATAAAAAAAGGGAAAAAAGCAGCCAAAATGCTGCTGTTTTCTTCGGGT
Source organism: Solea senegalensis (assembly GCF_019176455.1). Classification (NCBI taxonomy): domain Eukaryota; kingdom Metazoa; phylum Chordata; class Actinopteri; order Pleuronectiformes; family Soleidae; genus Solea; species Solea senegalensis. The sequence goes on along the minus strand of NC_058026.1, from coordinate 9,176,656 downwards.
TTAAATGAGATTATTCGTCTGTATCATACAAGACAACTCGACATTTCCAGCTTTATCCCATGGTGCTGGCTCCAGTGTAGAAACTAACATCAACCTCTATTCTTGGCTTGTGTAATCAGCCTCTCTATTACAGCTATCATCAAGTGGCGCAGATGAATGAAGATATCTTTCTGTGGATGAGTCTCAGGGGGGGAGGTAAAGTGGGAAAGCAGAGAGAGAGGAGAAGGCTTTAAATGGAAAAACAGACGAGAGAGACACAGAGAGAGTTATTGTCTCAAGAAATGTATCATATGATCTTTGATTTAGCGAGGAAAAGGAAATTGCAATGCAAAGTGGCACACGAGTATCATGATACATCATGACAAAAAGTTATTGTCCTAATTTGAGTCCAGAGAGGAGCTGTCCCCGTCCGTTTGAAAATCATATAAGAAATCAGGCATGCTTATGTGACACCTAAAATACTTTGTGTGATGAAAGAGAGGCCCTGGTGGTTTTCTGTTTGTCAGCATGAGGTCAAACCCCACACTGAGGAGCTTCCTGTCGATTAACCTCCGAGCTAATCGATTGCACCTCAGGGAAGTGGAAGAGCGCAAGTGTTTTCCTCTGCCACGGAGAACAACTGCTCTTCAGAAAATGGCTGTAAATGCACTGTTGAATGCAATGAAGCTTCTCTTCTTCTCTTCCCAGGCCACATTTCCCAACTAAAATCCGCAACACGGTGTATATAAATATATGGTGCTCTTTATAAATACTTTTTTTCTTCTTCTTAAGAAAAAAATGTGTGTGTGTGTGGGTATATTACAGCTGTCAGTGAGTCATGAATGAGACAGCGGGGGACTGACCTTCCTGACACCCTGCAGAGTGTGTGCATTTGTCAGTTCTCCTTTGCAGACTCTCGGCAGAATAAAAACGTTATCTTCTCAAGGCTCTGGTGCCAAAAGGCTATTGCTACTAAATTAATATCTCATATCTTTTTATATCTGAGTTACATTTGACAAAATAAGGAGGCTATTTTTGTGGCTGTGTTTGTCTGTGTGTTTGTGAGGGTCATAACTCAAAGTTAAGAATGAATTTTGGTGACATTTTCTGCAGATGTAGGTTATGGTTTAAGGAAGGAATTCAAAGATTTTGGTTGAGACACTGAAACAGAACGACCTTGGAGGAGGTTTGTGCTCGCTTGAGTGATTTTTCTAGCTGGAAATAATTTTAACTAAAGTAAAGTAGTATGAATTAACATAAAGAGGATTATTCTATGTATTCACTTCAACGGTGTAATGTTTTTTTTTTTTCATAATTACAGTCCAGTACACTTTAGTTGTAGTAGTGTAATTACAGTGTCATCTTATATCCTTTTTTCAGCACAACCTATAGACAATCTGATGTAACAAAAATAATAATAATAATTTTCACCGACTATATAAAACACACGTGAGTAAAAAGTACTCAAAATGTTAAAGATCGGATTGAATTTGTGAAATCTGGAAATGCATCACAGCTTTAGCACAATTATTTCCATGGGGAAATTTACATTGTCATAGCAGCAAATATAATAAATAATAAACATGCATTTCCAAGAATAAACATAGAGGGACACATGTCATATTTCTGTATATTAGAGCAGTTTTCAAATATACTTCACTCAGGATCAATAATGTCGATTGCTGTTGCATGGGTTTCATTTATGGCCGTTTTTTTGTTTGTTTTATCCGTCTCCACTTATGCTCACCTGATTCTTTTGTACACACAAGAACATATTTTTATATCATTTTGCTACATTTTGACTCACTGATATAAAAGGAATCACAACTTTGATTCAACAACACATAAGAAGCCCAAATATGTGACCTATAAACACACACCACCAGGATGTCCATATAGAGAGTTGTGTATTATTCCCACAGCAATTCACCACGGGTGCTCTTGATCCCCCCTGTACAGTATTTGTAGCTATAAGACACAAAATGAATGGTTTGATAATGTCTGTTTTACAAGTTTGTTTTACTTCAGTACCCAAGTTCCACAGAGAAATCCCTGGACGGTCATTACTTCAGGGCATAGCCAACCCATTCTGTCCACCGGCTTTGAGGGGGATTTCTTACTTACACTGGGGTTGTGCTGGGCAACTCTCTCCTTTTCCCTTTTTCTTCCTTCTCTTTTTGTTCATTAGTCATTTGGGGGATTCTGTCAAGCAGCTGTTGGAAAAGTTGCTGAGTTCACTCACTTTCACTGTTTGGGTCAATTTGTACTAATGGCTATTTGAGCAGCCCGTGATGCCAGCAGCTTCCTGGAGGGAGACATGTTGAACCATATGGCTGCTTTAGCCTCCCTGTCACTCTCAGGCCTGCGCCACATTCACCGCGTGTGTGTGTGTGTGTGTGTGTGCTGACTGTTTCCCCCTTAAATGTTTCACCCATCTGTTGTGTTCTCTGTGAGCACAAGGCTAACATGATAGCACTATACTGTATTTCAGCATTCCGCGACACGCCATATTATTAATCCCTATTAATCCAATTCCCATTGTTATTGAAAGATGTCTTAACCACTGTCAACACCTTTTGTGGGGACTCAATTAATAAGTAGTTATCAGTATGGGTGAGTGTTAGCAGAAATGAGGATCAGGTGCGTGTGGTTTTCACTTACAAACTTAACTAATCATAAAAGATAAATGAATAAGTCACCTTCCAGTACTTGTAGGTTTCTGTGCTTCATTGTCACTGAATTGAAACATTAAATGTTTTGCAGCTATTTTATTCCGGATCCTTTAAGTCAGGAATGGTTTCGTCTTGGTGCACGGTATCGGGTTCAATCACATGCTTGGTGTCGAGAAGAGAATCACATGGCGTGAGTGAGTCTACTTCTCAGTGGGAGGTGTATCACACGTTTCACTCCGGAGCTCAGGCACACAAAATTCCCATGTGTTTGGATGTCATGTAGATCCTTGTGCAAATGTAACATGTACGTATATATATACACATATATACATATATATAAAAATATATATACATATATATGTATATATATAGATATATATATATGTAGGCACATATGAGGTAAAAAAAAAACCATTTTTTTCACATGTGTATATTTCTAATATATACATATGCACATTTTTATTTTATATGTATTTCTAATATATACATATGCACATTTCTAATATATACATATGCACATTTTACTATGGGTATTCCATATATGTTTTAAACGTGTATAGGTAACATTAGTCCCACCATGGGGAAATTTACATTGTCATAGCAGCAAATATAATAAATAATAAACATGCATTTCCAAGAATAAACATAGAGGGACACATGTCATACGTTTGTATATTAGAGCAGTTTTCAAATATAATTCACTCAGGATCAATAATGTCGATTGCTGTTGCATGGGTTTCATTTATGGTTTTTTGTTTGTTTTATCCTTCTCCACTTATGCTCACCTGATTCTTTTGTACACACAAGAACATATTTTTTATTTTTAATTTTGCTACATTTTGACTCTGGTTTTATCAACAAAAATATGCAATATTCATTCATTCATTCGTTCATTCATTCATCTTCTGCAGCTTTATTCTTCACATGAGGGCCATGGGCACCGCTGGTTATACATATGTATATATACATATATAAAAAAATAAATAGCTGGAAGCCAGAGATTGTTGGTGTGAAGCGAGCTTTGCTGCCATTGGTTGGGCAGTCAGTGTAGCAGGTTTCGATTGGCATTTGTTAGCACGACAGCAGTGACAGATGGTGAAATGCAATGCTTGCTTTGAACAGGGACAGAAGAGGGTGGGAGTGAGGTAACAGTAAGGACGGGGAGGAGAGGGGGTGATATGAAGGACTGCTACGTCACTTTGCTCACTAATATAGCTCCGATGTTGCTGACCCTTGTTGGGAGAGACACTTCGGTGTGTCCTCACCGGGGGCCTCAACTACCCATACACAGCAACATGGAGAACATGATGGGCCATTTCATATGCATCTATTTGTGGTCGTGCTGAATCTCCCAACAAAGAAATCTTAACTTTGTGTTGAGACGTGTCACCGGGCAGCACAGCAGCGTAAAATCAAATGTACTGTCTACACCGTGCAGCAGCTATAAATAACTGTTGGAGAAATGGCTGGTCAGGCTCTGCCACAGCAGCCAACACAATCCTAACCCACTTCTCGTATTACCTCACAGCTGAGACTTTAAAAAAAAATAATAATACAGAAAATTAAACAGTATTTGACCCAATAAGAATCTTTATTTTTCTCCTTTTTTTGAAAAGGAAAAGTTGGATTTCCAGTACATCTCCCTTTCTTTTTCTTACCAACTGTAGGATTATGTTTTTTTTCTTCTCTTTCTTTGTAAAACTGCGACAGGAGCTTAGCTGCTGTAACTCTAGCCTGTTACTGTAGCATGTGCGGCCGTCGCCAGCGACTTTTGGACAGACCAGATGGATCTCTGATGTCACTCTGTCAGAAGTCCAAGCGAGCTGCGGGCAGATTCAGTCACCTGGCCCCCAGCTCTCAGCACCCAGTTTGACACTGAGTGTCAGCAGATCACAGGTAACTGGGAACGCATTTCTCGGCCCTTGTCAGCGCTCTCGCGTCAAAGCCGACCACGGAACACTCGATTGGAATTAAGAAAAGAGGTGTTGATTATGTGTCAGGAAATATGTTGGCGTTAGAATTTAGGGTTTACATTTGAAGGCACTTCCAGTTTACTTTAGAGTTTAATTTAAGTCGGGGTGGGGGAAAAGAAAATTGTTATATCTTCTACTAGCTCGATGAACAGAAACAACAAAAAGTACCTGAAAAAGTATTGGACGTTCTGTTTAGTAGTCTTATCTTTTGAAAATAGTTTTAATTTGAAGTGTTTTCTTATATGTGTTCTGTTTTGAGAGGCTCTGTTCTTTTCCCTGAGTCGGCAAAGCTAAAAAAAACCACTTTACTTGATTGTAAAGGAGCTAAATGTAGCAGTTAAAACATTCTGTTGATCAGAGATGTGTACCACTGACTGACTCACACTTGATGTGCACTGATCTTGGAAACATGACTATAGTCGTGGGTTATTGTCTCATGAAAATGTCTTGTTTTGATTCAGCGAGGAAAAGGAAATTAAATCACGAAAAAAAAGATATTGTCCTGATTTTAGTCCAAAAAAGAAAGTTTCAGCTTTGGCACCAAGCCTCACAAGATGTTTTATTTTTTTTACAAAGGCTTCAAACAGGTGTCACTCTGAACTGCTCGTGTCAGCAGAGCTCGTTCAGGGCTAATTGCCGTTTTCCTGCAAGGGGGGACATATTTTGTGCCAGTGGTCCTAAAGTTCCACATTTGGGAGGCAGGTGTCATGTCAGAAGGTGTCCTTTTGACCTCTGTGTTTCCCTCTGACCCCAGTAACCAATACTACACCGTCCCCTATGGTCACAGCATGATCACTTACAGCCACAGTGTGTGTGTGTATGTGAGAAAGAAGCGGGGGAAATGTCCCCACGAGCACAAGCCTCTCAGTGTTTCGTCGCATGTCTCTGGGTCTAACGCGTGTTCGTGTACGACTCAGTTTATAGTTTATATTTCAGGCTCGTTCACTCACAGGATTTGACATTAAACGACCACAAGGCCGCGTGCATGTGGTTCGAGTCTCACCTCACAATCCTCAGTTTACCCCTCGGTGTCGCTTCATAAAACACATGCGACTGATCCCTAACATAAATATGACCATTTTACAAGCATTGTCAGGGAAGCATGGCATGAATCAATGTGATGCTTTGCTGTGGACAGGGCAGTGTCATGGGGGGGAAGGGGGGGCGGGGTCACGAGGTGCCAGACCTCGTGTCTCTGTGGCCAAGATACTTCACCCACTGCCAGGACACCGTAAATCAGGAACCACTCCCACTTGGCAACTGTGCCAAATGTGGAGCGAGGCTGACCCAGCATCCTCCCGCTCCATACCTCGCCCCAAAACATCTCACGGCATCGACCGCGGCTCCGTGGTCTAATTTGTTGAAAAGTTAAATTAAGGCTGTGGAATGTCGGTCACAGTTTACGCCGTGTTGGGAAGAGCAAAGTGCTTTCATGGTCTCCTGTCATCTAGAGTCTGAAGACGTTCATGAATGGATTGATCCACATTTGTCTGCTGTGGACATATTATATATCATATCATGGATAAGGGATCAATTTGGATCATTTTCCAAAGGTGATGAAATAAAGTCATGACACAGTTTATCCATAATTTCCTGCTTCTCGGGCCGATTAAAGGAATACAGCAGCGTCCTTGTATGGCAGGTGGACATGTTCCTGTGCCAGTAAATGGCAATATATGGTGCCACCTAGTGGGCCATGGAAAAAGTGTTTCAATAGTATGTGTATGTGTGTGAGAGAGACTTTTTTTTGCCATTGATCACAAGAAACAGTTGCAGTGTCAAATACACATCAAGAAAATAAATTAAAATAATTGAAGTTTCAACAGATTTCAAGGTTTTTAAGATCCATATTTTTTTGCATTATTATAGTATTATGTTGCGTGTAGATACATGAGATATGGTACTGGTTTCAATCTCTAAAATGTACTTTTAAAATAGTGTATATCCTAATGTACTAATTATTATTATTGTTTCTGTTACAGAATGAAATAATTCTTATATATTTGAGTTGTTTTAATATCAGTATTGGAGCATAAATGCTGACTTCAAAATGTGTCTATGCTTGTTTGGGTCCCTGCGTAGTAATAATAATAAACAAATAAGAATAGAATACTAATCTTATTAAGAGTAAAAAAAAAAGCAGGATGGAGAGGATATTGTTATTATCATCATCATTATTATTATTATTATTATTATTATTACCATCATTATTATTATTATTATTGTTATTATTAAGGTGATTATCATGTAGCATTTACAGCGCTGCCGCGGGATAAAAAGTGACTTGTTCTCTCGTTGCTGTCTGCATGTGACACTAACAGATGGATTGACTGTAAATCTGTCAGAGTGATGCCTCCCTGGGAGCTAAATACTTATGTGCTTATGTAAAGTTCTCATTTACAACTGCCAAGAATCTGTAGCTTCACAGAAGAAGAAGGAGGACGGGAAAGAAAAACAAAACCAGACCAGACCCTCTTACCTGACTTGTTACCAGACTATGAAATTGTTCCATACTGTACGTGCTAATGTTTGACAGTGTGTTGTGCACTCTGTCAAACAAACTGACTGTACAGTGTGGAAAAGCAGATTTAGTTTTTTAGAAATGTGTATTATAACACAATAAAAAAACAAAACAATATATACTATGTAGAAAATAAATCATTGAAAGTACTGAAATATTCAACTCAAGTGAAAGTATTACTATTTTTTGATAATATTTGACTTAAGTACAAGTAAAAGTACTGGTCTAAAAATGTACTCTCAAACCCTAACCCCAAAAAGGTAGCTTGTTTAAAATGAGTAAAAGTTACTTTTTTAACAAGGTTGAGGGTTCTTTCTTGTGTCGTGCAAAAAGGACAAGGGAATAAGAATTCTTTTTAATTAAAGGCAAACATTTACGAATTAAAGTGGTGACAAAATAAAATATGTAAACACATAATGTATCAGTCAACATGGGTCAAAGTTCACAAATGCTTTAACTTTCTATCTCACTCAGGGACCTTAATTAACGCCAATTCACCTGCCCTCATCATTCACCTGTCCTCATTGTTCATTCTCCTGTTCACACCATTCACCTGTCCTCATCATTCATTCACCCGCCCTCATCTGTCCTCATCATTCACCTGTCCTCATCATTCATTCACCTGTCCTCATCATTCATTCACCTGTCCTCATCATTCATTCACCTGTCCTCACCTGTCCTCATAGTTCACCTGTCCTCATCGCTCATTCAACTGTCCTTGTAATTCACCTGTCCTCATCATTCATTCACCTGTCCTAATCTGTCCTCATCATTCACCTGTCCTAATCATTCATTCACCTGTCCTCGTTGTGCATTCACCTGTCCTCATCATTCACCTGTCCACACCATTCGCCTGTCCACATCATTCATTCAAAGTACAAACTTTCCACCTCTGCAAGCCTGAAAGACTTTTTATTTAGACATTATTTAGTTATTTAGAGTATTTCCTTTAGATTTAGCTTATACTTTCAAATGTTCAACATAAATCTCTTAGATATTTAAAATGAATGCCCTTGTTTTGAAAAAGAATCTTAATAATCTTATATTATTATTATTATTATTATTGTTATTATTATAAAATATTAACAATTTTTAGGGATGTTTAAACCTCAGGGGGAGTTCCAGTTTATTCAGACACATCGCTCGTCTTATCCTACTGGCAGCGTCGCTGATATCCGAGCGTCTCGCGAGAACAACAGGCCGTTTGTGGAATATAAACACTTCCACTCAGCCACTAAATCGCTTTCTCAGAGCCGTTATCACTCGTCTGCTTTGCCTGGGATGGACTGCACATTAGGCTCTGCATCTGTCCATCACCAGGCTCATGGAAAACAATTAAAAAGAAAGCACCTCTACAGAGCACAGTCTGACTGTTTAGTCTAATACATGAAATAAATATATAGAATTAGTATATAATACATATACACCTGGGATTTTTAAACGCGCCAAGGGGGGGATTAATACTGTTTTTTACTCCTGTGTGTGAATTTTGATCTTCTTCTGCAGAATAACAAAGAAAAACTACTAACAAAAAAAACACCATAGCTCTCATTGATAATGTTTCAGTATAGTTACTATTTTGCCTAATCTCTCTCCTGAGTGTTGTTGCATGTTTTTAAAGACAAGGATCCCTATAAACATTAATGCTAATGTCTGGAAGATGAATGTGTGTTGTCTTGATTTTCATGAAATGGAGCTTATCTGAAGAAATGAACATTTTAATGCCAATTTAACACATTCACTTCAACCCAGGATTTAATGTGTTTTTGTTTGTCTTACCAGTGGGAATGGGGTGTTTTTGTTACCTCTTGAGAACTTTTCCTAAATATATATATATAAACTAAAGATATATATACTACACTATATATCACTATATATCACTATATAATCAAAATGTTTTAATGTCAGAAGACATTAAAACATTTTGATTAGTGTTTGTCAAATCCCGAAAAAGGATGATGTTCTTGAACGTCTTGTTTTGTCCACAAACCAAAAATGATTCAGTTTTTAATGATTTCTTTGTCATCTGGAGCGAAGAAGTGAAGAATATATTCACATTTAAGAAGCGGAAACAATCAGAAATTGTTGATTTAATCATGAAAAACGCTTTAAACCGATGAATCAAAATAGTTGACGATTCATCGAGTAAGTGTTTCAGCTCTAGTTACTTTCTTCTCTTTAAGTTTGTCAAACATTTTCTTTGGTGAGTAATAACAAATGGAAGTTAATGCAAGAGAACATCTTTGCAATACTATTGTGTTGTGTGTGTGTGTGTGTGTGTGTGTTATATACTGCTCTTTTGTTACTGTTACTGCTATGCCACTGTAAAACTTAGGCCATTCTATGTTATTTTATCTCTCTTTTTACAAGCACATTCAATTCCCTTGTAAAAAATGAAAGGTGTCCTGTTACAAGTCGCGTTGCCTCATGCATTCTGTAAGGATCTATTAGACTTAGTTATTTTCTAACTTTCGACACAGAAGCAGAAGCTGGAGCTTCAGGACACGAGCGAGCAGCCTCTGCTGTAAAAACATATCGCAGTGTAACCCCGTCCTCACTCACACACACACACACACACACACACACACACACACATGCTGACCATTTGTGACTTTTCATCACATGGCGTCTCCTCTGCCTGCCTGGTGCTAACACACACAGAGACGCGGCGTCACTCACACGGGGGGAAAGACCACGAGCGGTGATGTTATGTTAGCCTACATGTGCTGGCATTAGTCGATGACACAGGGGTCACATGTCAACCTCAGCTGAGGTCAGATGATAGAGCAGCAGTGCAGGGTGTAACGTCAGAGGTGTAACTCGGACCTTTCTGCTGTCGGGGTCTTTTCAAGGTTTGTGTTTGTTTTCTTCCAATATGACCAGGTGTGCTGGAGTCAGCGGCTTTAGCTGAGTCTCGTCAGCTGTGCTGTGTGGAAGCTCCGAGACACAAAGGCAGGGTTTGTCTGTGGAGCTGCAGCACAGTGCAGACACAAAAATCCTTCATCTAGTTTGTCACCACCTCTGTGTGTTCATCAAATAATGAGATACACTTTCCTGAAAGCATTCATTTATGTTGTGGTGTTATGTCACCAGGCTACTGTATGTGTTTATGGATGCATTTACAGAGACTTGTGTCACTTTCAGACTGGTTGAAATGTTTGCTTTAGTGTTTCTTTTCACACTTTGTATTTAACCATGGCCAGTTGTTGTCAGATGTTACCAGCTGTTGTTTTGTTGTGTGTGGAGTTATAGTGATATTAGGGGTGTGTGTGCTTATGAAAAGTAAGAAAAACAAGTTCATTATTTACATTTAACCAGCATTTATTTAGGTTTATACTAGTTTCATTTCCATAATTTAAAAACGTTTTTATAAATGAAGAAAGAACTTCTTCTGCAAGTCATTATGATGCTGCTGTGTTTGTCTAATTCACATTCTATCAGTCAGATTAAATTTGACCGGTTGATTTCGATTTGTTTAGATCTTTTACTCCTAAAACTTGACAGAAACACAGTTTAAAGAGCAGAGTAGGGATTTTATTTGAAGGAAGTGACTTTGATCTTATTCCTTCCCCGGATCCACTGTCTGATGATCAAATAACACGTTTATCTTTGGAAATTAATAAAAAAGAATTGTATAATTCTTGGGTGAAGGTGCCCTTTAAATGATGTGCAGAAACCGTGTAGTGTTACGAGTAAAGGACTCATTATTGTTGAGCAGGAATAAAAGTGTTGCTCCTCACAGGACTCTCACACTTTGTCGTCTGGCTTTGCACCTGACATCCAGCTTAGCGCTGCATGAGAAAGGCTTCCCCAGGAGGAATTCTTACTGTGAATATCGCAGCCATGTTCTCTGTGCAGTGCAAAAAAAATGTTCACAAAACTGGTCATTAGACTATATCACATAAGAAGATGTGCAACTTTGCAATCTCACATTGAGTTTTACATTGTTTGTAAAACTCTGTTAAAAGTACTGAAAAAAATGACAAGAAATTGAAATAAATATCATGTAGCTGAGCCTGAAGAGACAGACCAATAAATAATTATATTTTTCTATAATGACATTTTTTCTATAATGAAAAATCTAAATAAAATATACGTGCACTTGGGTTTTCCGTTCTATGATGACTTGTGAGTTATTATTATTATCAATATTATTGTTATTATTATTATTTGTTTATTCTATTCTTTCATATGTTTATTTTTTATTTGACTCATTCATATTACTTTTTAATTGTTAAATACAACAGAAAAGTTTTGAAATTGTGTAAATGTGCACATTTGTTTCAGGGCACGAGTTTGTAAATGAACACATGAGACAAAGCTAATAGGAAGCTAAAGTAGCTAATACATTAAAGCTCTGACAGGAAATTGAGGTGCATTGCCAAAGAGTGAGGTAAACAAAAAAAACACGGACTGCCGTTATATTTGAGAAAAAAAGTACAACAGTCAGAACATTTCACCCAAATACACAATTTGTAGATGTAGCTTTGTCTTTGCCGTGTCACAGACTGCGAGTGGTGTGGTTTTATAAATAATGGGAACTTAATGTTTAATTAAAGCGGTTTTACTTTAAGCAATACAGAATAACTACAGTTTAAAACAGGCCCTACAATTCAAATAAAAAACTGTTGGAGAACAGATGGTTTGAGGAATCAAACCCGCAAGAACTAGAAAGAAGAACGGAAATTGCAGGGTGTAAATTAAATTTAAATTGTGAATAAGCATATCAGTGAAACCAGTATTTCAGTTTCACGTGTTTCCTTAATGTCTGACAGTCATTTATACATATAGCTCCTTTAACTTGGATTTAATCTCTGCTCCTTCTTAGAAGTTTGTTGAATTAAGTATTTAATGTTTTGTGCACAGAGTCAATCTATTAGGGCCAAATTTAAGTTTTTTTTAAGATCTTTCAAGAATTAAGTCCTAATATTATGGTTGTAATTATTATTCAAGCAAAATCTCAGATGATCAGCTGAAACCACCTGCATCACGATGAGGGACACGGAGCATTTTGTGAAGTTACATTTTGATTGGGGCTTCACAAATAAAGAAATACTTAATATTTTGTCACATCAGCACCACATTATCTTTAGCATCTGGACTTTGAAAAGATTGTGAAAGAAACTGAGTCTGTTAGGAAGAAAGAATCACACAGGAAATCTCTTTTGTGGAGGAGGAGGAAATGGCTGCTGGTCGACTGCAGGGATAACGCTGGTTACATTGTGTGCTGCTGCTATTATAATAATATTATTATGATACAATAATACATTAGATAATTAGAAAAAAGAAACTTTATTCTCATAAAATTATTACTTTATTCTCATAAAATAAGACTTTATTCTAATAATATTACAACTTTATTCTCGTAAAATGAAAATTATTACGATTTATGCTCATAAAATTACGACTTTATTCTCATATAATTATGACTATTCTCATAAAATTATGACTATTCTAATAAAATTATGACTTTATTCTCAAAAAAATATGACCATTCTCATAAAATTATGACTTTATTCTCATAAAATTACAACTATTCTCCTAAAATTACGACTTTATTCTCATAATATTTTGACTTTATTCTCATAATATTACGACTATTCTCATAAAATGACGACTTTATTCTCATAACCATACGACTTTATTCTCGTAATAGTATGACATTTTTAATATTACGACTGTATTCTTGAAAGATATTGAAAATAAATGATTTCCTTAGTAACAGGTCCCATTCTTCAGTCATTTTTATTCTATTCTATTCTGAATCATCAGGTTTAGCAGTTTATCATTGACATCTATGATCAAGGAAGGGTGATATATAAGTAAAATGTCATGTCATTTTTTATTTATCTGTTTGCACATTGCTGGTGCTATGTACAGAATCTGCTCCTTGTCACACCTGGCTGAAGTTTCTTTGACACCTAATTCCCTATCACCACCGCAGGATTGGTCTGAAGTGTTTTGCATCGTCTGCCAGCGGCCCACAAGTCCATATTAGTCAAGTGAGGAACCAGTGTCTCGGTATGATGGGTGCAACGCTGGTATTTATAGCTCTGACTCATACTGTAGGTTGGATGGGGGTGGGGGGCTGTATCAACACTCGTTCACTCGGGGTCGGGGTAAAATCAGCAACAACACTAAGAATTGTCATATTGTCATATTGTTACATGTGTTAAAGTTATAACTGTGGCATGAGAGTACAGGTTTTAACCTGCTGCTTTCCGATTTATTACAAATACAATACATAAAATGTACAAATTGACCGATCTGATACTTAGAAGTAAATGTTTTTTATCAATATTTATTCATTTTTAATAGACCATTTACAGTACAAACTATTTTAAAATGACTATCAGACAGACTTTAGTTTTGAATCACTGACATATACTTGAAATATGACTTTAATGTGCTCTCTGTTTTGAAAGAAATAATAATTTAGATGACAGAAGTAAATTAGGATACAACTGCATCTGTTATGTCTCAGATTAGTAGGGCCAAAGTGTCAAAATTAAAAATAATATGTGTTATATTATATGGCTTTACTAGATTTAGAATTACAAATCATAATATTCTTTATAAAACCTGCAGTTTATGCACAATTAATAATTATATATCCATATATATCTATATACAGTATAGATATATAATATACACTTGAACCATAAAAACAAACACAGTTACTGTTGTAAAGCAGCAAAACGAAAACATTATCTGTACGTAATAAAGTTAAGCTATAAATGTGTAATAAAGTCCATGTAACAATGTTGGATAAGAGGTGGATAAGAGAATTCATCATTTATCATCTCTCCATAAAAAATGTTGCATTATTTGATTTAGTTTGAACGTGAAACAGTGAATCGACTGAAATGGAACCAGACATTTTGTACTGTTTTGTTTGTACAGCCGTCTAAGCTGTAGCTCAGTGGGAGCACGGAGGAATGAAAGCATGGAGGCGATAATCTCACTCAAGATTCCACTGCACTGAACGCTGTTGAATTTCACCGTGCATTACCTGATCGCCCCCCCGTCACCTTTCTGTCGGGTCGGGAGCAGCAGCGGTTGGATACGGGAGCGTCAGGTGCTTAACATAGATGATGTTGAGTCTACTAAGTTTAGACACCATGTGAGCACATTCATCGGAAATTGAGGACAGGACAGAGCAGTCACACAGGGTCACAGCACCAGTGGCTCTGTTTCAGCTGTTTGTGTTGTAGGAAGCTGGTGTGTCAGTACAGTGAAGTGGGTGTGAAATTTTAATATCTGAATCATGCGGCGCACAGCTGTCCGCTTCATGTCAAAGGCTGAGCTTTTTACGTTACTTTGTTCCTGACAAATGACACATCTGTGATAGAGATGCTGCAACCGCTCCACTGTGGTGAAACTGAATTGGAATGGTGTTTGTGCTAAATCTGAATGTAAAACTTCTCGTATTGCTGTGGTCAGTCCGTGGTACATTTGCTTATGTCTGTTTATGCCAAACTGATGTCTGAGTTTGGACTTCATAGACTTCATGTCTTTAATGGACCTACCAAAACATCCGTAAAACGAAACAAACATTAAGATGTAAGATGTTGTTGGTGCAAAATTATAATACTGAACATTTGCTTGTTCTTTGCTGCTTTCATCATAATTCAGTAAAAAAACTTCCTGTGTAAGTCATCCAAGCCTATAGATTACTTCCCTTTGTTAATCCTACATGCAGCAGCAGATGAATGCACCCAACCTGGCTCTTTTGTCTGTAAAAACATTTTTGTTTTGTGTTTTCGTTCCAGCATCAGTGCAGTTCCTGTGGATGGAACTGATAAGAAAGGCCTCCAGGTGGGTGGCCAGTTGCCGGGCGGTGTGCAGTCCGTGGAGTCTCAGCAGCAGAACCAGCAGCTCCTCTTGACTCCGGCCAGTCTCCAGCTCGCTCAGCTCCAGGCACAGCTCACCCTCCATCGCCTCAAACTGGCTCAGGCTCAGGGGGGTAGCTCAGCCACTGCAGCCAGTGTTCTCAATCAGGTTCTGTCCAATGTCACAATGTCCCAACCACTTTTCAATCAGCTGCGGAGTTCAACTATGGTTGGGAATCCACAGAATGCCTTCCCCCACATTCTTGGTTTCCCCGCTTCGAATTCAGCCCTGGGAGCGTTGGTAGGTGCAGGGTTCCACCAAAACCCAGAGAATGTGAGACTAAACCATCCTGGCGGGGGAGGATCAGTGGGCCAACAGGGTGTGGAGTACGGTACAAAGTCCGGGTCAGCGTACCCTTCTGACACGGACAGGCGTCATCAGTACAGTGTAGTTACAGGAGCATCAGCCACAGCTGGTGATGGACAGTACACAGTGATCAACGCTCAGGCCAAAAACATGACCAATGTTGGTTTCCAGAGAGATTTCTACGGGCAGGAAATGCAGGGGCAACAAACTGGACTCGGTGTCAATGAGCATAACATGCATGTTTATAACTCCGCTGGCCACAAGGAACAATGGAAAACACCTGTTAGCATGAGTCACACCGGGAAGGTGGATATGGCTTCGAATACGGCCACTATGTGGACAGCAGCTGGGCAGCCCAGTCGGTCCCGGACTGAACTGTATAACCCAGAGGAGCCGACCTCTGAGCCGAAGTTCAATCACAGTGGCGGGGTTTCCTCTCTGAGTTTAGGTGGCACGCAGGGATTTGGGGGCTACCAGAACCTGCATGGAGGAGAGGAAACCCAGTCCTCAGGTGCCAGGATACTTCAACCTTATCAAGTCAATGACTACCATGCTGTTACACCCACTCAGCTGCCACACCAGTGTAGCATCTGTGACAAGAAGGTCTACAACCTCAAGGTGAGTGAACAGATCAGTCACAACCTGCAGGAAATGTGCGCTTGCTTTCAGAGGGGGAAAGAGTACTATTGTACACAAGTAAAAGTGTACAAATGTATAAAAATGTAAAAGGTTGACAAAATGAAAAAATATGTAAACACATAATGTATCAGTCAAAGTGTGTTTCCATTTAAAAATGACTTTAAAAAGTACAAGTACACAAGAAAACCTACTCAGTTACAGTAACGTGACTTTCTAGAGTTAACGTGGTCATTCATCACACGTTTGACATTTGTCAGCTCATTTTTTTGCTCTTGGTGTTTTACAGACTTTACTTTACTTGGCATCCATAATGTTCCAACTGCCTTCTCCAACTTTGCTTTCTCAAGTGTTCTAGCATCAGAATTTAGTTTTATGGCTTTCACTTAAGACATGTCCTCCTGTCCTTTTAGATGAGATGAACATGAGAGTGTGCGCTCATCCAGACATCACTTGTGTTGACTGAGACTGAGTTAAATGATTTAAGGTTCTTGATTAGTCTTTCTGCAGCTTTATGTACAGATCATTTCTCAGCCTATATGCTGTGTGATTGATATGACGGGTGGTCACTAAGTAATCCAAAAGGGGTTGGATGTCACTTTGGTTACTCTGTGTCTTTGTGCACATGCATGTTTAGGACTGGGACCAGCACGTGAAGGGAAAGCTGCACCTGCAGAATCGAACGTTGTACTCAAATGAAAGGTGAGACATATTCCCTTCCCGACATTCACAAAGCTACTGACTTAAAACAATTCCTTCTGTATTTGCTGGTTATTAAAAGTCAATCATTTCATGGAAGCGTTTTATTTTCCTCTGGCTTAGCTCAACGTACAGCTGTCTTAATGTTTCTGTGAATGTGAGCTCTGTCACAAGATATGAGCGAGCAAGGCAGGGGAGAGGCAGCTAAAATCAGACTCCTATGATTGTTGCAGCTCGGCCGGGGTATCAGCTGGAGCTGTTCACTACACTGTTGGCAGACCTTCTGATGGAGGTCTAAACCCCGCAGGGACGAACTCGATGGTCTACTCTGCTGCGAGTCAAGGTAGGACAACCCTTTAATTACCAACGATGAACGATGAAGAGTCCCTTTCCGACTCATGTCTTTGTTTCTGATTGCTGGAAGAAGGTGAAGCAGAGTTATAGATGGTGAATGACAGAGAGTATTTTTAGAGATATGTGAGCTTATGAGGCTGCAGCTTGACACGGTGTATTTCGATACGTTGATTTATTACGTGGGATTTAAATGTTTGGACACGAACACAAATGTAAATGTGTACTTGCGAGCGCTTTATGAGTTGTCGGTGCACACGTTACAGACCGTAAACCCACGGAGTTAACGAGTTCTGTCACATCAACAACAAACGGCACCTGTTCTGTATCACAGCGATCGTGTCTGTTCACTGTGTTACACGTCCCTCATGGATTCCCTTATGTGTAAGTACTTAAAGTTACACCACGTGTGGGTGGTCCAGGCGGCAAAGAAACCTTTTTTCTTTTCCTTTCTTTTCTTTTACATGTGTAACACTATTACTCACATGGAAATGGTCTTTTAAGCGGCATTGTATTGATTAAAAGAGTTGTTACATTTAGCGATTGTCTTATTAAATGTGAAGTGTGTCCAAGTGGTCAACAACGAAAAACAATGTTATTACTAATGCACACTGTAAAAATAACAATCATTTACATATTTAAAGTCTCAGGAGTTTGGATAAACTCTAAATACACCTTTGCAGGGAGAGTTTTACAATTGTCTATTTTCAACATCAAACCAATTGAGTTCACGTTCACGTCACAGTACAAAAATAATAGTAATAATAGTCTATGACGTCAACTTGTCGTCCACTGCACGAAGGTCACTTCATATCTAAATGTCTCATCGTTTCCACAGATGTTTCCTCGGGAGTCAGTGCATCATACTTACCAGCTGCAGCGATGAAGACTTATCCGATGTCAGACGCAGGATTCGCCTCACCCCAGCCCGAGTCAAAGGTCAGACAAATGTTTGGGTTTTCATCTGACAGTTATTAGAGTTCGACTCGTAAACCACTATGTGAGCAATTGACATTATACTTGAAGAAGACATTGACCCCTTTCATGTTATTCCATTTACACTGGGCTTCTTCTGTATTCTGCATTTCTTCAATGTATCTCGAAATAGTTTGATGCTCTGCGACGGGAACAATAATAGAAGGTGAATAGTCACTCGGTGTAAAGGTTTGTTGTGTAATAAATGGATCCAGATCCCCCTTGATCCTTTTGTTGATGGCTCCTGGGGCCTGACAGCAGGCTTTGTCTGGGCTTGACAAATCTTTTCCACTGAGCTATGTCATTAAATATTGGATTGAAACTATGTGGTGAGATTCTGCACAAATCCCTCTTAATGATTAACCAGTCCCTGGATGAGATTCAGGCTGCAGGGTGTGGATCCGTACCGTAGGATTTTAGAAACTGAAACTTAGCTGTGGACATGAGGAGATGCTCCTTTGACATCACACCAACGTTATAAGAGATTTGGATTTTTCATTAGTTTTAGTTTTTATTTAGTTAAGACTTTTTGTTTTGAATATGAGTTTGTTTTACATCGTTTTTAGAGCGTTTTTGCTACCTTTTATTCGTTTTTATTTTTTGTAAATGCTTAGTTTTAGTTTAGGTTTTATTAGTTTATTAGTTTTTATTTTAAAGGTTTTATTAGGACAACCATCCCTGAATCAACCAGTCTACAAGAAAACGTGCATCATAGTGCTGAGGTTGGATGCAGTTAGGTAAAAATAATATAACCAACAGACTAAAGACACACATGGACATAACATAAATAATAATAAATAACCCTCATGAGACACATCATATTGTTTGTGAGCCAGGAGTCTCAGGAGCTCGTGCAAGTTATGTTTGACTTGAATTGTAAACAAAAACAAATTGAAAACATTTTATTATGAATGAAAATACAACCTTTCAAAATTGCTGGCAGAGGAAAAAGAAATTCACTTCATATGAACCCAAAAAGGACTTTGTATGAAATTAATTAAATAAGATGGAAACTAAGTACATTTTTACTACAATATGACTTAGTTTTATAAACACAATTTAGTTTCAGTTAGTTAGCGGTTGTTTTTTGTTTGTTTTAGTTTAATTTTATTTCAGTTAACGTAAACCTGAAACTTTAAATATAGGCTACCATATGTTAAAAAAGAACAACAATCATTTGCATCACTTGATTACGAGAGTTTATCGGTAACAAAAAAAAAAAAGAGCATCTGCTCCAGAGATTGTATGATTATAGTGTATGATATAGTGCATGCGCAGAAGCTTTGGCTCTCGAACAAGGCCGCAAAATCAGCAGCTGTTGATAAGCATCCATCAAGCAGAAAGGTCTATTGAAAGGCACTGTGATGAGTGAGGTGTAAGAAATTAGTCGTGAGGAAGGTCCAGTCTGGTGCCCAGCACACTTTCAACACTCAGCACACAGTGACACAGACACAATGCTGGAACAGACACAGACACATACTGTACACACCCACTAAACTTCTCAAAGTTTCAATTCAAAATTGAAAAACTCCAGACACTGCATACGTGGCATCGCGTGTCTCTACAAAGAGCACTGACTCTTTAACGAAGCTATCATTTATTACATGAATTGTGCTACAGGTGCTCTGCTCTACAAAAGATTCAAAGAGTTTATTGTCACATGTACAGTAAGAAAAATACGTTTCTCTGTGCAATGAAATTCTTTCTTGCTGTCCAAACAAATGCCGAGTTGAGCGTCAAAGAAATAGACAGATAGTTAAAGCAACAAAATTATGCAATAGCAATAGACATCTGTTATATACAGTACAATGAACTATGAAACATGACAATTACTAAGTGAAAGAAACTTAATGTGCAAAATAGTCATGAGGTAGGTGATATATGTCCATTATTAGAACTCCTATCAGCTGTTTAGGAGTCTGATGGCAGTGGGAAAGAGGGAGTTGTTGAGTCGATACAAGTAGAATAAAGAATGATATATATATATATATATATATATACATGTATACTGTATATATATATGTATGTGTGTGGGTGGGTGTGTTGCTTAATTGCATTCATTCTTGCGTTCCTGCGGACGCTACCGTCGCGTGAATATGATTCATGTTTTATGTGGAGAAATTAATCAACAGGAACCCGAACTCGTGATGTGGAGGGGCATGTGCCTCATTGTTCTGTCATTAACGAAGGGATTTATGCCACCGGTGGGAAAATATTTATAGGCTGTGCTACATGAGCTAATGTTCAACACACCCCTGTCGAAGCAGAACAGGTGCGGTTTTATTGTTTCAAGTCCCTGTGATGAGCAGAGCACATGTGCTCATGCACACGTGTGTGTGTGTGTGTGTGTGTGTGTGTGAACATATGCGATGTCAATTTTACTGTTTTATTGGTGTACTGTGTGTGTACACATGATCACTAAACCGTCAAAAAAAAGGCAACTTCGACATTTCAATTAGAATCAAAGCAAAGAAAAACCAGCAATGTCACTGTAACCTGAACATAGAAGCTTACACACGAGCCAAAGCACACGCACACACACACACACACACGCATACATATTTTTGCACATACGCATATGTTCATTAGTCTGGACTGCAGTGTCAGAGGTCCAGCTTTTGAGTAACCCAGTAGCTTCATAAGAAAACTAAACTCAAACAGAGATCAACACAGGATTACAGCTAATGGTTGAAAGGGGCACAGACCCGCAGACCTTGGGTTACAGCCACCCCCACACCGCGGTGTAACATTTCACACTGGTGCGAGGCTGTAAAATAATCTGAGGGCTCGGTGTGTGAGCACTTAGTGTAGGAACGTGGGGAAAAAACTGTGAAACCCAACTGACCATCCGTCGGGATCCTCCAACACGGAGGGTGCTTTGTACAAATAAACAGACAAGTCGTCGGGACGGATTCCAGCTGGGATCCGTCAGCACGCTGTCAGGGAAAACAAGGAGGCACCACGTGAAACCGTTGTTATCCTTTACACCTTTTGGCCCTACAGTTCACCAGGTCACGGTGATGAGAGTGTGAGGTTTTCACTGACAACACACATGGATGAACACACCGAGGCTGGGAAAGCAATCATCCTTGTTGCCTGTCGTCTGTGGGCGTGAATTTTCTGATGGACAGTTGAGAAATCCAACTCGAAAAACTGTCTTGTTGGTGTTTTTTTGGAGCTGACTTACTTCACCAATATCGGACGTGTAACATTTCTGCTTTAAAATATGTTTTTTGTTATCGTTTTTCGATTGAGAGACCCCACATGCTGTGTGTTTAGTACTATTATCACTATTTTCTCTTTCTTCCTTTGCGTCATGCAGTTTTTAAACTTTTTTCAATAATCAATAAACAGTCCACCATTAAAGGAGGTGCTGGTAATGTATGTGTGATGTGATATTAACAGTCTTGTATAAAGTACCTAAAAGGGAGACGAGTAAAAGTACAAGTATCTTACCCAGAAAATGACTTTGGTAGAAGTTGAAGTCACTTTTCATAATATTACTTAAGTAAAAGTCTTAAAGTATATGACATTTATTGTACTGTCAAAAGTAATTTTCTGATACAAAATGTACTGAAGTAAAAGTAAAAAGTGGCTCAGTGGTAGGGCAACTGGACGGTTGTGGGTTAAATTCCTGGCTCTATGTGTCCTTGAGCAAGACACTTAACCGCATGTTGCAGCGTGTGAATGGGTATGAAAGATGTGTGAATGGGTGAATGGCAACACTACAGTGTAACTCAGCTCATCAAGACTAGAATAGTGCTATAGTAAATACAGAGTAACAAAGATAGTTAGAGGAAATGTACTGGAGTAAAAGTAAAAGTTGCTAGAAATACAAAGTACAGATATGTGAATTTTGTACTTGAGTACAGTAAGTAGTACCTCGTATTTGTACTTTGTACATTACAACACTGGATATCAGTGCTGTGGTGAGAGTGCCTGCACATTTAATGGGTCAGATGTCAGTGAATGCAGAAAACAAGGTTCTTGCTCTCTCTTATATTCCAAGGGCATAAACAGTCTATTCCTGGATCTGTTTATTGAGCCCGACCCATTTTAACCTTTGCATATTGTGGTGGCGGTGCTGTTCAAGCAATTATCATGCTTGGATCTGAAGTTGTTAATGGCTCCTCAGAAACCATTAAGTTGGGCACGTCCTGCAATCTGGCTCATTTGGAAAGTGACATTGTCCAGGCTTGTAAAAGGAACAGGAATTACTGTCCCATAATCTGACTCGTAAAGGAATCCAAATCAAAGTTTGAGTTCTTTAACTACTTGACCATTCCGGTCTCCAACTGTAAATCAGAATTTTGTGTCACAGAAACACGTTATTTATATTTATTTGTGATAAGAGCTTCATTAAATACTGATACAGTTACAGCTGAGTGACCTTGAGTCCCTTTATATCATCGACACTCTTTGGCTATTGGACAAAGTGTGAAGCATATGTTAGTGTTGGACTTTCCCCGAACAAATTCCCTGTAAAAACAGAGGCTGTGGCTGCTGGTCCAAGGTGGACTTAGGACCCCCTGTCTGTCCTGCATATGGGACTGTCCATCAGCTCTGTCAGCCCAAGAATCAGGAAGAGGAGGAGGGCCACTGGGAAAAGTGCAGCTGCAGCAAAATGGCCGTGCCAACGAGACCACGTGAAATAATAAGCCGAGTTTACGACCGCTTGCTAAAGACACGTTTAACGACATTAACACTGTGTTCGGCGGCTGGTTTAATCAATAAAGAATATACAGCAGCTATATTAATTATTTGTGTTTTCTCAAGGCTGTGATAAAATATGAACACTCATAGTTACACAGGACAATAAAGTATAATAATAAAGTGTCATGAATGACACCCGGTGAGGTATTCTGCTGCTGTGTTCAGAGATGGTCCTCTGCGTACCTTAAATGGTTATTTGAGTTGTCTGTTCGCCTTCCTGTCAATTTAAACCATTTGACCTCTGGCATCAAGTGTTGACTGAATGTTTTCTGACTGCTCTCTGTAAACCAGATGGTTGTGTGTGGAATTTTCAGCACATATGAAATGAAATACTCTAAAATATTATTGTAAACAAGCACCAGAATAGGTGTACCTAATAAAGTGGCCGTTGAGTGTGTATAATGCAGCTTTGTCGCGTGTCTGGACATTTTGCTTGGTAACATGTGTCTTACAATATCTAAAACCAAAGCAGATGTTGTTACTTTCACCTCCGTTCTGTATCTCTGCCGCCTCCTGTCTATCTTTGAAAAATAGATTTCTCGTACCCGCATTACTCATCTGTTCTCTCATTAAAATAGAAAGGGTGACTGATAAATGTTGAGCATTGCCGGTCACTGTACTTGGCAAATGTGTGTAATTGCACGGGGTCCGTCCCCTGACAAGTCTCTTAGTCCAAACAAGAGAACTTTCACTATCACTGCTGCACCACGGCCACGGGAATATTAATAGATGCACAGTGAGCTGGGCTGTCTAAAGGAGGGCGAATGACACGACATCCTCTGTGATAGTGTTACACTGAAGTTTGACTACTTTCTTACAATATGCTTGACTCTAATGTGCCACACGGATTATTAAGAGCACACAAACACTTTTTTGTGCTGTTAGCCTCAAAGTGGAGAGAAGGGGAGGACAAAACATTATGTTCTGTAATGGCCATAGTTGCTCAAGTTTGTCATTTTCTCTTTTCTTGTAGCCATTTCCACCCAGAAAAGCAACCATAGGGCGAGTGATTCACATCTGTAACCTCCCTGAAGGCAGCTGCACAGAAAATGACGTCATCAACCTCGGACTTCCCTTTGGCAAAGTCACCAACTACATCCTCATGCGCTCGACTCATCAGGTATACGCGCGTTGTTATTTTGTCCTTATTTATCAGTGAAGTTGTTTAGAAGCCACTTGCCACGCGTTTCAAACGATGTCGGTGGACTTTGACCATCAGTGACAGCTTGTTAAGTGTGTGAAATGTGACCAGAATATTTAAGGGAGTTTTTTTTATAATGCCAAGCCAGTGTATTGAATGTCAACACAAGTTGCTTGCTTGCCTCTATACTCAAATGTCCAAAGATAAAATTTACTAGCATAGCATTGGATTTTATAAAGATGACATGATACTGAAAATCAGTGTGTTTGCACAGAAATGCATCAAAATGCAAATCATCAATGTATCAGTGTGATTTTTATGATTAACAATATTTTCAGCCGCAACTGATATTTGATATCATGTGCCGTGTCATAATTTACTGATTTACAATTTAACTACCACTGCAGGGGTGGAGTCACTCTGGCTCCGAGGTCTCATTTATCAAACCTAAAGTACACCATTAATATCCCCCCTATCAAATTTTAGTATTCACAGTAATTGATGTTATTTGTTTACGGGGACTGTTATTGATGATGTGATGCCATATGATGATTTGGTTTTCAAAGATGCGGATGAATCCAGTCTGACATCTGAGACGCACGTAACTGCCGCAAAGACCATAAAACTGTCAGGAGTTGACTCCTGTTTACAGAGCATTTTTGGTCTTTCACCAGGCATTTCTGGAGATGGCGTATATTGAAGCAGCTCAGGCCATGGTTCAATACTACCAACTTACTCCAGCGATGATTAACAATCAGAAGCTGCTCATACGAATGTCAAAGAGGTACAAGGAGCTACAACTGAAGGTAAGACCGAACAGAATAAAGTAAACATCAGATTTCTGTTTTCATTTTATTAAAATGTTATGTTTTTTTTTCTGTTTAGAAACCAGGCAAAGATGTTCAGTCCATCATCCAGAATATCGCTTCTCAGCGGGAACGAGATGACATGCATGAACCTGAGCAGTAAGGCAACTTCGCGTTCCCAAATTCCGTCCAAGAAGGATATTTTTGTGTTTTCTGCACACTTTGAAACTCTATAATCTACTAATCATCTTTCTGCAGCTACGTACCAGAGAGAGCTCGCTCTCGCAGCCCCATCAGCCGCTCCCTGAGCCCTCATTCGCACAGTCCCAGTTTTACATCATGCAGCTCAGCCCACAGCCCCCAGAGTGCAACATGCAGGGGTCCAGAGAGAAGCAGTAATGGCCTTGGCCCGTGTCGGGGCACTTGGGATTGGTCATCATCTCACCTGAGAAGAGGTGAGGATGAAAGAGAGAGGGATGACTTATGGAGAAATGGGGGAAGCTTGGACGATGATCGGTCAAATGGACGAGCGGCCGACCGTCGGAAGGCCTATCAGAAGTCCTTGGATCATATCAGCTCACGATCCGCAGATGAGCGAGGAGGGGGCAGCGGAGGAGGTGAAGCGATGAGGAGCAACAGAGACTGGCACCCACGAGGCAGCCCCCAAGGCGCGTCCTTCAACTCATACAGGAACATGGAGGACGACTTCTACATGAAAGAACAAATGCACAAGTCAGAGAAGCCGCCCAGGCCTCCATACCAAAGGCACGACACAAAGCCCAAGAGAAGAGATGGTGGAGACTATCACGGAAGGTCAAGACATTCGGAGTTTGCCACGAGTGAGGAGCCACTTCGCAGAACACCGGAGGAAAAAAGGCAGAGCTCACCAGGCAGGGGCAGGAGCAAAAAGACAAGCAGGAGGCACACTGCAGAAAAACATGACAGGGAAAAGACCACTGAAAACACGGTGAGTAACGTTTCAATGTTCATTATTGTTGGATTCATACTTTCTTCTGGCAACTCAGTCAGTTATTTTCTCAGGATGGCCAGGTGAAAGAAAAATCTGTTTCACCGCAGCAGGACAATAAACCAAAAGAGGCTACTGAACGTGTTCAAGAAAAAGAGACCGTGAGTAACCATCCAAACACCTCCCAGTCCTTGAATTAAACCCACAGGTAACAGGAAACACGTTTAAACCAACCACATCACTGCTCTATTCTTGATTCCTTTTCCCAGGAGAAAGAGCGGGAAAGTGGAGTTGAGACTGATGAGGACTGCTGGTATCCAAAGAACATGGAGGAACTGGTCACTGTTGATGAAGTGGGAGGAGAAGATGATTCCATTATTGAGCCAGATCTTCCTGAGCTGGATGAGTACGCAAAAGAGAGCCCCAAAGAGACTGTAGAGGAAGAAGCAGTAGAGAAGCACATATCCATGTCCACCTCATCCTCAGAGGTGCAGGAGATGAACCAGAAATCAAACCAGGAGCAGACTTGTGGGGAAGCTGCTGATCAGGCGGAAACACACGACGCAGAGAAAGAGGAGAATGTTTTACTTGCGAGCTGTCCCAAAGAACAGGAAATACCAGGTCAAGTGGCTCCTGAGCTGCCAGTCACTAACCTCAGTGACTTCCCCAGTGACGAGTTCAAGGCCGCACTGGAGGAGACATGTTTGGAGGATAAAGTTCCCAACACTGAGCCCTTAGAAGAGCCAATGGAAAATCACATGACAGTGTCAGAGGACAGCAAGACGCAGGACATAGGACAGGTCACAAAAACAATCACTAACGGAGTACAACGCAAGGATGGAACTCTTAAAACAGGTATTTAAATCTAAAACAGATTTTCTCTCCGAATGGTCAACTGTTGCACAAATATTGTTGTATGGATTTTTATTGGCTTTGACCCAGTAAGACCCAGATTCATCAGCTTCTCATTTCTGACACAAAATAAAGTGGATTCATCTTCCAGCCATTAGCACAGCAGTTACTTTTAATGTTTGTAGTGATCCTTGCATTTGTAAGTTGAGACAGCGCTCCATACGATCAATCTGGTCATGTAAAAGGCCTCACGGCAAGAAGGTCCAGGTTCATGACCTAAAGTCTAACCGAGGGCCATTCTCCATAGCCCCCGTGTAGACACTGACCGTAGGTGAATATCAGATCTGTATGTTTGCACTGTGATAGACTGTTGACCTGTCCAAGGTGTACCCGACTTTTGCCCTTTGCCAGTTGGGATTGGCTCCTGCTCCCCGGGACCCTCATGTTTAGGATAAAGCAGTAGACATTGAATGATTGAAAATTACCATTTAAACAACCCGCCAATAAGCCCCCCTAAATGTTACACACTGGACCTTTACTTCATGTTTTAGTCCTCAGACCTTCTGAGGCCAAAGACCTCATTGAGTCACGCTTCAGTCTTCTGAAGCTGGTTTCTTTTAGGGAATGGGAATCGGTATCGGTCCAATACTGGTCAAAATCACTAGAGCAGTTATCGAACAGATAAAACCGTAAAAACTGATACAATCCAAAAGTCATATCTGTCGCATGCTTCGCTATGCAGGGACTGTAAAAAAATGTAAATAAAAATCAGCACAGAACAATCATTTTGGTTGAGTCATGATTGGGCTGTTTATTTCAACAATATTTATTACACATTTGGAGAATTAGGTCTGAAATGGCTGAGCACAAATGTGTTGTTAACAGCTTCATAGTACTTCATAAATGGTCTAAAATGTCGGACTTATATCGGTATCGGTAGATACTCGAGTTTTTGATATCCGTATCAGACACAAAAAAAGTGGTCGTCCCATCCGTAGTTTCTTTTCTCCGCTACCTAAATAAATGAGTTTAATACAGCAACATTAAGAAGCACTAGTTTGTTATTATTTTAGATATATTTAATTAAGATCATTGAAATCAGAGTGTAAAAAGAGTATATAAGGAAAGTATAATATATATGTATATTTATATATATACATATATGTATATTCAGGTGCTTTGTGGTATTGCCTTTCTAACTTTTCTCATTCCTTTTGCAGAGATTGAGGCATCCCCGCCACCCCGTGCACAAGAAAAGGTTGTCAGTGAACACAGCATACCTTTGGGTAAAAGTCAACACAATTCCCCGCCGTTACAGATTAGCAGAGATAAAATCACCGAGTATGTTAGAGTGTTCACACGAGTGGCTTCTGTGCTGTGCCGCAAATATCAGCTTACATTCAATTTCTCAATTGCAGGAGAACTAGGGATACACATTGAATCAGGTTTCTCTGTTTGGATGTGTCCCAGCAGACTGGTCTATATTTAATCATTGTCAAGGATGTGGAGGTTTATGGAGTCTTCAGTCCAGTGTTATCATGTACACCGTTAATAAGTGCACTGACAACCTGATGCATTAGCACTCTAATTGACTGGAATTGCTTGGCCACTTGCTGACCCATTTCCGTGGGCAGGTTGTGAAATGAACCCCAGAGAGATGAGTATTTATATTATGATTGGGGCTGGAATGACATGGCCCAGCACATGGCCTATCAGTGCTGTGTGAAGCCTTACATAAGCCCTGATGCCGCATGGCAACAATAGACCACGGCACAGACTTAGAAGCTGCGTGTGTCATGAGCTGCGAGGCTATTTTCTGCTGTATGATGTCCCGTGCGTGTGCATGTGTGTGTGTCCAGAGCAATATGTGTCCATCAAGACAAATACAACACTCACTGAAGGGGCAACTCCTGCTGTTGTTGTTGTCGTTTTTGTTTTTACAATTACACTGATCATTCAGAAGCAGTATGTGTCTTTTTTTATTTGTCCAAATAAAAGAAAAAGAATGAATTCATCCAACATAGAGTAGAGTGATGTAGTAAATAAGGCTTTGTGTAGTTTAAATGAATGTGAAAACAGATGTGAATATGTACACTCAATGAAATAAACTGTCTATAATTTCACTTCCCACACTTTGATTTAGTGTAAAAAGCAAGCAAACTTGAATTGTTCACGAGAAATGAACTCTCATCTGTCATTCTGGTCTCTGTAGATAAATTCAAATTGTTGTTGTTGTTGTTGTTGTTGTTGTTTGCTGTCTAACAGGAGTGGAGTTCATTGTGCCGAGGACCGGCTTCTACTGCAAACTGTGTGGATTGTTTTATACCAGTGAGGAGAATGCCAAGACGACACACTGCCGCAGCACTGTGCACTACAGGAACCTTCAGGTACACGCTGCACAGAGACACGTAGTGATGATGATGATGATGATGATGACGATAAGAGGGAAGACTGGGCAGATCTGGAGTTAAACATCGCCACATTTTGTTCAGTCATTGCTCCCAGAAATAGTAAATGAGCAAACCAGCTCTCAGTAACTCAGTGTCTGTGCACATGTGCTCATAATGCACAGCTGTGTGTGTTCGACGTGACACTTTTATCGGTGTGTCTAATGGGATATTAATGTTTTACAAAGATAGAATAGAAAAATAAACGCACATAAATGCAGCCAAACTTAGTGCAACACATTAAATGTGGTACACTTTTACAGCCGAGCACTCACAAACACACACATGCCTGTACATTTGTTACTGTATAAGGTTTCCGGTTGTAGACCATTTAACTCCAAGCCATCTTGAATTTCTCTTATTCCCAGCAGCACAGCTGAGAAAAAACCAGGGCAGCAGCAATTCCTTAACATTTGATGGGTTACATTCCAAGAAGGGGGGGAAACAGTTTTACACATTTGTCCTGTCTGTCAAAGGTTCTGGGTTTGTGTTTGTCCTGGTGTTTCTTAAATTCAATACTGTAAAGTATCATTATTCTACATTCATAGCTTTAGAATGTAATGTTTGGTCTTATGTTGTTGTTTTTTTCTTTGAAAAATCAAATATGATCGTGTCTTCTCACTTTAAAGTCAACACATCTCAGCTGCTGCTTCTTTTTTTACTGTGCCTCGTGTTTTGAGTTTGTCCATCCTTCCCTTTTGTGGTAAACATGATATCTCAGGACCACCTTGATGGAATTTCCTCAAATTTGATTCAAATGTTAAATTGGACGTCAGGATGAAGTGGTTAGGTTTTGTTAGTCAAAGGTTAAGGTCTCATGAACACCCCGAGTAATTCTTTTTAAATTTAGCGTCAATATCACAGAATTAGAATTAAAATTGGGTGGTTTTGCCTTGTGAATATGTTATTTATTTGTTTATTTAGATTTACATAATTCCTGTAAAGGACATTTAATCTCAGTGAACCAGCCTTGGCAGATGCCATGGTTTGTGTCTAAACACCTTTTTAATGTCTATTATTAGTATTTATATGTTGTAAATTGTACATGCAGGTTGTCATTGATTTTCTCCCTCTCATCCACAGAAATATCTATCACAGCTGGCAGAGCAGAGTCTCTCAGATGCGTTTTGCGAGCCCACAGCAGCGCAGTGACAGTAACCCAGTTTGACCTCTGACCTCAGTGAACAGTGGAGTAAAGAATTAATGTGACGTGTTTTGGACATTTGCACAGGTGTGGTGGGTATTTTGGTGAGAGGGATGCTTAGATGTCTAGAATGGCATCGACAATCCCAGCCATGGATGCTGCCAGTGTGTACCTATCTGAATGTTAAGTATTTAATTGCAATTTTCTTTTGTTTTATTAAAGTTTATTTTACTGCGCTGTGTGTGAAATGACTTGCTGTTTTTAGAATGGAAATGATTTTTCAATTAGTGAAAAGACAAACGTCTTATATTAGTCCCCTCGTAGTGCAAGTTTTGTTTGATTATTCTCTCTATTTTTATCTATTTGATTTGTAAATTTCTCCTTTTACAGTGATATACTATTACAGCTGCAAAATAACTTGAAATTTCCATTAAGGATCGTGGTGTTTTTTTTGTTTTTTTTACTCAGTTGAAAAGCTGAGGCGGATTCTCAGGTTTGTTGTTATTTGTTGAACAGACTTTAATGTATAGCATGGTACTAAAGATTTTCATTTTTATTTATTCAGTATGTGGGGCTTTAAAGGCTCTTGCTGTTTGTATTTCTTCAAAATATGCATAATTTGGACAAAAAAATTATACAACTATGCAAACAAATCCGTCATATCTGTCACCATGATAATGCCTTAAATATTTAAAAAACTTTCACTGGACCATGTGTGTAATTTATCAACAATGCTTCATATGACAGTAATTTATTTTAGGTGGATTATCGAACCAGGCTCTGTTTTTGTATACTGTGAATAATTATCCTGTGACAACAAAGATAGTGTTGTTTTCATATGGTTTTTTTTTCAAGTGAATTTTTGATGAAAAACAAAAAAAAAACTTCAATAAATGTTTCAAATATTTCAGTTGCCTCATCTATATTTCAATAACTGCAATTTAATGTGGTGCAAACCAGGAGCTATGTTATTAAATCTCTATGCACACTTAGCATACAGTGTGTTACGATGCTAAGAACTCATATACAGGGTAAGGTACACCATCCATTTTGTGTGTTAACAGGACTTTCAATGGGACTGTTGTGTAAGAGCGCCCCCATGTGTTGAGGAAAAAAAAAACACCAGTGTGCCAAAAAACTAATCTGCAGTCTATGTAAATACTGCTGCATATAAAACTCAGTGTGAATGGCTAATTAATAACTCAGTACTCAGTCCAGGGGTCAGCAGCCTTTTGCATTAAAAGAGCCATTTTGTCCCTTCTCCACCCAAATAAATGTTATTTGATCCATAAAGTGAAGATAATGTTTTATATATAGATACTATATCTATATATAAAAAGAATAGTTTGTTGCATTTATGAAATCTATAAAGTAAAAAAAAGAAAACTGTTGACATTTCATTACTGTTTTTACCACTTGAAATAAATATTAAAAAGTTATTTTAATGTTATGTAGTTCATGGACAAATGTCTCTCCACATTTCAAACACAAGTTTGTCGGGTTCTGGGACATTTTCAATATCACATTTGACACAGACATAGGATGTGATGCATATTTTATTGGACAAAATATTAAACCACTTTCATTTATCACATTGATCCCTTAAAAAATAAGTGTTCACTTAAAGAAAGAATTAAAATCAAGACAAACATAATTTTTTCAAAGCTACAGGGAGCCACTGCGGAGGCGTTGACGAGAGACCCCTGACTTAGTCAGACTAAGTAATTTTGCTGCAAATCTTTTTCAAAATGCTCCTGAAATGACATGAAATTTAAAAATTTTTTTATCAGATTTAAACCACATTTGGGGGTGGTTTAAAGTGCAAATTTCTCTGAATGCTCTCAACACCCTAAAAACTGGTGATGGAAATTTTCACTCATGGAATTCATGGAAAACATATTATTATTATCATCAAGTTTCAATTGAATAAGGGCGACACACATTAATCCACAGATCAGCAAAAAGCATCACTGTAAATATGCCAGTACCTAACAAATAGAAATATTATATTGATGCAAATAGCATATCTACCTAAAATATATGATTATTTTTCAGCCAGTGTTTGAGAGTTTAAAAGGGTTAGGTTGGTTTTGTATGGACACACAAATCTGATCTTGTCACTTGCATTTCA
The DNA here is from genome assembly GCF_019176455.1 of Solea senegalensis. Classification (NCBI taxonomy): domain Eukaryota; kingdom Metazoa; phylum Chordata; class Actinopteri; order Pleuronectiformes; family Soleidae; genus Solea; species Solea senegalensis. Next base: position 9,144,450 of record NC_058026.1, on the reverse strand, counting down.
CAGTGTGGACAGTCAGCCCTAACATATGTGCTTTCATTTGAGATCATTTCCCTTAACATACTGACTGATATCCAGATTTACATTTTTATTTTGCTTACAGTATCTCCCACTTCAGTACTGAGTTGTCACACAAATATGCCATTTTCTGTTGTTGAGGATGCATACAAAGATGTTTTTGTTGGAGAGTGAAGCCACATTCAGATCTAAGTCAAATCTGATCTGTAATTAACCCTCTTACGACCATAATTGTAATCAGGCCACCTGGATTTATTTTAATTTTATGGTTGTAGAAATGTCAAAAAATGTTAAATGAGTGAGTACTTCTGCTCCCTTTTTCCAAGATAACTTCAACTTTCAATATCTGGCAGTTATTCAATATTACTGTGTTTTGACTGTGCAAGAACAGATTAAAGGAAGCAAAAATGACAATAATGACAAAAATGTGAAACAACAATTTCACATTTACAATTTGAATTTTGAACTATTTTCATATGTACACTTTTTTTTTTCTCAGTCCAGGACTTTGCTAATTTCTGCCTGTTTTTGGAGTAGGTGTCCAGGCGTTTTTATTTTGTGTGGTACTCCCAGGTAATATTGTAGACCACTCAGTAGTGAATATGATTTTGAATGCTGCAAAGTAGATTATAAAGCACTATTTATACTCAATTGCAAGTGAAATTACACAGTTAAATTACTATTTGGTACAAATTTACAGTCATTTGAGTAGATGTTCAGTGTTATGTCAAAAGTCAGTCAACAATCATATTTTGTTTTTGATGTATTGAATTCATGCCAACATCAAAATCCTGCATACTATATCTTTAATTAGTCTGCTAAGGCTGATGTCATAGACAGTATTCCACTATTAGGTTGCAGTTCCACAATGCCAACCATAGGGGGCAGCCCTTTATAAACCAACACCGCAACCCCCACAGGCCGCACAGAATATACGAGAAGAAAATCCCGTGTTGCATTTTCATTGGGTCCTTGTTTTAAAAACCAGTCGCCCTCCAGCCAATCAGAGGAGACGAATATAGAACTGCGTGCCTGCGTTGCTGGGTCGATAAAACAAAAACAATAGTGTCCGCAACCGGAGCGAGTGAGAAGCTCGAACGCAACAGACGGTCAGTGACATTACTGTGATATTTCCTTTCATCTACACAGTGCGGTACAAATGCAAAGTCGATAACGACAGTGTTTTTGGTTATCGGCGTCCCAGTCCACTGAGCTTGACGGTATATACTTCGCTTTTTAGACTGTCCAGTTTTTGCCTTTTACTGACCATTACAAACATTTGTCGAGTGTGAAATGTCTAGCAAGTGTGAAGTACATGTTTTAGATGCAGAAAGTAGTGGTAGTCGTGTAATAAGTGCAGTTATTCTTGAGTTTGGCCTCTCTGCGCAGCTCCTTTTTTTTGTTGTTGACAGTGAGCATTAAAGCGAACGCAGCGTCAGCCATTGTTTATCAACAGTGACTTTGAATGAATGGGGGGGAGGGGAGACACCTAACATGTCTGGTCATGTTATTAACACGAGTCTGAGTATTAATGCTCGATCTTCAACTTTGCAGGTGTCGTTTAAATTGTGTTGTCCTGCTGCAAAACCTATTTTCCACTGTAAAAAAAATCATGGCAACTGACTGCGAGGCCTGGCTGAACGCAAACCCTGTTGGTAAGTGTGAATGAGAGATAACGTCAGCTGAATCTGATGTGGGGCACTGGGACTTTGTCATGCGGGTGAATTTCATTGCCTGTTTTCTTGCACTTTGATTTTGGCGTCGATTGCGTGATGTTGCTGCTCACAATACAGTTAGTGTCTGACTGCACATAGAAACGCGCTATAGTAGAAATGACTGATACTACTTGGTTGTGTCCAATACTAGTCCTAAACCTTGAGTATCTACTGAAACCTAGTTCTATGAGTTCTAACATGTCAATGTGGTAGTTTGACTGAAAAATGTACCAAATATAACTCCTTATGGGGCTACACGATTGGTGTAGTGGTTAGCACTCAAGAAGACCCGGGGTCAAGACCTTCTGCAAGGAGTTTGCGCAGATTTCCTCCCACAGTCCAAAAACATGCAATATAGGGATTAGTTGAATTGGACATTCTAAATTGATCGTAGGTGTATGCATATGCATTCATAGTTGTGCAGGTAAATGTTTGTCTTTATTTGATACGGAGCACCTGGAGCAGGACCACCAGACTGAGGAACAGCTTGTTTCCAACAGCTGTGAGATTACTGAACTCTGGCGTTGTTGTTTAGGTTGCTTCCTACAGGAGATTGATAGATAATATGTGCGATACAACCAAACTTAACTTTCTTACTGCACAGTCACCTCACTCAGACACCTGAATGTACCTGTTGTGCCATTTTGCACCATTTAAGCCATATTTGTTATTCTGCTGTCAAGTATTCTGCACGTTATACTGTGCCTTTACTGTTTAGTTTATTTATTGTCTTCTTAAATTTATAAAACATAGTTTATAATTTAGTTCCTTTTTATGTAAGTGCCGACTGGAATGACAATAAACTCCTTTAAATCCTTTGAATCCTTGAATCCTTTGAGGCACAAATACAGTGTAGTATGGTCTACTATAATGTACATGTCAATGCACAGTTAGGTGGTAATACCTTTAGTACTGTGTATATGGTATACATCTGTGTATCACATAGACTATATCACTGCTTTAAGTCTACTCTTCATCTTGGATTAACATCCATTGCTGTTCTCATGACTGCTGCACACACACTGCTGCCCACACACAGGGAGCAGTGTACAGGAGTATCTGGATTGCAGCCAATCAGAGGTGCCCCTTCTCTCTGCGATTGATTTTGACCATCATCCATCCATCCTTGTGTGCGAGTTCGGGCAAGTGCTCATAGCGAACACAGGTTTTGCAGATAAACATAAGTGAAGTTAAAAGGCCAAGGGGTAGGCATGTGAAATCTTAGGTTCACCAGTCAATGGTCTGTATTTCTAGTCTTAATGACCACTCAAAAGATACTTTACACTACAGTTTTTCCCCATTCACACATTCATACAGCGCTTATGTGCAGCGCATTGTCAATCACATGTATTTCATACCCATTCACACGCTGCCGTCACAGCTGTCAGGAGCAACTTTCAACATTGGCATGTAGACCAGGGGAGCTGGGAATTGACCTTCCAGATGAAAGCTGACTCGCCCTACCACTGAGACACCGTCCCCAGTGTGATCTAAGAAAAAATTAAGTCGCACTCTAAAGATTTTTGGTCGCATGTGTGACCAAATTTGTTCATTTTCGATGTAAACTGGCCTAGGTCTTTGCCAGAATTTATTAAATTTTATTAAAGTTAATGGTCGGTAGGAATAGGCAGAATGGTGCTTGACATGCTAACAACTAGCTGCCATTTGTAGTTGTTGTGGCTTGTGATGTAATAGGTTTACCAGAAAATGTCTAATAGTAACAAGCTGAAATGGGGACTTGGTGCCACGAGTATTTCATATTAGTGCTGATTCATTTATAACCTAGTCATAACCAAGGGCATCACATTACTGCCGTGACATATGTGTGTTCTAGATCACATTGAGTTTTACTCTTCTTATTTTCCTATATCAGAGTCATTTTGACCAGTGTTTGATTGATACTGATGGTACTGGATTATCCTCAGACTAATTTAGTTCTGACATGGATTCATGTGTACTTGCAGCAGGCCCACACAAGTAATACTGGTTATCAGGTCCAGCCTTCCTGTGCTGATCTTTTCTGTACACAAAAGTTGCTTATCTGTTGTTTGTCTCACAAACATAGTCACATCAACTCACTCGTATCATTGTTTTAATCCAACAGAGGCTGAAGACCTGAGTGACTCTTTTGTATCTGGTGATGAAGACCATGGCAGGTCGGCTATATGCAACAAAAACATTAACAGCGAGATCAATGGAAACTGGCTGTCCTCCTCAAGCAACAGTATCCATGAGGCACGTCTCAAGGCCAAGGCAAAGCGGAGACTGAGGAAGAACTCCTCCAGGGACTCTGGCAGGGGGGACTCCCTCAGCGAAAATGGGGATGTGGTGAGGGGAACCTCTGTGGCTCCCACCAGCCCTAAGAGCAAGCTGCTGGACAGAAAGTCTCGACAGGGCAAGGGCAGAGGCCTGCCAAAGAAAGGTAAGAAGATTTCACATTTTCAGTCAGCACAGTTAACATGTCTCAGGAGAGGCTTTTGTTTTTGTCTGGCCATTACCATGAGCAACAAATGCTTGAGCCACTAGTGTTTTTGTTGCCCAGTGCTTCAAAGAGAAGAAAGCCTTCATCACTGATCCTCTGCTTTCATCATCTGGTGGACTTTTTTATCTTGGAGCCGTAAACCGAATAGCATGTAGACAAATGGCTATGTGATCCTCAGCAGCTCACACCCATTTAAAAGCACTGCTTTATTCTGTTGCCATTTGCTCAGCCAGGCCTTTCTGGAAAATTCCGCTCAATGAGTAAAATAATTGTTGAATGGAAAAAGTTGTTTGTAAGCAATATTATATCAATGCATAGGATGTGACATCAGTATTCCCCCTTTTATACTATTGTACCCACAGACATGTATAAGAACTTTTTATTAAATCTTTTAGTCTCAAGTCTCGGGCTATATTGAGATATCATTTTTCTTCAATATTTAATTGTTATATGATGTTAATAAATTGAAATATATTATATTATATAAAATACTATATAATGTTAATACATTGCACAAACACACTTTGCCATATGACACATATTGTAGGAGCCAGTATTGAGTTGATATAGTTTAGGGTTAGTTTAAATGATCAATGCGGGATTACTTGTTACAGCGTAATTTGTGGATATGCTCATATGTGAATAGACATGTAACTTGGATGTATGGCAAGGAATATGCCTACAGCTAACGACTTTTGTGGCATTAGAATTAAGTGTACCTTTGCCACTTGACATATATTTACTGAATGTTTTAGCTCAGATATGTGCAATAACTGCTTAATAAGAACTTAGTTTAAACCACAATTGACGTTCACTATGAAGCAAAATTCATTCTTAGATTGTCTCATATTTATTGGTATAATTATTGATATCAACTCATCTGTAATGCCAAAGTTAGAGGATCTCGTTTTCCAGGATACAGTGATGGCAACGTTTAGCTGTAAATGTTGCGTAATGGTTGGCTGTGATTCTGTTTCCAGTTTATATATCCAGCCACATATAGCTCCTCTGATCTGCCCTCATCCTGCAGCCCATGACTGTCTCATATACATCAGAAAAGTACAAGTAGAACACAATTGACAGATGTGTCAACGTCCTCTGACTGTCCAGCTGTCTCTTATTACACAAAATACCTATTTTCATTTCCATGTCCCTGCAGACTGCAGCACAACTCTGCTCTTCCCACAAGCAAGTGCATTTCCTCTTGGCGTCTTGTCTCTGTTTTCTGGTTACATAACAAAACTGCAATGCCAGTGGTGCCCTGTAATATGAGCTGTGAGCTTTTCCTCCATGCATGGCAGTTTTGAAAAACACCATGTTTTATGAAGAAGCAGGACATGTTCCCACAACCAATCTGCACTGTGCTAAATATAGTGGAAGGTACAGTATGTGACACACTGAATGGGACTAATGGGGGTTTAAAAGTGTCACACAAGCTGCTTTGGTACTGGGCTTCTTAAACTGTCTGCAATCTGTTGGTGTTGGACTTGGACCCAGCAGATGTTCTGTCAGTGTAACATGCACCAGGGTGTTGCCTCCCAGAATAGAGAGATTATATTCCAACTTGTTTTAGAGTGATAATTTGTGAATGCCACACACTAAGACAATAATCCGTATAACATTTGTAACATTAAAATTACATTTATTATTGCGCTGTTCCTCTCTGAGGTCTAACTTGTGTTATAAACTACAGCTAAGTGTCTTCCTGTTTTGAAAGAAGGAAGTCACACACACACACACTTAGCAAGCGCGTGTGTGTGTGTGCTGAAATCAATTGTGGTTGTATCTGTTGACATTAAAACTGTAACCACACAAAAAGAATCTGACATTTAGAGGACTTTAACAACAATTATGACACGTATTTAAAACGACCTGGGTGTCTGTCATCTGGCTTTGTGACTCTGTTTCAAACTATCCCCCCTTTGGTTTGTCACTCCTAAAAAGGAAGTCGACTATAAGCGTCGGAAACACGAAATGAAATCAGCACCACCTTTTCTGTTCCTCACTATTCTCAGTGTACCTGATGTGAACTGTAACACTTCCAGCCTTTTCATTTCACTTGCTTGAAAAGGCTTTGAAAAAGCATTTTCAGAGATGCTGTTCACAAAAGTTTCTATGTCACTTTCATTCGTCAGTTACTAGAAATTGAAAACCATTAAATAAGCAAGACGTCAAAGCAGTGTATGTTTTTGTTGCTTATTTGTTTGTATGTAGAAAACAAGTCCTATTACCTAAGTAACTAAGCAATGTGGTCCAATATGTCTTTCGAAAAGGACGCTGTAATATTGCTTTAACATGAACACTTGAAATGTTGCTTGATATCATAGCTAAGATTGTCACTGACCTTTGTTCGCAGGCGGAGCTGGAGGCAAAGGTGTCTGGGGCCGATCTGGTGAAGTGTATGGGCCAGAGGAGGTTGACCAGAAAGACCCCAACTATGATGAAGCTCAGGTAGTGACTCCTGCGTGAAGTGATTTGAATAGAACGAATGCCTTTATGTTCATTTCAAAGACTTTGTTTCTAAGGCATCATATTGTGTATATTTTCTATTGTATCTTCATGTAGTGGAAAAAATATGAACACAATCTTATAAATGTCAAACACTGTACATGGATTGTGATTGTTTTGACAGGAAAACTGTGTGTATGAGACCGTGGTTCCTCCTCTGAATGAAAGGGACTTTGAGAAGACGGTCACCCCCATAGTGCAGGAGTACTTTGAACATGGTGACACAAATGAAGTAGCTGTAAGTGTCACAACATCATGCATGTTGGTAAACGCTATTCTGTGTTGCGGAAGAACATGTGTACACATTCATTTACAGATCTCATGTATAGTACAGTGAACACCTCTCTTCATATCCAGGAGCTACTTGCAGAGCTGAACCTGGGGCCCATGCGGAGTGAGGTGCCCTCACTGGCTGTGTCGCTGGCCCTGGAGGCCAAAGCCAGCCACCGAGAGCTCACCTCCAGGCTGCTGACTGACTTATGTGGGCCCGTTCTGTCACACAGCGACATGGAAAGCTCCTTTGACAAAATTCTCAGAGAGCTGCCAGAGTTGGTCCTGGACACACCTGGGGCTCCTCAGGTAAGTGCGGATAAATGTGTGCACTGCCACAATTAAGATTCAGCAGTTGAACTTTGGACAAAATTGAGCTTAATTGAGCCTGGTGTCATCATTCTCCATGTCATCCATGTTTTTTTTCACAGTAAAAAGTACAGAATTACAGTAATAGTATAGTAAAGTTATAGTGTCTAATGTAACTGAACATTTTTGTTACATCTAGAACATTTGGATTAAATAATATGCACAATTTATCAGAACAAAATAAACCAAAACTTTTGAGCTACAAGACTAGTTTCAGTTTGGGTTTCTTGCAAAGTCTGTGGGGGACCTGCACAGGGGAACAACACTGTGGTTTGTTGTGTTAGAGAGAGCTAGTTTTTGTTCAGTTTACACAGCCATGAGATCTCTGTTCATTGTCTGCATGTGCTTGAATATTGCAAGCTCAGCAAAGGACACTCAAAGGGATATTGGTCACCCCCACACATACCACACAGCCCTCCTTCCACTGCCTCATTCTGCCTCAGTCTCACTGGTCATTTCTGTACCACTTTGACTGTGCGCTGCCCAGCCCCGTGTCACAGTTTCACTCTCTTTTTTTTTTTTAGTTTCACACACACTCACACTCTCTTTTTGTGTGTTTCTCTGTACAAAAACAATGATCAGTGATGAGTAAGGGCTTTGTCAAGGTCAGATGAGCAAAGCTCTATTGTTTCTCTAAATCACATGCTTAAACTACTGTAAACAAACCCTCACATGTGCCCCTGAGGCCACTGCCAGTCAGTGTTTTCAGTGGGTCTATAGTTCTTTAGACTGACCAAGTTTCCAATGAGTAATAGCAGCAAGCAAGCATCGACAGTGTTCATCATCTAAAACAAGAATCTTCAAAATCTGTTTTGAGGGCAGTCATAAATAAACATCACATACATCGGCACAACATGGGGCATATGTTTGCGGTTGATAATGTTTTGTTCTTGTGCTTCTCCTCCAGCTGGTGGGTCAATTTATTGCACGTGCTGTTAGCGACCAAATATTGTCCAAGGGCTACATTGAAGGTTACAAAGGCAGAGTTGACTGTGAATACACAAGGTAAGTGTTTGATGGCAAAGCTCTGCTGCTCACGATTGTCATCTTCTGATTGATGTTTTTTTAGGAAGGAAAAACATCAAGAAATTATATCAGGGTTTCAAATGTGTATAGGATTCAATCAATAGAAATATAAAGTATAACTCTTAAAATGAGTATAGCTTTAAGGATATGTCCACAAATGTCAAGTCTTCCTTAAAATGGGTGTGTGCTTGAAAAATAAACAGGCTTCTCTTGCTTGAATCATTCCTGCTGTTCAAAACGATCTCATCCACAGACCTCATTCTGTGATTTATCTGTCATCTAAGCTGTGAGTCATCTAAAACCATTTTTTTGTGCTAGGAAGTCTCTTAAAAAATGTTTTTGAAATTTGTTCAACCTGATGCCAAAACAATATTGCGACTTCACATGCGGCGAACATTGTCGTTGTTGTTGATATGGCAGTGCACAGAGGGGGAGGTGACATCGGGGGGGATGACAGTGACAACTATTCGATCGCTATCTGAACACAGAAAACACATTCTAATGGCAGGTGTAAAGGGGGCCACTGGTGTACTTAAATAGTCGGTATGAAAGTGAGGATTGATTACAGCAAGAAAACGCTTCTTCACCAGTGTCCATGTGGGCAACTGAATGTCGTTTTTATGCAGGCTTTTACAATTTAACATTTATAAACAGTTCAAATATATTTAAGACAAAAGAAACAGAATACAGATTGTTGTTGTTGTTTTTTTACATATTATTGGAGCAGACACAGCACATTTTCAGGGAGACGTGATGAATTTCTGAATGAAAACTGTTGCAGTTTGATAGGTTTGGTCCACTAAATGTGTCTGTGTTTTGTCTTCCAGAGCGGCACTGGATCGGGCAGCAGTGCTGCTGAAGATGAGTCTGGGAGGCCTTCGCATTGACAGCCAGTGGGGGACAGGCGGAGGCCAGCGACCTGTCATACAGCTGATCAAAGAGGTGAACTGTTCACTATCACTTTTGCTGTGTTTCCATCAGGGTACGGTCAGTTTGGTAGGCAGGAAACGCAAAAAAATATGTATTGTACCTAACCAAACATAAATAGACTTGAAAAAGTGTCAGGCTCTCCGTCAAGCAGTCTAGTATTTTCTTATTTTACATCTTGCATTTGCTGTTTTGCTGTTTTGTTTTTGTTGATTTTTTTTTTTATTTCCTTTGACTGCTATTCCAGATGAACTTACTGTTGAAGGAGTACATCCTGTCTGGAGACATTAAGGAGGCTGAGAGATGCCTCAGAGATCTGGAGGTTCCCCACTTTCACCATGAGTTTGTTTATGAGGTAAGTACTGGGCTTGGTTGTAGGTGTGAAGTATTGCAATGGAACAAGGAGAAAATCCTTTCTTGATGACCAATAATGTATGTACAGAAAAATTCCAGAGTACAATACAAGATTGTGAATATTGCTATTTCCCTCAGGCAATCGTGATGGTTTTGGAGTCCAAAGGAGAGAAAACATTCAACATGGTTCTGCAGCTTCTAAAATCACTCTCTCTGTCCTCCATCATCACTGTGGACCAAATGAGAAGGGTAAGATGCCACCTGGTGTTTAGATTTCGTACTGCATCTTGTTCATGGTACGTTTGCTGGCATGGTGAGCCTGTGATTTATACATATTTTTCTTTCATAGGGCTATGAGAGAATTTACATGGACATTGCTGAAATCAACATAGATGTCCCGCGTGCATACTTCATCCTGGAGCAGTTTGTTGACAAAAGCCTCAGTATTGAAGTCATTGATGTAAAGTTAAGAGATCTTTGTCCATGTCGGTAAGGGCATTCCTTAACTCGGAGCACACATCTTATTTAATTATTTTTCATTGAACTCTTTTGTATTTATTTATTTTGTTTTGTCTCTCATCAGGGGCCGGAAGAGATTTGTCAGCGAAGGAGATGGTGGTGTTGTCAAACTTGAAAGCTACTGAGCAGGCTTTTTATGTGCCAGAAGAGGAAAAGTATATAAAGCTACTTTTTTACTTGTAATTTTCAGGATAGTTGGGTACAGTTTTCCCTTCTAACAGTTAAAAGAATGTAGTGGAGGTGGGCAAAAAAAAAACCCTGCACTTTTGATTAAGACTGAAGATCACTTTCTCCAAGGTGTTTCAATACAAACATTTACATAAGCTAACCTTTAAAAGTGCCACACCTGTCAGTGTCAGTCATTCCTTGTTGTTTTGTACAGTATTTTGTTGACTTCACTGCCCCTATTTTTGTGTGTTCTAGAAAGCAGTGTTTGTACAGAGATGACAAGTTTTGTGTTAAGAGCTTTATAAAAGGGGATTCAAAAAATAAAGAGGAGTGTGTTCGTTCATTACTGGCTCCCTAACTAGCTGCTCTTTCTATGCTGTCCTTTTTTTCTTTTTACCCTTTAAATCACACAAAGATGTCATTATTGAAGGTATCAACGTGGGTACAGTGCAAAACAGATACCAGTTGGGTAACTTCATAAAATGGTGTTCAGAGTGTTTATTTTTATATCTTGACAATACTGGTTTGTGTAATGTACCTGGTATTGCCTCTTATTTGTTCATTAAACCACTATTAAAATATTCCAAGACTGTTTTTGTGAATGTCACAATTTTAACCAACTAAATGTAGCAACTCTTGACTTAACATATTAGCTCCACTCCACATTTGCTCAGCAAAGAAGCAGTAAACATTTTGTTGTTGACCTTTACAGGAGCAAGGGTACAACTGAAAAATCTGGAGAAGTACACAAGACCAACCACACTGAAAAATCTTTGTGAACTACGGTCAATCATTTAACATAACCCATGTACAGAAACAAGAGCTGGTTAATCTTAAATTGCGTTGCATTTTGCTGCACTTAAATACTAAATACTAACATATACTATTACGTGAAAAACACTGCACTCCATTTAATAGAATTCTTCTACCATTCCTCCCTCTGCTGCCGTTGCATATTCTACATTGTGCATCTATTAAGATTGCTCCTTCATTGCCAGTTCCTGTTGTTTGACGGCCTCTTGAGCCTCCATCTGCATCTTCTCCAGCTTCTCGAGTGTGACTGATTTGAGTGGGAGCAGCTTTGGCTTGCACAGAACCATGGTAGGGACATCTTCCATTGAGAGCTGCCCTGTAGATGCAAAAAAACAACCTCTGATATTTTATATTTGTTTTAATGTCTAACACATTGGTGAAGAGAGTTGTTCTAAACATTGATTTTGTTTTTAATACATAGCCCTCTGCCACTGTGAGCGCACCACAACTAAACTGCAAATTGTAGCTCATCTCCATCATCCAGTAGTTTAAATCCATGTTGTATTAGAGATCAATTATTTTTCCTCACATGAAACATCGAAACAATGAATCCAAATTTGTGCACTGTCCCTGGACAGCCTGTCCACATTGAAAGGCATTGTAGCTTTATCACAAAAAATCTATTATTATCCAGCATTACAGAAACCTTAAAGAGGCAGCACGGAGTATGCACTGACCACATGTTGTACTGGGCCCCACAAACAATCTTTTGTTTTCCACTATTGCAAGTCCAATCACTTCAGAACAAACCTTGTTTGGGCAGAACTTCTCTAAATATTGACTTGACTTCTGGCATTGTGTCTCCAAGGTGCCTGCTGAAAGGTAAATATGTTAGTTTATTACAATTAATGTAATTTTATCCAGCACAGGTTCATTTTTTTGTACAAAGGAAACAGCAAAAGAGATGGATCACGCAGGAAGCTGCTGCTGTGAATGACTATTTTCTCAGCTAATAATGAATATTTAGATCATCTGAAAGACTAAGCGAGATCCTCACGCATGATTTACATGCACTGCGATAATACTGACGGTTCAGAGATACAGAAGATACACTGAAAGATAAAACAGAACAACATAGCTAGTTTGGCCCAATGCTAGCTACGTTTAGCACGTAAACATGGCTAGCTACAGACGCTACTGTCAGCCAAACAAGACATTTTTCTTTCAGCAACAATCATTTCTAAAAAAAAAACCACTGGTATATGAGGCCGCTGCCGTGTGCGACCACGGTATATCAAACAACTAGCTGGTAAAATCCAATCTTTAACAGCCCACCTTTAAAGCACCAGGCGAGGACGATTATAGTGGTTGTCAAGCCAACGCAAGAGTCACGTGATCTCCCTCCTCGCTTCACCCGCCTCAGTGACATTATACCTATGGAAAGCCGATAGGGTCATATTCCGTTTGACAAAATAAGCGTTATTAATAAGCCTGGGTATCGTCACCAATACCCTGAATCGATTCAATTCCTATTAAATTCGGAATGTTTCATTTACAATACCACTCGAGTTGGTTCTGAAAATATTTGTACATAATTAATACTGTTAATTATGGCAACAATTATGGCATATGGAGATTTGTTGTGTGTACATTAACAACAGAATCGAAAGCAGTTACGTTAATGTACTTTTTATTTAACATGACCAGCACACTGATCACGTGACATTCAGTGCTACTTTTAATACCGAGGTAGAATGCGTCATAAATGACAGCAGAATTCTGAAAATGTAAATAAATTACACAGTATGTAATAAACACCCTAGAATTCTAATTTTTCCCTGCAAGCTGTCATCATGTGCATTTATGTGCAGCACATAAATAAAACTGATGTGTTTCCCGCTGGCATAAAGGTCTCTCAATTTTCCAAACTAGTCTAGGACTGACAGGAAGGTTGCAGAAAAACAGGCACTTGTTTTCAGCAGAGGTGGGGTCACCTGGTGCAGTCCAAATGAGAGAGGAGGAACTGGATGAGGTTGCATCTAGATATTACAATCTTTGGGAATGTTCAGTGCTGGATGACAGAAGAAGAGGACATCTTGGAGCCTTTTAAATTTAAGATCATCAACACTGAAAAAACCCAGATGTTTCCAGTGAAGGGACTGGTGATTTCAATACGGTCTTTTGTTGGTGTGTGATAAAACTATAGTGTTGCTAAAGGAGGGTCTTTCTAGTGGAGAAAATTGATGCTCTAGGTGATGCCATCAAGTCCATCGGCCCTGGAAGCGGATACGACAGGGATACTGAGCTTTGGTAGGGGGTTTCAGACGAGCAGATCGGGGGTAAGCACACCTACTGGTGAGAAAATAGCCCAGACTAGAGCCGGGTGGGAGACATCATAATAACTTTCTCTTATGCAGTTAAAAAAGTTTTGTTTAAATGTCTTTGAGAAAATACGTTGATTTTTTTGCACTTTACTATACATACAGTATTTACTGTCAATGTTACAGGCAACTTTTATAAAAGTTTCTCATCATTGTAAAGCTGTGTCAGTGTGATGAAGTCCTCAAACGACTTGACGACTTTATTGACAGATCTGTCAAGTCGATTTGAAAAAATTAGGTCATTAAATACATAGTATACACAGGTGTGTGAGAATGTGGGAAATTATATACTAGTTGCGTCTGGCCAAGCAGTGCGCAGCAGGTGCCCTTTTAATTTTCACCCCTGCCCTTCCAAATGTCTTTGCACGCTACTGCTGTGTGGTACTGTGTTAACTGGACTGGACCTTTCTATAGTTGCTGGGTTACAACCTGTATAAACCTTACTATAAATTGCGTGTTGCACACACACATCTATACATGTATACACGCACTCACAAGTCTCGTACGTTACTCTCGTGATAACAGTGGTTAGACGTGCGAATGACGCAGTTTGGTGTCGGGGGAGGGAGGGGAGCAGAGCAGCAGTGTAGGAAAAGAGGAGGAAGCAGCAGCTACAGTAGCGAGGATGGCGGAGTCACACCTCTGAAGGTAAAACAGTTATATATTATCACATTAACAGAGGACGTATGTCACCCCTCAACCTCACCCCACCACCGCAGCATGGTTACGCGTCCCTCCACAGATTACACACTCGCCACTGCCAGTGTCTTGTTACGGCGCGTGTTTAAAACGCTCGAGTGTCATTTTTTTGCGGTGGCGAGTCGGAACGCACTCTTTTGTTCAGCTTCGGAATGGCCGCTGTTTTTTCACAGTATTTTATTTTTTCCCTCTGCTAATATTCAGTACGGGAGCACAACAGGTACAGCTCGGCCGCCTTCAGCGGTTGTTCTGCTGGAACACAAAGCCCGTCCCCGCTGCCTGTGCTCCTCGGGTGCCTGCTGCTCTATCGCGCTCCGCTGGCTGCAGCAAAGGTTTCCCCCTGGTCGTTCGGACTCACGGCCGATGGGTCGGTCCGCGTCCGACAGCCGCTCTGATCGGGCCTACACTCACAGTTAACCGTTTTCGACACCAAACGTATAGCTTAGTGTAAATAAATGTGTCAGTGGAAACCTCCTCAGACTCTGGTACATTCAATTAAAGGCGTTTTGTCTGGGACTTCTTCGCTCTATCGCTCACTAAAACCCAGTTAGCTGGTGTGCTAACTCGTCTGCTAGCTGACGTTAGCATTCTGGGCATTACTGACGTTTGCTTTGCTGTTGACGTTTAGATTAGCTACTTTCCCCCTGCCTTGTTGTCAGTCGTTAGCAGGATTAGTCAGAATGTTTTTCTCTCTTTTCAAGGATTGGTCGCTGGAGATAAACACTGTAGCTGCTTTCTCTGTCAGTCCAAATGCCGCCTTGACTTATATTAGATGTTTTCAGTTGGGTTGGCTATAGAATATTAGTTAGCATACCTTGTTAACAGTCAAAGCTCAACATGTAGCATAAGGAATGTCCGCGTCAAAGGAGGCTATTTCTGCCACACCAGTGACTGTTTAATAGCCTGTGTTTTTCCAGGGGCGTTCACATTATGTTGTTTAGTTCATCTCGGAAGACGAGTTGAATTTCTGACTTGGTACTGTTTAATCAGTAGTCTGTTTGCAAGGACCCTGTAGCCACGAAGCTAGCTGCGTCCCGTGGAGTGCTGTGTAGCAGAAGCAGTAGCTGAGAGCTGCCAACTCACCTCTGTTTTGCTATGTTGCCTCAATATTAACGCTACACGGATGTCAGTTAAGTTTAGTGGGCCCAGTTTAATCCCGATTTGTTGGCTCACGAATACTATAAAATATGACAACAAAAGCTTGATTTTAGCCATTTCCTGACTTAGGGTCTGGTAAAAAAATAATTATATATATATTTGACATATCATATTGATACAGTGGCTTCACGTACGTTTTCTAATGTATTCTCTGATAAAACTATTTAATTGATCCAGAATGTACTGTAATGGTTTAAAAAGCCCAAGTGCACTGATATTATCAAATGGGTTTAAGATATCCTCAATGGATAATGCATTGGTCTTGTGGAATAGATTTCTTTCAAAGCTATATGAGTTGGTTTAAAGTATTACATTCACTGAGTAGTCCCTGTGTTAAGTTATGAATGTATCACTTAACTAGATCTAATGTTTTACCGTAGCTTTTTTCAATAAACGCCACAATTAGCTTTTTATGATTCCCTGATGCCTGTGTTGTAGACAGCTGTGAAGGCCAATGTGTGTGAAGTGCCAATTATTAATGTGATAGTATAACAAAGTTTTTAAAAACTTGATTTTAGTATTTTTGGTATTTCATAAGATTTTGTTATGAAATACAGAGATAAATCTGAACAAATTATGTTTACATTCAGTTTGTTATAAGCAGGCGATGTACAAGGGCAGGACATGGCGAGAACAACCATAAAAGGAAGTTGCTTGCACTGTTTGTTTTAGATTACCCCAGCGAATGGACTGGTCTGGTTATTCTCACTTTATGTTAATAATTATTTATACAGGTATGGCTATTACAGTCAGCATTATATGTTCATATCTTTATTTATGGTACTAGCAGTTGATAGCTTTTTTATTTACAGAATACACTTTTAGGCTTTCATTCACCATGTAAAGGGGTGCTTCCTTTAACCCCATATTTCTTTTGACCAAAAGGTCACATGACCTGTTGTTGTGGGGACGACATGCTTTGAAGGCCACTTCTAAAGATTACTCTCAGCAGTCCTAACCTTTTCACCTAGCTCTGATCCTGAGCCAAACCTGCGTCTCTTTTTTTTGCTACAGCTTATCTTGTACTCGTGCTAGAGAGCATTACACAGTTACTGAAGTACAACAAAAACAGAGACTAAACAGCGACGGTCTGCCAGAAATTTTCTGGCTCATTTTGTCACATAAAGATCCAAATGGTTGGTTGTTTCATTTGGCTGACGTGCAAACATTTACAATGTAACTGTTGCCTTACTTTTATAGGTTAAGTCTAGGAACCTAAATGCATGCTTAGGTGGGGCTGTAAGCTTACAGTAATGTCAACACCAGTTGGGTTGTGTTTGTTTAGTAGGAGTAAGTTCCAGTTATGCTTCGTACATTCAACAAATTTGTGTGGACTGGCACACTTCGTGCTACTTAACTCATGGTACTAATAACCAACCAGACCTGTTTGAGGTGTTTTTTCCTTCTTAACATTTAAGGACGACTATTTCAACTGGTCTTTTGTATTACACATCCTTATTTTCTGCAAGATGCATCTTATATTACACATCTATCCCTCAGTAGATTCCTTAAAAGTAGTTAAATTGATCATTTGTTTTAAAATATAGATTGTGCTTTGCGTACTTTCCTGTGGTACTGGGCATGATATTATTTTGGAGAGGAGTTGACTTGACTTGCTGTTTTTCTGGCCCTTTTTCTTTCCAGCATAATAAAAGTTTTTTTTAAAGAACAGCATTTCCTTAAGGTGTGGTCTTCCTGCAAAATTTTCCTGCAAAATATTGTTTTCCTGCAAAGTGTTGCAGAACAAGGAATTTGTCTGCCGCATGTTCCTGCATGCATTGCTGTTTGTAGCATGTCTCTGGTATTATATAAAAAAAACTTTTTGAGTTTAGTCACTCATTGTTCTGGGCAGTGCTTGTAATTTAACAGGGGTATTTATTAGCAGTGTTCTAACAGATACTTTCAGGTGGATGACTTAGCTGCTGAAAAGTGAGAGTAATTGCTTGAACATTTTTGCAAATAAATTTTCTTTCCCCCCCAACAGCTTATCTTCGAAGGATTAGAAAACTTTGGTGACCTTTGCAGCCTGAAAGAACTTCTGTCTGAAGGTCCTGAGAGCGTGTGCAGTTCAAACACTTAAGCATGTGGCTCATGGATGCCACAGTCCAGCAACTGAAAAGGATTTCTTTTTCCATGGCATTTTAACAAAGGAACTAAATATCAAAAGCATTGGATCACAAGGCATTTGTTTGAAGGATCATCATAAATGTGTGGGTCTGCACAGGGATGTTTTCTTTAGAAACCTCCATGGCTGTATGCGTCCCTTTTTTCCCAAATAAGTAATCGGACAAAAGAGACTCCCATGAGCAACTCTGCAGGAGACCCGATAACGTCGACATGAGTAGTACTTTAGGCAAAGAAAAAGATTCTAAAGAAAAGGACCCCAAAGGTGGTCCAGCAGGGAAAGAAAGGGAAAAGGAGGCCAAGGCACTGGCCAGCTTGGTCAAAGATGGTGGCAAAGAATCGAAGACCAAAGGGAAAGATGCCAAAGAAGGAAAGAAGGACACCAGCAGTTCAACACCGGGTGTTGCCTTCTCTGTTGACAATACGATAAAGCGACCAAACCCGGCACCAGGTACACGCAAGAAGTCCAGTAATGCTGAGGTGATCAAAGAACTTAATAAATGTCGGGAAGAGAACTCAATGAGACTGGACCTTTCTAAAAGGTCTATCCATATGCTTCCCACCTCCATTAAGGAGTTGACACAGCTTGCTGAACTCTACTTATACAGCAACAAGCTACAGAGCCTGCCAGCTGAGGTGGGTTGCCTTTCGGGCCTGGTCACACTAGCCCTGAGTGAGAACTCCCTGACCAGTTTGCCTGACTCCCTGGACTCCCTTAAGAAGCTTAAGATGCTCGACCTCCGGCACAACAAGCTGAGAGAGATACCGGCTGTTGTCTACCGGCTGTCATCTCTGGCCACGCTGTATCTACGCTTCAACCGTATCACAACAGTAGAGAAGGATATTCGAAACCTATCCAAGCTGACTATGCTCAGCATCCGTGAGAACAAGATTAAACAGCTGCCTGCAGAGATAGGTGAGTAAAACCAATGTTCAAAGATGGAACCGATAACTTGTGTTTTTGTAGGGCAAGAAGTAGTCCTTCCTGCCAGCAGCCACAAGTTATTGTGAAGTCATCTTGTGCTCATAATGTTGTCACTATTATGCAGAGAGTTCTGGTTATAAAACTCTTTAGGTTGTACTAAGACAAATTTGTTGTGGCTACCTACAAATAAATATTTTCAGTTTGTGAATGTAAATATGGTTTTCTATATTTGTACTAAGAGCAGTACAGACACGTTCATCTTGAAGTAACCAAGTATTTGAATTGTGTGTACATCTTTCTCTAGGGGAGCTTTGCAGTCTTATTACTCTTGATGTTGCCCATAACCAGTTGGAACACCTACCGAAAGAGATTGGGAATTGCACACAGATAACCAACCTCGATTTGCAGCACAACGAGCTCTTGGATCTTCCAGAGACTATAGGTAACTAAAGAATGTTTTATGACTCATAAGCATAGGTAACATAATGTGTGTCAACACAAATTCATAAATGTTTAAAAGGAACGGAATGTAACGAGGTTGCTGGTGTCATTTCAGGGAATCTGGCCAGCATAAATCGCTTAGGTCTGAGATATAATAGATTATCAGCCATCCCCAGATCATTAGCCAAATGTCGAGAACTGGAGGAGCTTAACCTTGAAAACAACAACATTTCAGTGTTGCCAGAGGTAAGTAGGACTTGGAAGTTAATCTCAAATGTGAATACAGACTAATACAAAAATAAAGAAATAATACTTTCAGTCTAAATTTGTTGTATATTTAGCCGACCCTATATATTTTTTTCCTTCTGCAGTGCTTTTGACAATTTAAATTCAAATTGACAGACATGAAATTAATTTGAGAACCTCAACCCTGCCTCTGCTCTTAAATGGGTTCAAATGTATGTTTTTAAATGTATGCATGCATTGGTACACCTTAATTGTGATCACAAACCTTAATGTATTTGCATCAAGGACTGTGCAGAAACTCTGCAGGATCATGTTATATACTTGTCTACCACATATATAGCTTATTAATGCACATTCCTTTTCACCTCTGAGGACATGCTGAGCAAAAACCAGTCTACACTGATATAGTTATTCTGGTTCTGATTATGTGGTCTTTGTCGTGCCTCTTTTTTTTGTGTCTAACCAGGGTCTGCTTTCAAGTTTGGTGAACCTGACGAGTCTAACACTGGCGAGGAACTGCTTCCAGTCATACCCTGTGGGTGGACCATCCCAGTTTTCCACAATCTACTCTCTCAACATGGAGCACAACCGAATCAACAAGATTCCCTTTGGTATCTTCTCCAGAGCCAAGGTGTTAAGCAAGCTTAACATGAAGGTACAAACATATACATGTTTATCTCTATGAGGTAAATTCATGAAACACTGACCTCCTGCTACTTTCTGTGTGCTCTTATTTATTTTATTTTTTTACAAACCTCAGGTGTGTTTCAGCACTAGACGATAATAAAATCTGTGACTCTTTTTCACTGCAAATGTTCTGACTTGTCAAAAAGAAAAACGCAGGTGTTTCCAACTGCTGTGATTGATTGATCTCAGTTAGTCGTGGCAGTGAGCCACAATGTACAATACCAGGATGCTGAAACTGAAGCATATCAATGGAATCCAGCCATCGGCTTATTAGTAACACCAGTGCTTTCCTACTGTGACTATACTGTCAGAACTAAAATTACGAGAAATGCACACGTTTTAAGTCTTAATAAAAACATGTTTTAAGAACTCCAAATCCAGGATGCCAAATCCATCATTTTATTCATCGTGTGCATTTTGTGCTTAACAGGCAAAATTCAGTAACCAAAATAATATCTCAAAAAACAAAAATGAATAATGTACACAGGGTAAGCATTTGAATTAGATGGCAAACATGCCGCATCATGTTTACCTCCATCTCCTCTTAAACATATAAGCAACCTCTTACAACACTAGTTTACACTAGTATTGATAATTAGCTAGTCAATATTGTGTTCACACAGGGCCTTCTTATTTTCAGGAATAATTCCTGTCTGTTGTTCACCTTTCAAATTAACTGTTTGTAAGTGGCCATCGTAGTCATTTCCCTGAACCATTAATTAAACGGAATACTACTTTTGACTCTCCAGTGTCTGAGAATAATCTTACAACCAGTGGTCAGAGCTAGTTTACGCCACAGCAGTTGGTGAGCTGATAACTTCACTCCCTCTGTTATTATACCCAACATAGTGCCAGTCTCAGTGATAGTTCTGTCCTCTACTGTTATATTTTCCCATGAATTCTCTAACCTTTGACATTCATATAGCTTATGGATAAGTGTACCCCTACTCCTATCAAAGCGCCAGGACATATCTGATTCCCGTATATTCTGTCTTGCCATATTACAGGGTGGTAAAATATCTTCTATGAATGATCTTGTATATAATTAATTGTGTCTGCATTTCCCTTGAGATCTTGCACCAGGACCCCACAATATCTTTCCAAGTCTCAGTAGGGATCCCACCCCGTAAATCCTCCTCGCAGGCTTAACTCCCAGGCCCATCCCGTTGTGGTGGGTGATATTGTCTCATTAGGTTATAGAATCCAAATGTCCCGCCTTTCTGAAATAATAATAATAATAATATATATGTACTAAGCCTTTAGGCCGGCCACCATTAGATTTGTTTTTAGCAATGTTATAATGACAATACAGTATAGTAGTTTATATAGTAGTATAATAGTTATCTCTCACAATAGCATCCTGGTTGTCACCCTAAATAATGTTTCAGGTAAAACTGGTGTCTGTCTTACTATTTCATGTACTTAAAATATCTGCTGTGAAAAGGGTCTATTACACCAAGTCTATTCAAGGCATGCCTGAGCGTTATGCTGTATGAACTCATTGACGACTTGATAATATATAAGACCAACTTTCAGTCACATTATTCCAATCCAGATGCCAGTGATCACAGAATTTGCCAGACTTGAAAAAAACAAAACAAGGCCTAAGGCATTTGCACAGTACTGTAGATATAATTATATACCTAAAATTGAACAAGGTTCAATGATGTGTCTTTATTTGTTGTGAAAATGTAAGTTGTACATGTACGTTTCTTAAGCAGCACTTAAGGGGTTGGCACAACAAAAAAAACTGCATTTAAATGGAGCACATGGCTTGGTCTCAGGATGTATGTTAAATGCTAATGCTGGAATTACATTGGGAAAACAACTGTGGAACTGTTTTTTTTCTCAACCATTGCTCACTGCTAAGTGTGTGAAGTTATAAGTCTGTGTTGCACCAGGTAACATAGCTGACATAGTCCAGTGGGCCGCTCATCCTCTCAAACAGCACTTTCCTTGTGTTGACCCTGTGCATTGTCAGTTATTAACCTAATGGTGGTATTCTGCTGTCTTTCTCAGGACAACCAGTTAACATCTCTGCCACTGGACTTTGGCACGTGGACGAGCATGGTCGAGCTTAACTTGGCCACCAATCAGCTGACAAAGATCCCGGAGGACGTCTGTGGTCTGGTCTCTCTGGAGGTGAGCCTTGCGTATGCAAATAAAGTGGGAGTTGAACTTTCCAGTGCAGAAAATCCAGTGAAGAATAAGAGCCTACATACATACAATACATTTTATATTTAGTGCAAGCGACATGAAAGAAGGAGTGACTGTCTACACATTAGTGTCTGAATCCTCCAGGCCAATAGCTGATGTAATAAATGTGTTGCCGCAGGAGTTTGCTAGACAACTTTGACTCACAACATGCTTATTGCATGTTTTAGTGCTTCAAATAATAGCTGAAATGTACACACCTTTTTTTCTTTCAAGGTATTTATATTCATGTTGTTCAGCCTGAATATTGATTGTGCAGCACAGCTGATGATGTAGCATAGCTGCTGGCTGTTTTGCCTCAACCCAGTTTATGTCCAGTGTCATAATTCTGCTGTGTGTGTCAGGTCTGTTTCTTAGCAAAAATGTCCACTGTCTTGACAGGTGTTGATATTGTCCAATAATCTTCTCAAGAAGTTACCACATAGTATTGGGAACTTGAGGAAACTGCGAGAGCTTGACTTGGAGGAGAACAAGTTGGAATCTCTTCCCAATGAAATTGCTTATCTTAAAGATTTACAGGTAAGTTTCCCCAGACATTCATTTCTTTCCATTACACTTGTTTTTCTATGCTATCGGAAACAATAACCGTTATTATTAACTTTTAATGATTTCTTTATTATCCAAAGCAAAGAAATTAAGAAAATACTCACATTTAAGAAGCTTAAACAATTGGAAATCTTGTTTTAATCATGAAAAAAAACGACTTCAAACTGATTAATTGATTATCAAAATCTTTGTTGATTAATTTAGTAATCGATTAATAATCGACACGGGACATGCCCTCTATCTGTTAGATATTCATGCATAGATTTGATGATAAATGTTTGAAATGAAGTGTCGTCCATAAAGACCATTTTTTAAATGTCCTCTGTGTGTTTGGTAAATGGTAGGAGTTCAATGATGTGCGTATTTGTACCACTAGGTTCAGTACAGGATGTTTGATGCAGCAAGTTTTGTTTGCAAGTGCAAAATTAAACCAGTGCCACATTGCAGAATACATTTTTTTTCCTTCTTCCGCTGTGTTAACCATAATCCAGTTTGGTCACAATGCAAAGATACTGTATTGAGTAGCACAACTTTGTTGCACCTCTAGTGAAGAGTAGATGTACAACCTTGTAGAATCACTTGATTTATTTATTATTTCATGCAGTATTCAGACTTACACTTCTCATACACCTCCATCCTAACCCCTAAATACCCTGTGCTCTCACTTCTTATTACTTTCATTAGAAATTGGTGTTGACGAATAATCAGCTGACCACATTACCCAGAGGCATCGGGCACCTCACCAATCTGACTCATCTGGGTTTGGGTGAGAACCTGCTGCAACACCTTCCCGAGGAGATTGGTAAATACCCATGTCATCAACTACTGTGCTTGTATCAGTGACATGCTGAGGCCTGGAGAAATGTGACTTTACTACTTGCTGTGTCACAAACCATCACAACAGTGTTCTTGAGTGATGGTGTGGAACCAGAAATGATACAGAGTCATTTCAAGAAAGAATCTAAATAACAAATCATTTTCCTTCATTCTCCCGTGTTTCTGACACTGCTTTGTTTTAAGCACATTGTTCCCAAAGACCTATAGATTGCATGTTAATATTCATGCCATTGGTAACTTTTGTTAGTTAAAAATCTCATCTACATCCTAACCAGGTTAATTTTTAAGAGAAGATTTGAACAAAACAAACAATAATATCCGTAACAACACAAATTTTAAGTTGTTAGAATTGGCACAAAAGCAGTACATTATTATTTAATTGTAACTCTTTGGCCCCCTTTACCTCTGGCATAAAAACTTTCTGTGATCAGATTGCAATCAGATGGCACCTGACCACTTGTAAGTACCGGTGTAAATACACCCGAGGACGGATTGTTATCTGCGAAACCGCTTAGGGAGGTGGTCCAAGCACAGGTGACGTGACAGCAGCGATAAAACTGCACACCCTCTTCTGCTTTCATCAAAGACGACTTCTTCCCCTGCTTCCAAAAGCAAAGAGTCCATATGATGGCTCATGGTGTCGTTGTCGTTGTTGTCGTTGTTGTCGTTGTTGTTGTTGTTGATGTTGATGATATGGCAGCACACAGAGGGGGAGGTGATGTAAGGGGGAGTGACTGTGATCGGAAAGTGGCTGGATCTTGATGTGGACACCGGAGACTGGTTAGGGTTATGTTAATATTAGGTGTAAATGCAAGTCAAAATGTGTGTTGAAATATCATTTTAGATTAATTATTATTACCCATCTTATTTTACAGACTGAAGATAACGCTCACAGAGCTGCACAAATATCACACATTAATCCTTTTAAATGTTTTTTTTTTAATAAATCAGAATTATGATGTAAAAATGACCATTCCCTCTTGAGTAGTTAGTTGAATGGAAAAAAGGACTTCTACACATTCTTCTCCACCTAAAGAAACCATTTTATTTTTTACCCAAAGTGATGTATGCACAAGACTGTGAACATACTGAACAACACCATGACAAGATTTAGTGTAGAAAGAAAATGTAGTCTAAATAATTTAGACTGATACAATAAATAAAAAACAGGAATAGAAATGTAATACTTGCTAAATGCTTGCATGCTAAATTACAGCTTAACACTCCTTTTCTTAAAAGGGATATTGTAAATGAAGTAACAGTAACAGTGGACATATGAGTCCTCTTTAGAAAAATAGTCATGTATGCCACAATAACATTGTTCATGTAACTTACTGCAAGTTTAAACCAGATTTCACTAAAATTATTGCTTAATACTCCTTTTCTAAAAAAGGGATATACAATGTAAATGAAACATAACTACATCCACTTCAGATAAATAGGCATGTATGCCTGCATAACATTTTTTTTTAAATGAAAATAACTATTATAAGCTCGTCACAGTACACTTAATGAAAATTAGCAATTCTTATGTAAGAATACAAGCATGTCTGTTTTTTCTGGGAGGATTCTTGAGCGCATATTAAATTAATATGAACGTTAGTAAAGTTACGTTACCGTCGTCAATGGAGGTCGCAGTGGAGCTTTGACCAGAAACGTTAGCGCTCGTACGCAGGCGGTGTCTGACATTCTTGGTAATAACACATGACATTCTTGGTAATAATGCCATGCTGGGTTGACAAATGTTTCAACATGTTGCTAGTATTTGCACCCTTACACGATATCAACTGATTACAAGCGGCAGAATTTTCTGCCCGTTTGATGAAATGGAACCAGACTTTGGATCTCTTTCTCCTCTCCATGACACTTCCTAGTGTTATGGGAGCAGCTGAGAGTTAAGATTGTATCCCTTAAAGAGAGCGGGAGGTGCGCGTTGCGTGATGACGTCAGTGTGTTGTGTGCGTGAGCGACGGTGTAGTGAGTGGTTTTTTTGGATATACAAGAGAGAAGTATTAGCCGACAAAAAGCTTATAACTGCACCGGAAGAAGTGTTCAGGTTGATTGTTACAATAAACACTCAAGATAATGAATCAAGAGGTGTCCGTTCATATGTTTACCTGCTGTGTGGAGTTAATTGGGTAATTGAACCTGAAGCGAAGTGATACTTCTTCAGCCCTGGCGAACAACAGCGTGTCCTCCCCTACACTAACTACGGTCAGGGAGCTGAGTAGGAAAGTTTAACACTCGTGTGGTGTGAAGATCTGAGTCGTCGCAGAGTGTGACGTAAATGTACCGCGACGCAAAATTTCAGGGAAACCGGAAAAAAACGTGGTGCAGTGAAAAGAGAGCATCGTTTTCAGAACAATTGATAACGTTGGAGGAGTACAATTCCGATGGAATCGGTCAGTTGGAATCGGTGCTGATCAAACCGAGTTGGCCTTGTTGCTGGTCATCTTTTCTCAGCTACAGTCTTGGATTATAAAAGAGTAGCATTACACTTTCAGACACAAATAACACTGTTGACATTACAGAAGATGCCACGCGCAAATACTAACGCTGCCTGACGTCTGTCCTCAGGTACACTGGAGAACCTAGAGGAACTATACCTCAACGACAACCCCAACCTGCACAGCCTCCCATTCGAGCTGGCCCTCTGCAGCAAGCTGTCCATCATGAGCATCGAGAACTGTCCCCTCAGTCACCTGCCTCCCCAGATTGTGGCAGGAGGGCCCTCCTTCATCATCCAGTTCCTCAAGATGCAGGGACCATACCGTGCCATGGTCTGAGCCAAAAGCAGCTCAGTATCAGTCCCACTTAAATCCAAACCCTCCACTTGCTCTGCACTTGCGCCTGACGCCTCCCCCTTATGTGTATCATCCACTGTAAAGTAAACAGACTCACCACACTCGGTGTCAAGGGGGAAGTGAAAGGAGGAGAAAGAAGAGGAAAAGCATTTCTTTTACCACCCTCCTGCAGAAACAAGGCAAATCTGGAGACTTGACTTCTGTGTTGCTCCAGAGGTGATCACGGTCATTTTAGGACCCCGGGCACCCCCTGTTCATCTTTCATTCCGAATCATACAAGAGGAAAAATATTTCCATCTCTTTGCCAAACCTGAAGATATATAAAGTGATATATATATTGAGTAACTGTGAGCTAAGTGGCAAGTCTTTTAACCGTATAAACCATGCTCCCATTGCCAATGTATTTACAGTAATTACAAGCATCTATTATGTGAGCAAGGATACAATTGTATGCAAAAACAAACAAAAAATGTCTTTTTGAACTTCACATTTACTGCTGCTGCCGCCGTAATTTGAACTGTCGTCGAGTTATATTTTCTTTTGATATTCCCTTTTTTTTATCATCTTCCTTGGTATAACTTAAGTTAATTGCTTTTTGACCATAGAGAACAAAGGTCTAATGATAGTGTGTTCATTTTTCTTTTTTCTTTTTTTTTAACTGTGCCTATGTTTAGAGTGATCCAGTCAGTGGTTCATTTCTAAACACAATTATCCATGAGAATACAAAGATATAAATTATTTCGATTTTTCTTTTTTTTATTACTTTTTTTGTGTTTCTTTTTGCTGTTGTATT
Source organism: Solea senegalensis (assembly GCF_019176455.1). Taxonomy (NCBI): domain Eukaryota; kingdom Metazoa; phylum Chordata; class Actinopteri; order Pleuronectiformes; family Soleidae; genus Solea; species Solea senegalensis. The sequence continues at coordinate 9,117,489 of NC_058026.1, read as the reverse complement.
AATCTGTTAATACGGGCGATATCATTTGTAATATAGGGCGATTGGGGAGCTTTTGAACAAATGGCAGCAGTAGTTGGTTCAGCATTAAGCTAGTAATGTATACATATGACAAATGCCAATCATTAATGCTTGGGGAGGGAAGAGAGAGAGTGTGTAAGTTAGACTTGAGCAGGTGGCGCTGTGACCTCTGTCTTGAAGATTGACGCGTGACAAAAAGGTTTTAAGAAAAAGTCAAACATGCATAGGTGATGGGATAAGTGCTAGGAGATGCTTTTAAAAATGTATACAGATCCTGGTTGTTGCCTTGAGTGCAATTTTAGTTATGTTTACTTTTTTTTGTTTGTTTTATTGTTTTCAGTGTTGGACTGTGTGGCTGTAATCCAGTTGCTCATTGACCAACATATCAAGCATTTTCAAAAAAAGACATCTGGGTCTTTGGAGCAGTTGTGGTGAGTCAGTGAATCAGAGCTTCAAACACAGTTTCATAATAAAACATTAGCAGGTAAATTCACTCTTTTTTTTTTAACACGTTTCTGCATTGTTTTGTTCCTTTTTTTAATAGGGTCTCCCAATAATTCTAATTACATAATAGAGAAATGTTCCAATGATATTTTTTTAATATCATTTGTCCCACACTGTCCTAGCAATGCTGCTGCTCTTATGCACTTTTTTGTTTTTTTTGTTTAATTAAATTAAAAGATATTGGATCCCTCCTATATTTAGGCTAAAACACAGTAGCCTCTCATCACATGTGTTAAATGGGGGCATTTTTTCATAAATATATTATCTGTGGAATGGTTTATCATGTACATTTTTTTTATCAATTTGAATATTAATGTCGAGTTACATGAGCTCAGAATTTACTCATAATTTTTTTTTGGTGGGGGTTTCCTGTCAAACTGTAAAAGTATCCGTGTTGCAATGATGTGGTTTTAAAGTTCCCATATCCTGCTTTCTCAATCACAAGAGAAGATGGCTTATCGCAGTTCAGATCAGCATTGTTCATTTTTAAATCAGAAGTACATTTAGTGTTTTCTTTTCTCCTTTTTTCTAAATGATGACACATGTGTTCAGTTAGTATTATTTCAAGTGACTGTACATTAAAAGTTCCAAGTCCCAAAAGGTAATCAAACATTTTTTTTTCTCCCTTAGTGTAAATGTGTTGCATCCCGATTCTATATTCAGTCATGATTCTGTTTTGTATTGAAATATGTGAATCTATTTTTCTTTTTTCTTTTTTTTTGTTCTTTGCAGTCGCGCAGCATTCTTGTGTGTGTGGGCTGTGGTCTTGTTTCCTCTGTAGGTGGCCTCAGTGAAGATCACGCCACAGCTCACCTCTGCGCGGGGTCGAGTTATGGGGGAAATAAATGCACCGCTGCTTCTAATTTACCAGCAGAATCTGTTGCTGCTTCTTGTTCTGGACTGAAACATACTGTATGCTGTACAAGACAAAGGGGGGAGTGGGGGGAGCTGTGGGGAGGAGGAGGGCACGAGGTGGGAGAGAACCCCGCTCCCAACGCTGACACAGACTTCTTTTGAAAACCCTGACGCGGGGGACAAATCCACTGACCTTTTGAGTTTGGTGCGGTGGTTTTCTCACCGATCAAATCGTTGGGGACACAACAATGAGACAACACAACAAGGTGCATATTTGAGCTTAACGCAGTTACAGTACAAGACTGTCGGAAGAAGACAAAAAAAAAAATTGTAAAAAGGGCTTTCTGTGTTCATGCTCAACAACACACCGGAGGCATTGCATTCCTGGGTTTTATATAAAAGCTTTGGAAGTTCTTTTTTTGTGTATTTTATTTACGTTTAGCTGTAAACAATTGTGTGAAATGCCTTCAATGAGTACTCAAGGGTGAGATGTGCATTAGGTGTGCAGCAAGACGTGCTGTGACCCATTTTTACACTCAAGTCTCTTGTTTTTACTTCGTTCATGTGCCATTTTGCAAGGTTGAGAGTGCCAGTGTGTGAAGACACAAAAGGGGGTTGATGACGATGATGATGATGACCATGGTGGTGAAGGCAGAAACTGAAGTTCAAATGTATTGTAGAAGAGACGGCGATCACAGTCTGGCTCGACCTGTTGTTGGATCACAGCGCTGGGGAACCCTAAATAGTCGGTGTTTATTTTTCTATCATCTGTGATTTAAGGCCCTGGAGAGCGTCGCAGAATCAAACGTTTGATTCGCACCTTAAGCTTTCTTTTTCGTCGCCCTCTCTCTGGATCATACAACTTCTCTTTATTTCCTGCCTGGTTATTTTGTACAGGAACCAAGCATGTTGAACACATATTTGACATGATTTGTCTGGGTCAGAATCAGGCATTTTTTTGCTTAGAGGACTAAGATTTAGTGGCTATCTGGTGTATCTGCAAATGCTCCCTTTTTGTATATTGCAAAGGGTATTGAAGCATTGTGTGGCAATGCTTATCCTACTTAATCTACATTGACAAGCAGCCTTAATGGTCTTTTTTTAATGTGTTTGTTTGGCTATTCCTTGTGTCTATGGCCACTGACTGTACTTGATGACAAGCAACTGGTCGTTACGATGTAAATTTGGGTCTCGTTTTTTCTTTCTGTCTTTTTCCTTTTACTCTGTACAGTAATCTGACGTTGCGGTAGACTCAGTATTACGAAGATCTGTAATGTGATGAGAACTTTACAAAAAGAGTAGTAGTGCATTGGGGGAAGATAATGCCATTATGCTATCGAGTGGATGTGCATTAGCTCGCGTCTCACTCATGTTTGGCATTAAAGGGGAATTCCACTGAAACTGACTTGCATTTTTATTCTGCAAATGCAGATGCATATTAACGGAAATTGCTTCTTTTTTTTGTGATATCTGCTTTTACTTAACAGTTCATATCAGATAGAAATCATGTGATCGAGATCAGGGTGACGTTAAAATGATTAGCTTTAATGTCTGACATTAAGAATTAGACTTCATCTATATTTAAAAAAAAAAACAGTTTTGCAAAGGAATAAACATGAAAGCACACATACATATATATATACACACAAGATTAAATTACAGTGAGCAAGTTCTGGTGGAATAGCCCTTTAATGTGGAGCCGCCTGCTATTTCCCACTGCGTACCCGCCCTTAACCCTGACTCCCATCCACACACACACAAGAACTCACACAGCTCTCTCTATATTCTCTCCATACACTAACTTGACTGCCTTATGTGCACCAAGCAGAACCTTTATGACCGTGTTCATTTAATCAACGACGACGGGATAATCATTTTTCTCTTTCTTTCTTCAATGTCACTAAAGGGATCTGGGTCCACAGACTGAATCAGAATTGTTTTGGGTCAGTTGTCTCTTGGACGAGCAGATGCAGACATGACTACCTCGATGTGAGTCTCCATCGCTAACCACAGTGACCAAGATCCAGTCTGAGGTGTTTCTACCTGTGTACATACTGTACAAAGCTGCAGGTTGGCAGCACCAACTTGGATGTGGACCAGCAATTTTACTTTAACGTCCCTCTGTTGCTTTTTGTTCAGGTTGTACACACCTCTACTTAGTATTATTTGGCAAACATAAAGGGGAGAAGAAGAAAGAAAAAAAAAATCACTGATCTGTGTGCTTGGGTTGTAAATGACAAACCTTATGGACGCCCCCGTCCCCTGTTGTAAGACAGTTATCCTGAAAACAACTAGTTGCAGAGTGTTACTTTGCAAACGAGTGAAATTGACCATGTTTGGTGATGTTCTGTATGTACATACATCTTTTTAACTGTAATAAACCTATAAATATTTACAAATTCATGATGTGTGTCTATCGGTCTGTCGGTCACAGGTGCAGCGTGTGAAATTAAGCAACATTTATTCATGTTGACTTGCATGTTTGCAGTTATGTCTCCAAAAGTAAAATAATTGAACCAAACATTTACACACCGGACCTTTAAGTAATTAGATAGATAGATAGTGTTGCCCATCACATATATTGATCATGTGGAGTCAATAGTGCTGCATCATTTCTTGATGTGATGAATCACAGACATTTTTTTTGTGTATGTTATTTGTTCATGCACTCAGCTGTGGCCTGAGCTCTCTCTGTGCTCCAGTGCAACAACGCCCCCTGCTGGGTAATGTGTATATTTGATATTATTTCGAGCTGCCTGTGTGGCAGCACTTTACACTGAGCAGCTCTACGTTGAGAACGTGAACAGTGGCATCTTGAATGGATGTCCAAATGAAAGAGAAATTAACCCAGTGGTTTGTGATTAGATTAATCTCCTGATGACCCCTACACACACACACACACACACAAACCCCTAATATCACTCGTCTAAAAAAAATAGAAAATCCTAAGGACACATGACTTCCTGTCATCCTCCTCTGAGTGATCACATCTCTCAATCAAAACACCACGTTTTTTTGTTTGTTTGTTTTTTCCCATGTACTCGTCCTCCAGGATGAAACGACAGGTGTCACTGTATCCTTTTGTCTGGCCCTCCTGTAACAATAAGGAAAGAACATGTTTAACCCAAGTGTGTGTGTGCGCGTGTGTGTGTGTGAGAGAGAGGTGAAAAAGCAGACAGTGTTCTCACAGGGTGAAATCTTCACCTCACCTCCGGCTGAAATCACCTCACACATCTAAAGACCTATTTTATGGCTTTCCATAATATTACCTTTGAGACTGAATTCAAATCCAGTTCAAGATATACAGTGTGTTTAATATTTCCCTCAACTGAACATAAAATCAGAGACATCTTCAATTTAGTTTTGAAACGATGAACTGGAACTGTGACCAGTCAACATCGTGTTGTATCTCAAAGTGAAAATATGGTCATTCATCTTTTAATTGTATATTCATATATGTATCTGTAATTTATGTTAAAAACTGTTAAAAAACTGTTGAAGTTATCAGACACTTGTGACCGTGTCCCACCCCCACACCGAGGACGAGGAGTGCACTCTCTGTCCCTCCACGGTGTCTGAGGATTTTCCCTCTGAATGCTAGAGTGAGTTTTAACTTCACCACACGAGAGGAACACAAACAATATAGTAAAATGGGCGACTGTGAGTTTGAGCCTTTGTGGCACCATAATAGCGTCTCCAGTTCCAGGAAGACTCTGATGTGAGACAGGAAACATGATGACTCCCCTGATGGATGAAATCTGGAGACATGCTGTTTATCTTTTTCCTTGATTTGCTGAGAGGATATAACCAAAAAAAAAAAAGCTATACTCATCAATAAACAAGCAGGGGACTATTATTTTGGGAGGAAAAAAGATATTGGCATATTTTTTTCTGATATTGTATCAGAAAATACATAAATCCTTGCTGTTATTGTGACTAGTCTGAGATTCCTGTGCCTTGTTTTTACATTTGACATCACGTCTCACATCGTCGCTTTTATTATGACCATCCCCTGCCCATTACTGCTGGTTTATTGCATTTCAGGGAAATCAAAATAAATCACGTGCCACATTTTAATATACCATTTAAATATGGTGAGAGTAATCAAGATGAAGCTTGCTTTTTTTATGGACAGGTTGTATGATCTAGTTAAACAGCAGCGGGCAGATTAATGAAGATATGGGTGACTTATCTGATACGCTATATACACAGTGGTAGATGACTTATACGGAACTAGCTAGTACATAAAATAATTAGATATTCCACGTGGTAAACAGTAAAAAAGCTCTCCCGACAACCTCATCCTCGCCAGGTTGTGTGACAGTAAATATCTTTTATAAGTGAGACCTGATACTTCCTGGAATTGGACAACCAAGTAAACAACAACAAAAATAACACCAATAATAATAAGTACAATTAGTGTAGACCAGAGGTTTGGTAAAAAGAAAAAATTAAGAAAAGAAATTATCTGAAGAAAAAAAGACAAAATGTTACCATTTCACGAATAAATGAAACAAATCAAAGTAATCATGACTTTTACAAATAAATGTAATTTTCCTGTTGGCCATAATTGAATTAGCCCTAAGTTGTGTTTACAAATAACCATTAATAAATCTTTAAAATGTGACTAAAAGAAGTGAGGCATCATATAGACATATTCATATACAGTATAATATATGTTTTGATATAACTTGGTAAATGGAATCATTTTTATTTCCATGTCTGAGGCTGACCCGCAATATCTGCAACAACCACCAGTGGGCCGTGGTTCACATTTTGGGAAACACTAGTAGAATATAGACAAAGAACAAAGCACAAGGCAGCACGAATTTAACATTAAAGCATTAATTCGGTGTTTGAAGTCATTTAATGGTGACATATGTACAAAAACTCAATTTTTATCATTTAAAACATTCATAGGAGAATGTGGTTGCCTCAGTTTCTGGAGCATCGAAACAAGGAGCTGCATTTACACCTGTCATTACACTGTTTTCATGCACAAACACACAACTGTCCCACTATCTCTTTTATTTTCTACTGTAAACATTAAATCTAGTTTGGTCATTTTTGACACACACAGTACATTTACAAGGCCGTAGTCCGACTAAGGCACGCAATTGGACCAGTGTACATGTGGAGGAGAAAATGACTACGCCCCCATGGGTGGTGCTGTATCTCTCTGTATCGCCAGTGTGTGTTGAATCAGTTTCCTGTTGACCTTTATGTCACGGAAAAACAAACAAGGAACGACTGAGATGGATCGTGCCGTGGTTCTGTATGTTTCATACCTGCTGTTAATCGTGATACAAATTAGATCGTTGGATATGTTGACCGAGGAAAAATGGCGCCACCGTACGATTTCCAGCAACAGTACTGCTGTTTATATGTCGTCTCCTTCTACTTCCGGGTCAAAGACCGGGTAGGAAATTGTGGTGCATGTGCAGAAAGTCTAACTCCTGTCCGACTACATGCAGGACTATGAATCGCATTATCCAGGTATGTTAGTCTGACTAACACTAGCTCAATATTAGTTGGACTAAAGAGTTACCTTGGCTGTAGTTTTCTTTTTTGCCTTCCTGTTCCGGGAGAAAATAATCCACACTTGTCTTTTGTCAACTTCCTCTTCACTTTCAGCCGTCGGTATTTTAACACATCTCCACTGCAGATGTTTTTGAGAAGGGTTGTGAGGCTTTTTTTTGTTTGGTAAAGTTCAGCATTTCCAAGCCATGGCGGCAGTTTGCTGCATAGACTAACTCCAAGATGCATTTTAACATGTTTCCCTAATCTCTGATGACTTAATACAATTCATTTCTTACATATAGGTGAGACCGCAAGGATTTAAGCCCAATAATCCGATGCCTCTGATGATTGTTTTGCTTTATTTGAGTGTTAACGTCCTGTATTGACTCACCGCACACAGAGGGAAGCTTGGACTACCCCCCAACCAGAGTTTATATCTTTGACACAACATGTAGCACAGGGAATATGAAAGTATAATCTGATTGTGTTTGTGTCACTGTTCCTCTCAGTGAGTCACATCTGTAAACACTAAAGTCGCTGGTCAGATGTTTCCTCAGGGCAAACCCTCATCACGCAGATCCGTGGATCCGTGTGAATCAGGGTTCTGCTCCTGACAATGTTTGGGGACTCCCTCCTGTGCCTGCACATCAGGTGTGAGAAGGGGATCGATAAATTAAGTTTGGACAAAGTAATAAAAGAGCTTCTGCTGATATCCAAGTGGTGTAGCTCTGGTGGCTGCTTAGCAACCGAGTCCAGCTGCTGCACTGCAAAAAATGTCTGCCCCTTCCCTTTTAAGATAACATTAAGATAAGAGAGTTGTTTATTATTTCTCAAGTGTTACAGATCAACTGAAGTCATCTTACCTCCACAGTTTTTTTTTTTTTAGCATCATTATAATATCTGAAGGCATAATTAAGAATTAAACATTTACTTTGAACAAATCTCTGCAGCTTTTATATAAACCAGATTTAAGTGGATACAACTGGACAATCGTGATCCCATTTTATTTCATTTTAATATAAAAAATAATGTCTGTATGAGAAAAAGACAACTAGTACTGTGTGCCTTTGATTCATAGATAACTTGTGTGCTTTAATTCAACTTAATGAGTTTCAAACAGCTAATTTTTGCACTGTGACTGTGTCTATGTCCCTTCATTGAACTGGTTTTTAGTTTCTTCCTTACACGTGTGCATAAACGCCAATTCATTCCATGTCTTCTGCTGAAAAAATGCCTCTTTAATTAAAAGGTACTTTACAAATCAATGTGCCTTGATCACCCAGTTAGCTCTCAGCGGTGATATTATTTACTTGTCTTGTAGGGAATAAAAGACATGCAGAAGCAAGCCGATGGAGAGAAAGAAAGAAAGAAAGAAAGAAAGAAAGAAAGAAAGACATAGTGTGGCCTAAGGTGGAACAGGCAATGTCATGTTTACGTAACAAGCTTAATAAAAAAAGTGAAATTATAAATATTACATTTAAAAACAACTAGTGCTGCTTATTTTATGCATTACTTTATTTATTTACATATTCTTTATGCTGGTGTTTCATGTCTTTTATGGTTTTAAATGTTACTGCACAACAGAGTTGATTCTATTGGATATAATGGACTAGATGTCTATACCTGTTATGTTGTCCAGCAGCTGTGTGCGCATGTACATGTAAAATTAAGACATTATTTGACAACTTTAAATTGCTTTTTGTAGTTAAGGGTGAGGTGTGAGATGGGTCCTCATAAGAATAGACAAACAAGTGTGCGTGTGGAGACAGATTTTCTTTTCTTTTCCACGTTGTCGCTCGTGATGATTTGTTTGTGTGTGTGTGTGTTTTCCCCTCTCCACCTCCACTTGATATAAACGTCCCTTCACTGTCGCATGGTGCTCCCGTGCAGTCAGACCCGTCAGACCCGCATGTGTGTCGGTGTTGACACTCCGTGGACGCACAGTGACCCGGCGGCGAAGGGGACACTTTTTGCAGCGTGCGGGCTATAAAGAGAGGGAGTGGCGCACTGGTGAACAGTGAGGAGAGAGACTCCACGCGCACACAGCAGCGCGGCAGCACCCGGGATAACATGATTAGCGCTGTGTTTGGTCCACCGCCGAGCACAGCTAGATGCAGCACAGGGATCACTGTGCGGGGGGAGAGAGGAGACGCTTCATCCGCCACATGGATCTTCTCTGTTTTCTATTGATCTTCCTAAAGAAGTTACCCGCTGACAGTTTCTTAGTGCCCGTGCGTCCCTGGCACTGGAGAGGTCGTGGCAGGTTGTGTTGCCTCAGGTAAGATTTTTTCAAATCTTATACATCCTGTAGGTTTTTTCATTATTTTAATTTTTTCTTAGTATATTAAGGAGAGAGTTGATATTATGCTTTGGATGTTTGCAACAGTCATAATATAAAGGATAACTGGTGGCATGAAGCTTCTAGATCTGATTTTTTTTTTTTTTCCTCCTCATATTTCCAGATGAACTGACAGATGTGAAAATCCATTTCAGCTATTCCATGAGGTGGCAGTGCACAATGAAAGAGAAAAACCCATCCTGGAAAACCTCAGAGGAGTGATTCACTTCCCTCCCTCTCTCTCAGCCGTACTAGCTCTGTCCGTCCTGGTGGATGATATCTTAACCCCAGCTGAACTCACTTAACAAGTAGTCCAATCTACTCCAATGGAGTTTAACAACAAGACCAACCAGACGCTTCCAGAGGCGGCTCCTTACAGCCTTCAGCTGCCGCTCATTGTGCTGGTGGGGATCCTGATGCTGCTCACGGTGTTTGGGAACGTGCTGGTGGTCATAGCTGTGTTTACAAGCCGGGCCCTGAGGGCGCCGCAGAACTTATTCCTGGTGTCTCTGGCATCGGCGGACATTTTAGTGGCTACCCTTGTGATGCCCTTCTCCTTGGCCAATGAGCTCATGGGATACTGGTACTTTGGCAAGGTGTGGTGTGAGATATATCTGGCACTCGATGTTCTTTTCTGCACCGCCTCTATTGCTCACCTCTGCGCCATCAGCTTAGACCGCTACTGGTCCATCACACAGGCCATCGAGTACAATCTAAAGAGGACGCCGCGGCGCATTAAGTGCATCATCTTCATCGTGTGGGTCATCGCGGCAGTTATCTCCTTCCCGCCCCTTATCACCATGGAGAAAGAGAACAGCGATATGGGCGGCGTGTGTAAAATCAACAATGACAAGTGGTACGTCATTTCCTCCTGCATCGGCTCCTTCTTCCTCCCCTGTGTCATCATGGTGCTGGTCTATGTGCGGATCTACCAGATTGCCAAGAAGAGGACGCGGGCGCCTCCAGGAGACCGGAAGCGGATGCCAAAGACGGCCACAGTTGCTGCCGCTGATGCAAAGGAAAACGGCCTGGGTGCCGAGGACCACCTCTGCCAGGAGAACCTGAACGGCAAGCGGGACGTTGAGCTTAAGAAAGGGGTGGGAGGAGAAGGGGGAGCAGAGGAGGAGAAAGGAACGATCAATGGAGTGGATATTGAGGAGTCGTCGTCGTCTGACCACAAAGTGAAGAACCCCTGCTCAATCAAAAAGAAAGTGTCCAAGAGGGGAACCAAAATGAGCCAAATCAAACCAGACAATGATGCCCACAAGCAGGTGCAATGCAACAAAGGCAGCCGCTGGAAGGGCCGCCAGAACCGAGAGAAACGGTTCACCTTCGTCCTGGCCGTGGTCATCGGAGTGTTCGTCATCTGCTGGTTTCCCTTTTTCTTCACGTACACGCTGACGACGGTGTGCGAGTCGTGCCCCGTGCCTGACACCTTGTTCAAGTTCTTCTTCTGGTTCGGTTACTGCAACAGCGCTCTGAACCCCATCATTTACACCATCTTCAACAATGACTTTAGGAGGTCCTTCAAAAAGATACTGTGCAGGCGGGACGCTCGGAGGTACGCGTGACAGGCTCCACCGCCGTGTACATACTTGTTTTGTTGCTATGTTGTACATCGAGGCCATCATACGTGGATCACCTACTCGTGAACGCTCTATGGTAGAACTGCTTGAACAGGCTTCTCTGCAGAATGAGCTTTTTACGTCGCAGCATTTTCTCTTCCCCAAACGTCCGTCACCCACAGCTCCAACATGACCACGGCCACACAGGACGCCACAGTGAAGACATGTTTTTATTGTAGATTTTATTGTATTTTTATTTTTATAAAACAAGGAAAATATAGTGAAGTCCATCCTATGTGTTGTACAGAATGACCTGTCTGAATATTTGTCTCTATTTTGATGATGAGATGATGATGAGAATGAATATGAGGAAGGTGATGATGATGATGGCTCTTTAAAGAATAAAACCTATTACATGAACTGGTCTCAGGACTCCAAAGCTCCCTCTTGCACACTGTGGGAACCGTGTTTAATAGTATGTGCAGTGATCCGGCACGACTTTATTTAAAATGCAAATTCACTTATATTATAGGAAACATTTGAGAAACACGTCCTCTCATGCAGCGCTTTAGTGATGGAGAGAGCGACGCCGTCCCTTCAGCTGCTCTCCGACAGTGAGAGGTCAGTGTCTTTTCTTCGAGTCTGTTGATTCTGAACCTTGAGGGAGATTAACAAGGCATCGAGCTCTAACTGAGCAGGAATGGAATTTGTGAAAAAAGCTTTTTTTATTTCAGTAGCCTTAGATATTAAGACAACAAAACAACTAAATTCCTTTTTTTTTTTTTTACATGGCAGTGTATCCTAGTCAGATCTTGAAACAACTGTGAATGATGGAAACAGAAGAAGTGGAGAAGCGATGGTTCATTTGGCATTATGTGTTATTATAGTATGCATCATTAAGGAAAGACATAGAGCTTGTCAAACTAGAACCTGAATGGCTGCTGTCTCTATCAACTCTGAGACAAAGAGTGACTATCAACTATGCCGAGGATACATAGAATATGGCTTCTACCAAGTGAGTGTGTACGCAAATGAATTCCTTTTGATAATCAGGGAAGGCAGCTGAACCCGCACCATCCTCACAAAGCTTTAATGATCCTTCAGGGAATTTCTCTGTAGTAGCCTATGTCCATCTCTTTGTCCAGCAGACCCTGGTGTGCGCCCGCATTCAGCTGCTCGAGTGTTTCCCTGCACGTTTACAAGACGTGCAAGTGTGGGGAGCCTGTGAGAAAGAGGGAGGGACGGTGTGTGTGTGAGTGAGAACATGTGTCTGTATTTGCAGCTCATATAAACACAAGTGGGAGGGGGGGAGCTCCCACTGGACAGACAAGTTTGCTGAAGTTGTGTATTGCTCCGTGTTAAATTATAGGGGAAATGTTGTGGGAGACTATGGGATGTTGGAAAAAAGTTGTCAAACATCCGCTTAAGAAAAAAAAAAAAATTAGAGATAGATAGAGACGCAGGGAGAGACAAAGGTCATGTAGTTAAGTAAAGGCCTTCCTGTCCGACAAAGTTGTCATTTGTTTTTACATTAAAAAAATAAAAAAATTCATCTAAACGGGGACAAAATAGATCCTCAAGGACATTAGACACATGGAGATTATAATTACAGAATGAATAATCACATGTTGTTGTGCGTCTTATGAATGAAATAAGCTATAAAAAATACAACCTTTAGCTTGATGTTGTGGCCGATATTAGCTCATGTTTGCACTCTGTGGGTCAATAAAGTATTGTTTATCTCACATTTTAGTATGACTCTTCACTATGTGGGCTACTCTGCACGAGGGCGTTTAATCTCCACATGCTGCACATAAGTTTATTGGTATCTCCCTTTAAATGAATATTTTCTCTTTCTCACAGAAAGTCTTCATCTCTTCCATGGACATGTTTTCCATGCTGACCTGTGGCAGGACGGTAGCATAAGTCAAAATGAGAATTTCACCACGAAAACTCTTTAATCAGGAGAGACTGTGAAAGTGAATGAGATTACAGATTGTGTACAAATTAAATTTGTCTTTATAGAATCTTTAACACTTGGACTTAACAGGGGTGAAAAGGATCTGGCATGAGCAGAGACACAGTAAATCCCCCTCGGAGTCCAGACACTGACAGTAATGCGGTGGATGATGAAGAATGATAGACCTGATGATACTACAAAGACCGGGAGTTTGATGACGAGTGTTTTTCTGCAGCATGAACTGACCAAAGCAGGAAGACGGCAACATATTTCAAGAAATGATGCGTTGCTATGAGAGGGGTGAACTGTGAGCGAAAAGAGAAGACTTCCTGAGTGAACTCAAGGCCTGCTCACACTAAGTCTTTTGTCCATGGAGAGCTGCTTCACCTGCGACTCCATTCACACTAAAGTGAGTCCATGTCAGTGTCTCTACACGGAGACGTCTCGCCGCAGGGGTTCATCCTCATTTGTATGCTCTCATATTCTTTGAGTTGTACAGTACATGTGAGGACCTCCTCGCATAGTCTCAAGCAAGTTTCCATGGTTACCGTCTCCTTTTACTGTCTTTTTTGACCACAACAAGAGCGTGCCACCAATTGGAGCATGCACAGTCTGTGTGCGTGCGGTCTGCATGGACTCAAACTGGAGGCGTGCTCACGTTTGTCTGCTTAGGGTCTGCGACGACCACCGTGGAATTTGGCAGATGATGAAATTTACAGCGCGTGGCCCAGAGCGGATCTCAGAAACAGAAAGTGTGAGCCGGACTTTACGCTGGAGCGTCGTTAAACAGGAACAGTAGTTATGCAATTTGGTGTTGAAGCTTCACTTTACAATTGGTTGGGTCCATGTTTAGCACAGAATGAGGACTGTTGGTTTCATCTCCTCTCTTGTTCTCAGGCTTCTCCTAATGTTGCAAAACCCTAAATCTGATCTTGATTAGAATGAAGTTCCATCTTGTTCTCAGTCCAAGCGAAGAGATCCCAAATATTCACCATCTCTGCTGCTCGTGTTCGTAATATTTGTCATGCAACAAGGCAATTGAAAATTGATGGCAGACCATTGAACTTGTGCTTTATTAGTGTTTTTTATATATGTTGTGTTTGTTCTTGTTTTGTCCTCCTCTCTGTCTCTGTCTCTCTGTATCACGCACGTCAACAAGCAGCAGTGATATCATTAGGCGGATGTGCTCGCTGACAGCCTATTGGAAGAAGCCAGCTGTTGAAGTCCCCCTCACTCACACACACACACACACACGCACACACACACACACACACACACACACACACACACACACACACACTAAGCCTCTGGGAATCGGGGCATGGATCATCAGGTTAGAGTGCACATCCATCTCAAAAGGGCTATATGCATGGTGGCTAAGTGCAGCTACCACTCAGAAAGACAGGGACAAAATGTCAAAAGCCGCAAAAATCACACAGAACAAATGAAGTTGCGTTTGAATCATGCGCGTTGCCTTCGAGACGTCAGTCTGAGTTAGTTTTTGTTGAATGTGTGTTTGTTGGAGGTGTTTTTATAGATGTGGGAGTGTCATGTCGGGTATGTCTGCTTCATGTATCTTTACTGTAGGTGGCCGGGGGTGAAAAGGTCAGGATGACAGTGAATATTGACTGAGTCGCCCACATACGCCTGTACATTTTTTTTTCCCTGGTGTGTGACGTCAGCCTGTTTGAGGTGGCTGCCGTTTACGCTGATTACTCATTGTGTTACTGATGACTCACTGTTGTTTTCTCCTACTTTTATTTGCCATTATCATATATCACCATTGTTGTCATAATTATGTGAAATATGAGTGGACACCAGTGTGTCTGACAGCTGCATGGTTGCAGGGGATTTCTGTGAATGTCCGTTTAAAGTAAAAAATAAAAAATAAAAAATGGACAAGGCACAGGTCAAATCATGAATCTTATAAACATTACACAGTGAAACTGGAAGACAACATTCCTTTTATAAACATAGTGTACTTAGCATCATCCAAGTACAAACAAATTTCTTTGTTAATGTATTATTTTGTACTGTCAGGTCATTGTTGGCTCTCTGACAAAGGACTCTTACAGTAAAAGTGTTTTGAAGGTCTTATTAGTCTCAGTCTTATTAACAGCTTCTGGGTCTGATTGGAGACACAAAACAATGCCGGGCAATGGATATTTCCCTGGGAAATAATTTGTCTAGACGAATCTATTTTCCAGGAGCTCATTATGATTGAGAGCAATCAGTTCCCATCATCCCAGAGACCGCACAGCATTATGCGACATGATTATTAGACTTGCGATTTAATTTTCTCTGCCTGAAAAAAGAGAAAAAAAAAGAGACGTTGGTACAGGGTTTGATGTTCCAGTGCCCTGCACAAAGAAAACATTTGGGGGCTGGAGCAGGAAGAGCTCGATTTCCTAAATGGCCAATTTAGTCCTGGAAATATGTTTTTTCTATTACAAAACTAGATTGGGAATTTGCAGTAAAAGCATATGAATTAAGAATCTGTTATTAATTCCACAGCCACGCCTCAGTGTTAGAAAGTAATATAGAGGGCTCGAGTTAATGTGTTTTCATACAGTTGAGTGCTGTGTTGTTTTTGTTGTTTTTTTTCTTTCTCACTGCTCTTGAACGTAGCCCTTCAACATCTCCTCCTTTCCTCTCAGGGTCAAAGGGTATTTGACACACCCCCTGGCTCTGTGGCCTTCTTCTTCTTCTCCTGCCATGTGCTTCTAGCTCCCCTTCGTCACACAGCAGAGGTACGTAGCCTAACAACTGGTTTTACTTTAACGGAATACTTCACTGATTTGCATTTAGCTTTGTATTATTAGAATAGGAGTGGTATATTTGAAAAAGTGGTTTTCCCTGAGTCGAGAAATATCTTCATTCCTTTGTTTGTTACGTGCCCACCAGTGACACTTGAAACTGCAACACTAATTCCGCACTTTTTAGACCCACTCGTAGGGGGGCGGGACCTCATTCCCAGAATGTAAACAGTGTCCGCCATCTTTGCTAACAGTTACGCTAACAGGAAATAATGAAGATATTTCTCAACTCAGGGAAAATTTAGGTTGGGAAGTACAATTTTTCAAAAATACTACCCCTATTATAGTAATACAAAGTTAAATGCAAATTGGAGAAGTATTCCTTTAAGATAAAGTGTCATTTTGGTGGACTTAGTGACTGTTGCTACTGTGGCTCCCTGGTTACAGCCCTATTGATACCACAGTAGAAAGCAGGGACTTGAACAACTGTAATGTAGAGTATACTGAGTCACCTTCACGCCTCCACCTGCTTCTGTTTTTGACACTTTTTAAGGGATTCAGCACAGCTTCTCGTAAACGTCATAACACGTTTGTTTTATTCTTTCAATATTGTAGTTCCCTTTTTCTTCACGTGTCAGTCTGCTACCCTTCATTGTTTGCTGTCGTAAAAGGGGATAGTTGTAGGTTATTTTAGGTTGTGTATGACATACATGGTCAGCATAGTTGAAGGAAAAGCAGCCACTTGACTCAAAGGCTTGCTAACTCAAGTTTCCAGCCGGGATAAAGCTGTTTAACGGCGAGATTCGGTGCAGAAAAGAAATATCTGTTAGGTGACACAGGAACAGCAAAGTGAGTGTAAGGCAGAGAGGGCAGATGAAGTGGGCTGCTGTAGTGTCTGTAATGACTGTCTAGTGTGTGCTGATGGACAGGCCAGTGGGCGTTTGAAGGAGATTATACCTGAGGACGCTGCTGTTTCATTGCTTCGGCCCTTAATGACGGTGACGTTATGAAAGCAGCTGCTGCATGAATAACAACTTCTGTTTGTCATGAATTTTCGACAAGTGTGTTCAAAGAGACAAGTCTGTCATCTGTTTTTTTTTCATGTTAATCTTCAAAGACAAAAGACTGGGAGTTAATCTTGTGTCTGAATCTGTTTTGCCCAACTGCCTGTGCATTTGTGTGTGCTAGTAAACAGACTTGGAAAGATTGTGTTAACATGACAGTTGCCAATGGGCTTAAGTTTAATGTGATAATACAACTTTAGCAGCACAAATTTGTCGAACGCGTGTTTCAACATTGCGATGTCTGGTGCTGGCAGATTACTTTGTAAGCAGGATTTAATGCACGCTGGCAACATATTGCACGATTGCTGTCCACTGATTAACAAAAAAGCTCAACAACCTCAGACCATTACATCAAAAAGATCGGAATCAGCGATTATCCCCTCTTTTGAGGGTTCTTTTGTTAAAATGAAGGAACTTCACATTCCAGAAATCCAGAAGTTTTATGTAAATGCACAAGTATAGAATAGAATAGAAATACTTATATACTATTCTAAATAGTTTTAACATAGCAGCAATACAATCCAAAAAATAATTTGAAACATAAAATGTACAACAGTGAAACCTCTACAACCTGACTTGACTATGATGTTTTAAGCCAAATATTTACAAATGCTTAAGACCTTGACATGAATCGTGCTCACCTGCATTAGCAGGGCAAACATTTGTGCTCAGGAATATATTTATAATGACTTTTCAGTTTTGTTATTAAACCTTTAAAGCTCAACACAACAATATAGCCACCTTTTTCTGGCAGAGAGACGGCAGAGATGAATCACTGACATAAAAAGCAAACGCATCAAAGATGGAGCGATGGGTTAGGTCGTAGTCATCACTTCATATCAGGCACAGGATCCAGTAATCTTCTTGCTGCGAGGCAACAGTGCTAGCCATGTGTACCACCGTGAGGCCCTCCTCTAGCTCAGTACAACCGAAATAATAACATATACTAGTGAAAGGCTTGGTGTGGCTCTTCAGTTAAATTCAATTACAAAGTTCCTTTCATCCTCTTTTGTAATTTGTATTTTCTGGAACAGAAGTAGTGGAATTATTGAGCCAGAGTGTCTGTCAGCCTTCAGTCACTATGATTTGTTCTTCCTCTCGGTCCTCAGTGTTACTTTCATCACAGAGTTTTCTCATTGTCCTCTTCTGTGGCTTTATCTGAGCAGTAATCTTAATGATTTTATAATTTAGGTGATAAGTAACGCAATATAAAAAAGTCAATTGTGCACACTTGTGGCAACAATCAAACTTAGTCCCTGTGTAACCTCAGTCATCCATCCACCCACTGTTATCGATCCGTGCATCGTCCCCCTAACAACAAGCAATGGTTCTGAATGGCTGCGTATATAAATACAACATCGGTACAAAAGTAATCGTGCCAGTGTCTGGTAACATTAGCAAGAAACCAAGTGCAAGTGCAGATTATGATCTTGTATGTGGGTGTTACTGCGGCACATTCCATTCGTTTGGTGGATGGAGGTGTTACCGGGATTAATAATTCATTTTTCATATCATTTCATATAATTATGAAAGAGACAATCCAGATGATTTGAAATTGTGGAAGCAAATTGCTAATTGAGACCAAGGCCAAAGGTTTGTAAGCAGCCAGTGTGTCTTGGGAAGAGAGGCTAAACAAGAGAGATAAATCCAGTGAGAGAGAGTAGACAGCGAAGTGAGCACACAGGCTGCTTTGGGGGGAACAGAGTTCATTTCATGAACAAGCCTCCATTTGTTTGCATGACAAGATGCGGAAACTTCAAGCTGCTAATTCTTGTTTATATGTTTATATCACATCTTATCCAAACTCTATTCTGACTGTCCCTTCTCATATTGCAGTTTCCCTGACCCTTTTTTTTCTTTCCACAAAGCTGATGTGATTCCGCCTCTTCCCTGCAATGAGAATAATCATATTTCTCTTATACAAAAGGCTCATATTTCATATCAATGCCAGTGGTAAATTAGTTTGAAGCCTAGGTATGGAAAATGGACTTGATGGCCCATATTTATGGGAGAATTGGGTTGTGTGGCTGGCAAATACAAATGGAAGAAAACCACTGGTATTCTCTGTGGAACATTGTCAGCCAGTCAGAAGACAGCAGCCAAGTAGTGTGTACATTAAACAGTGGAGCACCTGAGACAGTGAGGGTTTGTGACTTCAAATGGTCAGTGTGGGCTTTCAGTGTAGACTCATTTTATTTGCAAAACATCCGGATATTCAGGTTTGAAACCTTCCCTAAACTGACATAAACATGATTTGATGGCATCACAGAGAAAAATAGAACCCCAACAATAAATTACCTTTTTGATGGCTACAATAATTTGGACGTAATAAACTACGTAATTTCTACTTTTTTCTTTTTACTTGAAACAAGAGACATAGCAAAGTAATTGAACAAATGTGGAGAGAAGTGTGAACAAATGTGTGTGTGTGTGTCATGAACGAACATACACAGAGTTGACTGAACTAACTCAGATTAGCTGTTCTGGAACTGAAAACATGTTTTCCAGCTTCAGGGTTCATCAACTCACAGTTCAGGATAAGAGTTGTTTAAATCTGCTCTCTGAAACAGGTTTCTAAATCTGAACGGGCAAATAACCACAACCCAACTCTGACTAATCTAAAAGCAACTGTGGCTACAAGGGCAACATTTAGTTCATTGCTCGCTCAGAGGGGCAGAGCAGAGCAGAACACGAGACCAGTGGAGCAAAAATGGCATAAATCTGGTACCTATTTGGTTAACCTGGAGATTACTTCTTTGACAGATGTTGTTCTTTGGCTGCTGCCCAGGGACAACAGCCATGAAGCTGCACACTGATGTAACAGAAGGTCTGATTCTCATAATCTTTACTAGATTAGGATTATCCCTGGTCATGTCTGCATGAAACCACACAGGCGGCAGCCTTGAACTTTTACCTTTTAAGAGGATTTATTAGCAGAGATTGAATGTAAAGTGTTACCTATAGCTATGTTTTTCAATGATACAAAATATATTTGCTTTCCATAGCCTGAGAATGAACCTTTTATATGTACCTTTTTTTGCAAGAGCCTTGATTTGCAGAGTGTGAGCTTCACATTTTGAAGGAGACGCTTACTACACAAAGAGAAAAACGGCATATTCTCTGGGATGTGAAGGCCACTGCACTTCCTTAACGGGTGTGAGAATGGGAGGAGTGAGCGGTGGACTCCTCTGTTGTTTATTGCAATCTTTAGTCCCACCATTAAGACGATAAGACTTGTGTGTGTGTGTGTGTGTGTGTGGAGTGTGTGTGTGTGTGAGTGTGTGTGTGAGAGCCTACTTTTTCTCCATCCTAATAATAATAATAATAATAATAATAATAATAATAATAATAATAATAATAATAATAATAATGGCCAAAAGCTAGAAATGAATGAATGAATGAATGACTGTCCCGTAAGTTATTGAAGCTTTCCGTGTCTTCTTACCAGCAAAGGCCAAGGGTCATGACAACTTGAGGTCAGAATTTTAATAAACTAAATGAAATTCCTGATTGTAAAAACTCTTGTGAGCATTGCCCCCTTGAGACGTGTTCTTTTCCCAAGGCATTTACAGACGCAAACATTAGATTCTAAAGAATGGGATGAATGCTCATCCTATGAGCCAATAGATTTCATGCTTTATCTGAAATGATGTCCCTGTGAGTACATCCACTAATGATCAGGACTCATTTTGACATCATACAACTCTGTTAGCATAACAAACTATAAGAAATTTGCAAGAAATTTGGGCAAAATAAACCATTTTGATGAGTCAAGGATTTATAAAAGGGATAATCAGAGCCGCTATTAACATCCTTCCAGGAAGATCTGATCGCATGCAAGGCCATTTACACCTGGGCATTAAAATGTATCATGGATGTCTCTCCTGTGACCACATGAGTTCAGATCTTGCCTCCCCCGCCCTCTATTCAAATACAAAATAAACACATTTCGTGTCAAGGATTGTTTTCCAGAGGGCAAAGTCAGAGCCGCTGACTGTTTATCCTTCCAGGAAGATCTGATCGCATGCCATTTGTGTCTGCACATTAAAATGTATCATGGATGTCTCTCCTGTGACCACATGAGTTCAGATGTGCCTCCCCCGCCCTCTATTCAAATACACACTGTCGTGTCTGTTTTCCAGAACAAAGTGATGTCTGACTGTTTAAATGTGTCTACATGTTTGTGTGTGTGTCTGCACAAGTGACGAGGTAGAGGGAAAGAAAAAAACCCAAAGGAGTCGAGAGAAGCTGAGTAAAAGCAAAGCACCACTGTTGTAGAGTGAAAAAAATATATTAACCGTTACAAAAATGTTGGTATTGTTAGTATAGTACCATTCAGACCTGTATGTAGTCCGGATCACACGGGACAGATGTTGATACCAAGTCTAACTGCCACGATCAGGCTCAGCAAGTTAAATCAGTCCAGCAGAAGTTATTACTTCAAACGCTGCATCCAGACACTAACTGGCCAAAAATGACATAATGTATCTGCATGTGCATGTTTACAGCTGGGCGACGCTGAGACGTGCACGAGCCATGAGATGAAACTGGATGGGAACTAAAATGGAGCAGAGGAGCTGCAGTTCAGGCTTCAGAGCAACTTTCTCTAATAAGTTCTCTGTTGAGAAGGCCACAGTTTGGAAGGTATTTCCCATTCATTCATTTTATTATTTCATAATATCCGGCCATAATTCTCCGGCCTCCTCCCACTGTACACAAACTTGCAGTATGGGGATTAGGTGACTCTAAATTGGCCATAGGTGTGAGGGTGAATATTTTTTTCTCTCTATGTGGCCCTGCGATGGACTGGGCGAACTGTCCAGGGTGTACCCTGCCTATGTCAGCTGAGATGAAGGATAAAGCGGTAGAAAATGAATGGATTGATGTTTAAAGGAAAAGGAATGAACAACAAACTTTTTTTTTTTTACCTCTTTCCTGAAGCATGGCTTCTGCTAAATAAGCATTGACCCACATATTGAGTTTAACTCTCACCTGCAGGCATGAATTTGTAAATATTTGAGCTGAAATGAAACACAATTGCTCAACAGAAATCAGGCGGCAGACAAATATGGCTTTGTTGGATAAAAAACGTGGTAGCGACAGGTGGATTTTGTGACCTTGTCAGCATTGCTCCTTCAAATAAGCTGATTACACAGACTTGTTGCAGCAAATTAGACTCCATTAAAACAAACAAAAAGCATTGTTTTACAACAGGAGCGCGGGACAAATCCTGTGCACTCTGTGTAACCTCTAACTGCTGATTGTTTGCTCAGGTTATGTTCCACAAATTGCCAATGCATCAATCACATCTCCTCCCAACAAAGGTTGAGGTCATGTGAGCAGAGCACAGTGTGGAAAGATGTTGGCCAGAGTGTGGAACTGCATATCAAAAACAAATCTGGAGCATCACCTTATCTCTCTTTTATCTCTTGTCTCCCCCTCACCATCAATCTGAATTGTGTCTGAGGACGAGGAGGATGAGGAACTACAGTTTTGAAGCAGCTATTGTCAGAGGTGGAAAGTAATGAATTACATGTACTTGCGTTACTGTAACTGAGTAGGTTTTTTTGTGTACTTTAAATTTGTAATTTAAAGTACACAGTAAGTTTTTTGGAAGTACTGTACTTCACTACATTTAAATCACTTGAAAATTGATTAGCACTCTGTTAGCATAACTGTTAGCAAAGGTGGCGGAATGAGGTCCCGCCCCCCTACGAGTGGGTCTAAAACGTGGGGAATTGGCGTTGCAGTTTCAAGGCTCGGACCAAGTGTGACTGGTCAAGTGAGTGAGTGAGTGAGTGAGAGAGAAAGTTAGAGCATTTGACCCATGTTGACTTGATACATTATGTGTTTACATCATTTATTTTATCCGCATTTTCATTTGTAAAGGTTTGCCTTTAATTAAAAACAATCCATGTGAGATTTGTGTCCCCAACCTTGTTAAAACAAGGAACTTTTAAAGAGTAAACAAGCTACTTTCTTTTTACTTTAACTTGAGTACATTTTTAGACCAGTGTTTTTCCTTGTACTTATGTAAGATTTTATCAAAATAGTGGTACTTTTACTTGAGTAGAGTATTTCAGTACTATTTCCACCTCTGGCTATAGTTTCTTTGGTCAGTGATGTGAGTCTGTCACTTCCCCAAAACACTTTATCCAATCAGAATAAATGCCCCACCTCACCAAAACACATATATGCCATGACATCAGGGTGGGAGGGGAATGCTAATGGCGGCAACAGACAGCAAGTTAGCCAAAATATTATGTTAATGTCGGCAGCTCCAGGTTATTTTCTTCACAGGTAAATGAACCCACTAACACTCGCTAACATGTGGCTTTTGAATAGATCCAATCTGCATTCACCCCGAGGTCAAATGACTCTGCAAAAGGCTTTTGGCAATTTTCTCTTCATTCTTCTACTTCATTTTGTCAGTCCTAAAATTATGACACGCTCTGTTTAAGCAGCAGTCTAAAATCAAAAGTAAAAAAAAAGAAAAAGTAAAACACCAAGGCCATGTGTTTTTCTTTTTTTCTGTTTTGTGTTGCGTTTTCCGCTTCTGATCATACTGGTTTGTGACGTTAAACGTGACTCAGTGGGTAAATAAACAGTAAGTACCTCCTCTACTGGCAAATAGGAAAGGAGCCAATTGCCTTTTTTAAAGTGTTTTCACGCATTTGAAAATGTTTACCTGCTAATTTTCGGTGTAAAGAGCTATTGGTTTAACAAAGCACTGTCATCACAGCATTATGTCTCCATGTTTGTCCATCCATCCATCCATCCGTGTGTGTGTGTGTGTGTGTGTGTGTGTGTGTGTGTGTCTGTGTGCGTGTGCATGTCTGTAGTGTAGCCTGTGAGCACACATTTTGATTCAGGCCCATTTTTGTGAGGACAATTTGACCTAGTGTGGACATTTTATCTGGTCCTGAGGGTTAAGAGTTGGGTTTTAGGCTAAGCGGCTAGGGAATGCATTACAATGTGTATTAGTGTACTCACTCGTGATGCTGTTTTCAAGGAAATGTTGGTTTAAACTGTAGCAATAAGAGTCAGTCTTCCACACTTTTTGATCTCGGCAGCGATTGAAGACACTGTTTCCCAGATCAGCTCTGCTCGGAAGGCTCCACATCGCATTTCCCCTTTAACCTCTCCTCCATCTGTCTCTTCCCTTCACATCCCATGTGGATATATTTTTGCCGAGATTCCAAAGTAGCAGACGTATATGAGCACAGACTTCAAACCAGACGCCTGCGTTGATTTATCTAATTCTGTCATTCTTCAATTTACCGAGGCTTTCAGTGGTGCGGTGGTGGTGGTGGTGGAGGTGGAGGTGGGCTGAAAAAGAGATGCAGCAAGTGAAAAATGAGACTGAAAGAAATGCATGGGTGGCAAATAGGTAGACGGCAGTGGGGGAGAGAGCCAGGCCGTGAATACTGATGGGATAATCATTTGAGATTCGATTGTGCATGAAAAAGCTTGTCAGCGTTGGTTGGTCTGGGAAGGGGAGGGGGCTTGTGCGAGGACAACATCTGGCATGGTCTCTCACTCTCCTCCTCATGTTTTCTGGGGTATTTTGTTTGTTTCTCTGGGAGTTACTCGGGCCATGGGGGAGTTATCCGAGGGAAATACAGACATCAATCTCCCATAACATGCAGGAGAAATAGAAACACATCAAAGTTGCAACTTCTGCTCTTTGTCAAGCATTGGGCAAGGACTATGTGATGGGATGCTCGCCATGCATGTCCTTACCGTACAGATGCATGGGAAACGGCCGACAAACCCTTCCTGTTTTATGAAACGTGTCAGAAGTCGATGAGTGAGCGGATGTTTACATTCTGGCTATCAGTCATTGTTATTCATCATCAGAATGCTGACAGCCGGAGAAATCAGTCTCACGTCTTTAAGCTTCGATAAAACTGTTTGTGAACATGTTGAATGTCTCCGCTGTTGGAGTGGACTTTGATTGAGCAGGTGCTAAGTTTCTGTGTAATAGTGCTGAACACTTGCCACTGAGTTGTGATCATAGCTGGCTCCACAGAGTGTGTGTGTGTGTGTGTTGGTCTAAGGTGGGGGCTCTCTCCTCTCCACATGGAGTCTGTCCAGAGTTCAACAGTAGTCAGTTCTCACAGGATTTCAATTGTCCTCCGAGGATTAAGTGATAAACAGCCAAGCTTATTCTGGTACGAACCCCTCTCCACCCTCACCCCCTATCCACCCATCTACCCTTACTTCCTCTCCTTCCTTGCATACTTTCTTCTCTCCTCTCCCCCTTTCTTATCCATCTATTTGTCATTTAAATGTGTTTGCTTATCATTCAGCTCCACTTCTGTCTACCACTTGGTTCTTCTCTCCTCTCTCCATATATCCAATTTCCTTTCCTCTTCTCCTCCATTCCTTCCGTTTGTTTGGTCTCATCTCTGCCTGTTAATTTACACCTCTCTTTCTTTTTTCCTGTCACTCCACTTCCTCTCCCCTCCCAACCCCCTTTGCTATTCTACTCTTTCTCTTCATCCTCTCTCTCCTCCTCCTTTTCCATCTGGTGACCTCTCCTCCCTTGCGACCATTTCACTAAGTGGGAACATGTAGCAGAATCATGAAAACAACAGGCCAGACACAAGGCAGAGGATGTGACTGCTGCCACGAGATAAGACACCAGCTGCCTCTTCACTCGCACATGTACACACATGCACACGCAAACACCCCGTCTCCTGTACATAGGTTGGCAGGCAGGTAATCACTCCTACATTTCAGTGGACAGGAGGGGGATTCAATTGCAGCGAGCGCGTACGTAATTTTGGTGTCGTCTCAAAGGTGCCGCATCGCCACTCTGATTACAGATTCATTTTGCAGGGGGATGATGAACTTTCACTCCTCATCATGATGAGATGCTGGGGAAATGCCGTAGCCCCAGGAACAATCACAAACACTACAATTAATATTGTAGTGCTTTGTCGTGCTTAATCTGCTGCTGTGGAAAATAAATGCAGCCGCGTGGACCCAAGTGTTCCGAGGGTTTTACCAATGACAGCCCAGCAAATAAGGAACAAACAGGAACATCATCGTTCACCTGTTGTTTGGGGAAAACATGAGTAGAAAAGCAAACCGCAAGTAAGAAGACAGCATGGGTGGACATGGCAGTTTTTGTATACATATGTAGGCATGTTCTACAGCACATGTGTCAAACTGCACCACTGTGAGAGGTGATGGAATAGAGACAGAATATAAGACTAAATGTATTTGCCGGCAATATTATTGTAATAATAATAATAAGACATTCGGTTGTAATCATCGCTTTATTAAATGTATTACACTCAACATGAAATTTCATATATTAAGCTGTTTTAATCACAATTATTTGCTAAATTTTCAATTTAATTCTCCGTTTTTGTGCATGATAAATACGTTTTTATTGTGAATCATTTTATATCAAAACAAACACTTTTACTTTGCAATTCTGTCTAATATCATAATGAATATTTATATTGCCCACCGGCTACTAAATAGTTGTTTTTTCCACTTGTTTTCCTCTATGTCGGCCCCCGCTTGACCAGACTAGATGCTCATTGGCCCCCAGGTCATTTGAGTTTGACACCCCTGTTCTACAGTCACAGTCTGTGGCAAGAGATTGCAGTGTTTACTCGGAGCAAGATGTGTCCATCATAAAACAAAGGTAATGGAGTGAGGTACAGGAGGCGCGCCCATCCCTCACAGTGAGAGTTAGTGAGAGTGTGTATGTGTGTGTGTGTGTGTGCGCGTGTACGTGGTAGACTGCACATGTCTGTGCGATTATGGTTGTTTGCATTGATGTACTGAATTGAAGTGTTTTCCTGTCACACTGAATGAATCATATCATATATACTAGTGATTGAGAAGCATAATTACTCACACGATGGCACAACCCTGGTTCTCTTATAAAACCCTATAATGTCATTGGTGAAACGTGTTTGAAACGGCCGCTTACGCCGAGACATGCTCGAGCGTTACATACACACGTTGTATGCGTTAAACTCATTGACCGCTTGATAATATAGAGGATCAGCTTTCAGTCACGTTATTCCAATCCAAATGATCACAGAATTTAATGTGGTTTCTGCTGCTTGTATCTGCTTCACTTTGAACCATGGCTTTAACCAACCTTTTTAAAATGGTTAATTCTGTTCTACTGTGTGGATCTTTGCCCTAATGTTATTAGTGCTGTCACATCTCCACAACTGCCAGTGAAGTGTGTTAAGAAACTCACTGAAGTATTGAATTGAGTATTCACACAAGGTCTTTTTTTTTTTTTTTACGCTGCATGCTGAAATTCCATTAAAGAAGTAACAAAAGGCAGGGGACACGGGTGAAAAGAGATGCAGATGAACTGCGGCATTTCCTTAAATGAAAGGCAACGCACAGCATAGTGAGAAGACATGATTCATATCTGCACTTTAGAAAGGAATGAATACGTTCTACATTTACCCAAGTGCTCGACTCAACTATTTCAAAGCTGTACTTTTTTATACAACTTAACACGTCACAAAAACATGGATGTTTTTTTAATTCAATTTACCTGCTATGGTCACTACTTATAGTAGTGACTTTACCATCAGATACAAAAAAGGTTCTGCTTTACGGTAACCCAGAAGTAAATAGTAAAAGTACACATTATATATTCATATGTTATAGTACATAAACTGAATACATCCAGAAATAAGGGAATCCTACTGTGTACACAAGCTTGTCTCTAAATTTCCCTCCTTTCTAGTGGTTAACAATGTCATGAGCCATGAGAATAAACTGGAAAGTGATGGAAAACCTGGAAATCTAAAATGATGTTCTAAAAGACGAGAGTCTGCAGCGAACAAGGGTACCGACAGAGCTCCTTGCATATCAGAAGGCGTTTTATATTTAAAAAGTATAATCCACAGTTTTAGGCACCAGCTCATTATTTTAAAATGTTTTATAAAGACATTCTTGCTGCTCTAGCTTTTACACATGGAGGAATCAGATGTGTTGAACATGTTTTCACAGAATAATGATCTTGTGTGCACAAGATCTGGTTAAGAAAAACACTTGGCTTTGTGGTAGTCGAGAGAAATAACCTTAGGAAAGTTAAAGATCTAAATCGCACATGGGCAACCTAAGCTTATCTGGCCTGTAACGTCCTCACAGGTGACGCTTAACTTGACTACAGCTCAGCTGAACTTGAGCTAAAATTAGAGTTTTTATCCACTGGAAACAAAACATTTCAGTTTCACACCTTCACATTAATAGCATTAAACTAGTGAAACACAGCCAGACTTTTATTTTGAAAAAGCCTTAGGAAAGGAAATATATCAGTAAGGTTATGTCACAGCTATTTTTTTCCCCAGCATTTTTAGTTTTAAAATGTAATGTTGTATATTATTTCTTTAAAATGTTATATGTGTGGCGCTTCAATGGATTCATTTGGATTAGTTTGACCCGCCGTAAAAAAATCTGATCTAAATACACTTCTGTGTCTTCATAATTACAGCCACTTAACAAGTTACATCTAATCAGTTTGCATGACAATATTCTGTCCTCTTTAAAGTTGAATGCATTACTTTATGTTTCTTTTATTATCATTATATCACCAGTTTGGGATTAACTCGTTAACCTAAACTGCCTGACATTGGTATTCTACGTGCCACACAACAGCATCCTCGTCTCTAGTGTATGCATCTGTAAAATGATCAAATAAAGCCAATGCAAGAGTGGCAGCAGTACTCTGTGTTCTGAACTGGCATTGACAAATTGTGCTATAATTCATTTTATTGGTCGTAGCAAATTGTTGGTTATGGTTGTAATGCTTACAATCCACAAACACACTTTTGCTTAATGCAGCACAAACCCCAGGGCCTGTTCTGAATTTAGACATTATCATTAAACACTCTCTGCTCTGTGTTGTGAATGCACGTTACATCAGCCGCTACCTCCATGCTCTCCCCTGTTTTGTCTCCAAAGGCGGCTAAATATCTGATTCTCAGAAATGGATTCATCTCGCAAAGCTCTGGCCTTTACAATATCCGCTTGCCATTTGAGGCATTGTGTGTCATTTAACTACACCCCCACCCCACCACTTTTGTTAGTTAGTGTTTGCTCTTAGTATTGGCATCCCCTCCCCAACCCCACTTAATCCCCCGAGGTGCACACGGAAGATAATAATAGAACACCTTGTTATATAAAAAAAAACAAAAAAAAAAAACAACAACACCGACATGAGTCACTCCAATTGTTTCCTGCCAAATGAAAAAGTTGTCATGAAGCATGGAGAACGAGAGTAAACCAATCTTCCTACAGCTTTACACAGAGCAGCGCGCGCCTTTTATGGAAGTTTGCAAGTTTAAATCTTAGAGGAAAATCAAGTTTTTTATTGGAACACATCCAGAAAGTACGGTAAACAGGAAAGTATGTAGTTAGAACAGCTTTTACAGATTAAATGTTGAATATTTGATGTTAGTACATCTCTGGCTGTCCTCGACCAAACACCTGTTTGTCCTACTATTTCATGCTGCAATTATCTGCTTTGAATAAGATCTATAATGCCAGGTTTATTCAAGACATAAACTTATTGACAGTTTGCTCATATTTAAGACCAACTGAACGCTGGTCACATCATTCCAAACCAAATGCCAGTGATCACGGAATCAAACATAAAATGACCCATATTGCTGCTTATCAATTTGTATGACATTATCTGACCTTAGACCAGGGGTGGGCAGCATTTTTTTTGTGCCTTAGACCCTTGAAGGGACAAAAGACAAAGGAAACACTTCCCTTAAATGAGACCAATAGAGGAGAGAGATGATGATGATGATGGTGGTGAGGAGGAGGACGCTGGAAGTCCTGGGGAAAAAAAACAAACAGCCAGAAGCCAATGTGAAAAGAGAGGATAGGGAAAACAAAATGGAGGGAGACATCCTTTGTAAATAGCAAAAATGCTACAACAATCAGTGTCTGCATGACAAAAATGTGAATTTGGGTTTTTCATTGGCATAATTGTACATTTCTTGATTATGTATAATTTGATCAACAGGTGAAATGCAGTATAAAGAGGTAAAAAGCCTGGTGTCGTGCATACCTCACATCTTGATTATTAATGTTGAAAATGCATTGCATAGACAACACAGTGGTTTTCCAATCATTCTGGGGAAAATGCAGGGATCTGTGGCATCAAAGTAAGGGAAACGAATCTGACTATAAAGTAGGAGATCATTTACCACTTTAACACGTGTAGTTTCAGTGGAGTGACAGGCTCTGACAGCAGGCGGTAATATGTCGTAAATGATTACTGTTGGATACTGTACGTGGGCTGAAAGCTGCAGACAAGCAGCTCTTTCTAGTTCCTTTTGAAGAGAATGAACGATTCAGGATTTGGATGCTGAAGTAATGGTATAACCTCAGCATTTTTGAGGGAACAGTGCCAGATATAACACATTAAGAATATTGCAGGATCTAATCACATTCATCCTGTCAAATCCCCAACGACAGACCTGTCTATATTTCTGCATTATGAGGTAACAGGTTGGGGTGAGCGCAGAATCTCAATCCCTGTTTCTTCCACCAGTAGGTGGCGCACGTTTGCATGTTCTCCCTGTGTGTGCGTAGGTTTTCTCCGGGTTCTCCGATTTCCTCACACACTCCAAAAACATGCAGATCTGGGGATAGGGTCAATTGGAGACTGTAAATTGACTGTAGGTGTGAGTGTGAGAGTGGACGGTTGTTTTTCTCTGTGTGACTCTGCCTTTCGCTCTATGTTAGCTGGGATTGGCACCAGCGTCCCCCACGACCCTCATGTGCAGGATAAAGCTGCAGAAGATAGATGGATGGATGGAGATTACACATAAAATCAATGCAAAGATAAATGCTTGAGATGAATATTCAAAAGTCTCATGTCATCCATATGATTTCACAGTAACCAGTCAGCAATAAAACTCAGACGGAAATGGTGGAACGAAACGGAGATAGAAGCCATCTTATCTCATGGTTCTACACGGCGAGTAACTGAAGCAGATGACAAATATTGTAAATGTGGTTACATTGCATTAGAAAATCAGCCTTTGAGAAATTTTAATTAGTACAATTTCAATCAGACAAACACAGTCAGCTAAATGCAATAAGGAGTCAAACTGCTACTGCAATAGTCAGACTCAAGCTTCCCTGCATGGGTGCAGCAACAAAAGTATGGCAAAATTCAGGCCAGTACACATTCTGGACTGACGGAGAGATTGATTTTATGCTCTAATAGCTTCAAGAATTTGATATTGTTAGGCTAATGGATGGTAGACACTCTGAATGGTGCCACATGCTAAACTAGAATCATCCTAATAAGCTGAAAGCGGGGTGTTTTACCCTCTAGGGGAGCAGAGGGCGGACACACATCATTCAATGAATTGATTCCCAACAAATGTTTGTATTCTAGGACCAGGGCAAGAGCACAACTGAACCGTACATTTTTAAGTGAATGTTGACTAGTCTATTTAATTGTAAAATTAAAAACCAGCATTTTCTCCATGGGAAAACATTTCTTATTAAAGCAAAACAGAGTGGGCAACATGAAAACACATGTACTCTCTGTCTCCCTGAAGTTAAAAGCCGTGTTCTTGTTGTATGCACTATTTGTTGTTGAGGCATGTCCCTGCTGTGGCTCATCAATGCATTTTCAGACAATTACACGGGGTCTGTAAGAGGAGATTAACACAATTAATTACCATGCTGATTGTGTACCTATAGCATCATAGGACTTAATGGCCTTTGTTTAAGAAGGCACACTGGCAAAGAACACCACATTATGTAACGCAGAGGCCTGGGGGAGACATATTTGCCGAGGAAGAGTCCATTATAAACCCTTCTCATACTGTTGTTTACTGAGCAGCTGCAGGTTCTGGGAGCATCGGTGATTCACCTCTTCTCCGTGTATCTCGGTGTAAATTGCAAATAAAGTACTTGCTAAACCTGTTCCATATCACTTAGTGACAACATGAATTTTAAATGCTCGGTTTGCGGGTTGGTCTGTATTTCCGTTCCAGGAAAACTGGCATTTATGTTTCATTTCCCAAAATAAAGGTACAAATGTTTCAAAGTTCTTTCTCTTTCTTTTCTTTTTCACAATTGTAAACACAGAATATACTAATGTCTTTTCTTTTTTTTATCCCAACATCTTTAAAAATAAATCACAAAATGTACCACGGATATGCTTAATGTCACATTTCACTGATTATTTGTTTGCACAACCTTTGGCAGTAGTGACAGCCTAATCCAGATTCTTACACTTGACTGTCAGCAGTTATATTTTCCAATCTTCCTCTGCTTCTGCGCTCTTCGAAGATGATGGTGAGTCTTTCTAACCAGCAAGACCAGTGCAGTTCAGCTTCCCATGGTGCGGTTTGGAATGGGAATCCTTGATCTGGCTCGAGTGCAGACTGGAACATAACACCACAAGGCCCTGCCAATTATTATTTGGCAAAAGAAACAGCCCTGAATCCTCTCCCAGTGATAATGCGCGGGATATCTTAGAATGATGCCCTTTGTGTTTCTCCCATTCCATTCCCATTGTTGCCTAAAGCAACAATTCTCAGTCGGCCAGTCCACAGATTGTATTGTGTCTCTCCCTCCATCCTTTTAGGTGCCTGACCTCTGTGCTCGGTACCCAAACAGAAGCTATGGATCGGTTATCTTGGTACGCTTCAAATCCTTTCAACCGTATTTAGGGAAGCCCGTGGAAAAGTGGAAAGGGAACTTGACTTGTAACCAGAGGGTCGCCGGTTCAAATCCCCACCCGGCCAAAAAGGGCTGGGGTACCCCTGAGCAAGGTACCGCTCCCCGGGCACCACTCAGTGTGGCAGCCCTCTGCTCCTAATTCTAGGATGGGTCTAAATGCAGAGGAATACTTTCCCTAAGGGGATTAATAAAAACTAACTTTAATATATAATTTATTTATTATTTTTGGCACATCAGCCCTTTAATATATAATTTATTTATTATTTTTGGCACATCAGCCCAACACGTGGTTTACTGTAACACCATATTTGGAGTCGCAGGTAGGAGGGTTCTTCAGTTCACTGTCCATCAAAGAACTGACATGGAGTGTTGTATAAAGTATTTTATTGAATGAATAACTTTGTATCATTAAAAATAAGCATGTAGTGCTTGGGTGGGTGGGTTCTTTTCTTATTCAGCTTGGGTGCTGCATTTGTTATTATTACCACGACAATGCCCAAGTGTCATGTCACGCTGACTAATCAGCCTCTGTTTGGTCTCACTGTAACATTATTTCACCTGAAAACTGGGCTCTGTCAAGCAATAATATCAGACCTGACTGAGGGAGTGTTTGTATGTATACAGCGGCAGCACAGGGACGGGTGGGCACAATAGCAGGGTTTTTTTTGAGCAGTAGAATTCACTTCTTAAACTTATCATGGGTGTTTCTTTTTGTTCCAGTCGTACTCCAACCTATTTGCTGCCATCTTGCTTGCAGTTGTTGTTTTTTTTTTATTTTTTTTTTTTATTATGTATAGATTAAATGACCAATGGAAAGTAATGGAGGAGAGTTTTTGTTTGCTGCTGTTTATGGCGTGGCGGTTCAGTTTAGGCTCTCCAGATTTTCTTTTATGGTTTGTTATTGTAAATGCATTAGACTTTGATCAGATGTCTTAATGTCGAGCATAAAAGCAAAAGCGCACAGGTGGACGTGGGTAAATAAAGCATCAAGACAGCAGGACAGTTCTGAGTGATCAGTGTTATGTCATTTACATACACTTGCATCATGTGGCTAAATGAACACTCAGAAAAGAGTTTCTGCAGTTTGTATAAGAGTGCAATAAAAAAATATCCAGAAACCGACCAAAAACCTTACATGTTATTCAAATGATTTGTTTGAAAATTACATTTCACAGCTTAATAAAGAATTATAGCATTTTTTTTTTCTATTGTTCTTTCCCATGGTCGGTGCTGCTTGACTGCCACTAATGAGTCAAACATAAGTGGAGGTGACTCACAACAATAGGCTATTGTTATTCATGTTGGGATAAATGACATCCAGAGGGAATAAACTGAAATATTAAAGGCTGATTTTTGTCTTACTGTTTTTGCACTCTGTAAATGCTGTCGTCACATCGCTGTTTTTGACTGTGGGAGGAAGAACCCAGAGAAAACCCACGTACACATGGAGAGAACATGCAAACTCCATTCTTGAGAGATCATCCAAATAAAAAACGATAAGCAGCCAAATGAACCATTGTTCTGATTTTGACATCAGTCCACCTGGGTGTGGAATTGTATTAAGCTTGTATTTATCCAATGATGTTATGAGTCAAACTCCCACCACAGCACCACCATTTGTAGACTGCTGTCTTTCTCTTTATGTCCTAAATATTGACCTATACAAAATCATCATCGTACCACTTGCATTACAACTATGGTGAATACTTTTGCAGTCTTGAGGTAACTGACTGACGACAGACAGTATTTTTTGAAATATCTAATGACCTTTCCCTCAATCTCAGTTGCCCTTTTTATTTATTGCTAATTAGCGATATAGGATGCTAACAGATTAAACTAATAACACGTGAACACCTGCATATAAATTAGTTAATTATGTAATAACTGTGTTGTATTTCAGACCTAATCTAGTTGGAATAGCTGCAAGATGTATATGAATATACATCATAATTTACTAAGTACTGTAAGCAGAGTTTAACAGGTGAAACATCACATTCATGTGTCACTGTCACTTTATAGAAACAAAAATACATTTCTAAGACTTTTCCCTTTCCTAAATATTGCTTTAGAGAATTGACCCACTAACTTGTTAAATGTGGTTAGAAACCCCCCCCCCAACATATTTTATTCTGTACCAAAAG
Organism: Solea senegalensis; assembly: GCF_019176455.1. NCBI lineage: Eukaryota > Metazoa > Chordata > Actinopteri > Pleuronectiformes > Soleidae > Solea > Solea senegalensis. Next base: position 9,083,054 of record NC_058026.1, on the reverse strand, counting down.
TAGGTGCTTCATTTATTTTTACTGTAGTATTAATAAAGTATTTGTGGCCCGAGGACTCGTGACACATAATAACTGACAAATACAATATATATTTTTTTATAACATCTTTTTAACACCGTATATCACACTACAGCTGACAGATTCTCATGCCAGATGCAGTATGTCGATATTATGGCCTCTGTGTGTAGGGCACTCTAAATGTCACCGGGAAATTTCAGCCATACATCAATTTAAGCACATAACAGTTTTTCCTCACAACCAGAGAAAGCGATACAGTATAGATATAGCATATACAGGCTTTTTGCCTGATAGATGCAGTCTTTACATCGAGGAAGACTAAAGCAAATGGTCATAACATTGTCAGGTGGAAGTCAAGTTTTCTCCAAGCGTCTAAACTTAATAAACCCTAAGCTGGGATGACTGTCATTCGTCAACTGCAGTGTATTGCATTCATGGTGATGGTTTATCTGCTCCTGGCATCTCTCATTTGAATGTGAAGCGTAGCCACCAGTGGCCACATAATCAGAGCAATTGAGATGAATATTCAAAGAAGGAAAGAGGGGAAAACCTTTTATTGACATATCCAGTCTTTTCTGGAAATGACTGTGATTATTTAAGGGCAGAAATGAATTGCGAACGCCGTGACTTTCCACATTACAGGGTTTTTATTGTGACTGAATAATGGCCTCTGAAACTGCCGGATGATTTAAAACCAATGAACTCTCACTTTTGAATGGAGTTGCATGGGCCCCTGTTAAAAGTTAGTTACAAGCTTCTTTCAGCTAAGTTAAACTTAAGCAAAGTTTACAAAGGTCGTGTTATCATTATATACATATCTATATCTATATGTATATGAGTCACCTCATTGTTTACCTTTATCCATCCCTGTTCTGTTCAAATGAATGTTGCAGTAATGCTCTCTTATCCTCCGTCTCCTCCTCGTCGCCTTCTACTGCTGGCAAACTCAGCCCTGGGAATTTCTGGGAAGCAGCTTGTGGGCTAATTGCCCTTATCAAAATCACGTCCTGGTAAATGATGACTGTCTTTAATCACCTGCACTCTTGCCAGCAGCTACTGACATTTAGTGCAATTAATTAATGCAAAGGCAACAGGGATTTGGTATCTGCTCTGTCTGGCTTACACGGCAGCTTCCGTTATGTAACTCAGCCAGGGGAAGCTGCAGAAAGTGTGTGGGGGCGGGGGGTGTTGATAGTTGATATCAGAGGCCGGGCTGAGGGAGGTGCTCAATTAAAAAAGCCTGCTAGTTTAACAGCAAAGTAATGTTGGAAAAGTTGCCATGAGAAAGCTGCCGGGTCTTTGATGTTGATTTCTTGCATCTAAGTTTTATTGACGTTAGTAATGATCCCCAAATTATAAATCAGGCCTGGAACCTGGATGAAAGGACTTTGGGTGCAATTTACCTATTCATTAGCCCCAGAGATGCCACCGTTTCAAAATGAAGTACATTTATCAACCACAGCACAACAAGCAGAGAGCTGAATATTGATTGTATTTTTGTATGTGTGGAAATCGGCAGTGAGATGTCTGTGTACTGTCCCTTCCACTTTTTTAACTGCATTTTGTCCATATACATTTTCTATGGAAAAGGACGTCCACAGTCAATGAAAGTCCAGTCAGAGTCTAGCAGCAGGTAACCGTATCAAGCATTGGATTGAAAGTGACCTGCTTTCAATCAATCAATAATATCTAAGCCAGGGGTGTCAAGCGCTTGGTCCTTGGGCAAAAATCGGCCCACCAGAGGGTCCAACCCGGCCCGCAGGATGAAATTCAATATATTTCAGTTCGGGATACCTCTGACTAATGTTTTGTGCCTTTGTAGATCCACTGTGATCAAATGAACATGTGTAAATGATAAACTTAGGCATAATATTGCGCTTTATTTTCTCAAAAATTTCAAGCTGTTCATAATATGTTTTTTAACTTTTGGATTTCTTGTTGTTTATAGGGTACTATGCTAATATTTTACTGGTCTGGCCCTTTGAGCAGTAAAATTAGTTTGACACACCTGGTCTAAGTTCTGATTCTGATTAATGATACTATTATAATGGTAGGACTAACTACTAGTATGATGAAAATATTGATAATTTCTTTAAACATCACACATAATGCCAGGGCTATGTAGGTGTACAGTCTTCTACTACATTATCTTGTGCATCTTTTTGCAGCATTCTTAGTAAAAATTCTGTCTGCTGGAGGCAAAAAAAACATTAACAACAAGAGCTGAAGTGAGTGCACAACATCAAACAACATACTAAAGGAAGAAAAACAAATCCTCTATGATCTGGATCTCCCTCAAAGATTAATGGCTTCTTCCCTGGCCCATGTCTCTCATCTAGGTCTGGTGCACATCGGCTGGTCACCTTCTGCATCATCCTGCTGACAAAAAAAAGGTCACCACCTCCTTGGCAGGGGTAAGTAGCTACAGCTGATTAATCTGTCGGTGACTTTGAGCAGACAGCACTGATGGTCATTGGCCAAAATGAGACGTATGCTCTAATGTGAAATCAGAGACTGCCTCAGTCATTATTTTGCTTGGGGAGTAAATCTGCCACTCGTATCGCTTTGAACCACACAAGCAGAGGAACGTTCAGACGTGTTGTGCTTTGAAAACACTCCTCTGATTTGAAACTAATCAGAGAAAAGAGGCATGTTAAGAAAATAAATTAAAAACATTTGACAAAGGGAAGCAGGAAAAGTCATTCGTATCAACACCGGGACAATTCATACGGGCCACAGGGAAGAGCAGATATGAGCAAACAGCTATGATTCACTGGGGAAATTAATGACTCTTCCACCTCAACATTATCGCTACAGCTCTGACACTAATGTACGGTATAAATCTGCTAAAAAAAAAAAAGACCTAAGGCAAAACTTTCACATGCAACATCTAAATGTTTCAAATGTTGAGCAGGTCTAATTAGTGAATAATGCTTCGCTGCTTTCTTGTTTCGCCGTGTGCTGCTTTCCATCTGTCATACACAAACGTATTTCCCTCTCAGGTGTAAAAAGGCCTCTTAGGTCGTGTTGTTTTTGTGGTAGCCATATTCTGCCGCACCGTTTTATTCTGGTTTATTTTTTATTATCTGTTTGCCAGTATCTGCTTGGTCTGCTCCGCTGTAGCCTTCTCTTTTCTGTGCCAAAGTGTTTAATTGGTCCTTTAGTTGAGCCCCAGCATGGTTCCCCACCACGAGGAAACACTTAACATCCCAAGGACATCGACTGAATAACACTTCTTTTCCAATCTTCTTCTTCTGCTAAGTTTTAGAATGTTTCACAGTGACGACAAAGGTTGAATACCCATCTGCCGCTTGTGTGCAGACAGGCTGTATATTCCTCATAAAGGTACCGTCAGTGTCTTTTTCTCCTGCACCCACACTTCAAGCCCATATGTCATTATAGTTATTGTCTGTCAGATTCTGCCCAGATGCTTTCAAAGTTTGGTAGCTAAATGAAAAGACGCAATCATCTGCTATGTTGCATCTTGTTGATTTACACAGCTGAGAGAGCGAGAACAATGTTTTCCTTTATTTATTCTATTTATTTATTTTTTCCCATAATCACTCTTCCAAAAGATTTCAAAAGAGGCAAAAATGTTAGCAGAGCCTGTGTTTTACAAGTCCTGTCTTACACCCAGCACAGCACAGCACAGCACAGCACAGCACAGCACAGCACAGCACAGCACAGCACAGCACAGCACAGCACAGCACAGCACAGCAGTGCACAGCAGTGCACAGCAGTGCAGTGCCACACATGACACAAGTATTATTGCTTGTTTCAGACTGATGGGGTTTTCATGTTCTCATCTAGCGCCACTCATGCCATCTGTGTGAGCCCATGGCCGTCTTGGTTTTGTGTTAGGATTCTTCTCTCATCACGGAGTTCACCGGAGTTCACTTTGTCATCGTGTGCTTAGTAATTTATTTATAAACGAAGCTCTGCTGTATAAGTCCACTCTGTTGCACGCTCTGAGTCTCGTCTCATGCTGATACTCGTATGTGTCCATGGTCTCTTTCTGCCGTAGCTCTCTCACTCTGCTTTTCCTCCCGATTGAACTCGTACCCTTTACAGGAATTTAATATACATGAGGCTTGGTAATAATACAAAAGGAAAAAGTCAGATGTCAAACAAGCACATTCAAACAGAAAAATATATAATTATTTGGAGACCATGAGTCACCAGCAGCTGGGAAATTCTTCGAAATCATCATGATTTGACATTTTTTCTCAAGACATTTCTGCACAATTTCACCATTTGATCCGTCTTTCAGTTTGCACGTCGTCCTTGATCATAATGCGGTTGTTTTGTGGTTAAATGTGCAGCGTGAGGTTAATTAAAAACTGTCATCCGTGCATCTTTCTCAACTCTTTCTGTTTGCTTGGTGTTATTTCATCAGGAGCCATTAGGAGATTTGTTTAAATATCCAAAATAGCAGGACACTGAGAAGTTGCAGGAGTGAGTTTTCAAACAAGGACAACAACCTCGAATTCGATTTGGAGAGGATGAGCAATTACAGTCCAGCAGGTTTTAGTGGATTGTTTTTCCCATACAGGAGGCTCCAGTCATGAGGAGTTGGTTTATTTGATTTCACCAGTTTGTAGCCACTGAAATGTTCGCTTAGGCGTTGGGAGGCCAAAACCACAGCTAACAGCTACAACAGAATATTGGACTAACATTCATCAGATGGTCAGAAAGCCATTTCTGGGACCATAATATTGCTTTGTTTCTGCTGCTGGGACAAGAGCAAAACAGTTTACGGACATTGTTTGTTGTCATGTGTTGAAATACTAAAGGAGAATTCTATCTGAGACTTTTGTTGCACTCTTGTGGGTTTAAGTTTACTAATGCAGCTTTAACAACCAAAAAGCAATTTTCCTTCTAGTTCTACTTGAAATCCTTGGCAACTTGTCCGTCACAGTTGCCCAAGTGTGTCACTGCCTTTGAAACGACTTTTTTTTTTTTCTCTTTGCAGCATGGACAACTTCAACCACAGTAACGATTAAGTTACTCAGGGATACATTTTCCACACCAGCATTCAGAAGTAGTGGTTGGTCAATCTGTCCTTCATTTGTTCCTCTATATGCTGAACTACTGGACATGATTGGGTTTTTGAAGGCACAGTTAACCCTGCATGTGTACAGGATTTTCTCTATGAAATACGTGCAGGGAAGAAATTCCCCCATGTTTGAATAGGATGGATGCACCAATGGAGCTCAATATGTCCAATATGTCCATGCTGGCAGACGGATGAGACGTCCAAGTGCCTTTTAATTGGGTCAATACATCTGTCTTTGTACCTTGTCAGCCCTTTCATATCTCTTTTCATCATTTTTGTTGGTTACTCTTTGTCTTCTCATTTGTCTTTATTTTCAAAAATTTCAAATGTCTTTCTAAATGTCAACACTTTCAGTGCGTTAGTCATAAACTAATGTGACACTGGTTAGACATGATTTCTATGGCAGCACAGAACCTTGACATAATATAATAAAAAACACATAAACATCTCAGCGGTCGAAACACTGAATACTTTTTTGGTTTAACCCTTAGAACACAGAGCATTTAGGCAGCTTTTATCCCATTACTATGTTTAAACGTACAGTATATACAGAGGCTATAAGAATGTGCAATGTACAGTAGATTGTCTTATATCCTTTTTTTTAACACAATCTGAAAAAAATATCACCATCTATGTAAACACACCTAACTTTTTAAAATCGTATTGAATTTGTGGAATTTGGAAATAATGTCAGATTTCTAAGTTTCGCTCTGCTCGTTTTTATGAATAAAAAGAAAGAAAACATTTATTTATTTTCTATTTTGTGCACAATTATTGCTACTTTATATCATTACTAAAAACGTGATATTAATTTAATCATAAGTTTGACAACAACGAAAAACTTACCCTACTCACCACCTAGACTTGCAGATTTATATACATATTAATTTCCATCATGGTTTCATAAACACAGAGAGTGTAATTGGCATGCATGCTCCTCACTCACTGCCGGGGTGTCTCTGTTTTCACTGTTTTCACTCTGACGGTGCTGCAGAGCACCAAATGAACTGTTCACAGCATCATGAGCTTGTTTTGGTCTGAAATGCCTTGAGTGTCGCAGAGGTGAATATCAGAGGAGAGCCACACAGGGTTATTGTAACCTGTGGGTCGCTCAGGTATAAAGAACGAGTCTGGACTCACAATTGTGCGTAACGCGTTTGTACAAAAACGCTGAGACTGTGAGGAAGGTGAAGTTTGAGAAAACTTTCCAGTGGGCTAGTGTCGACACCTTTTTCTGTGCAGTCTATGTCAGTGACTTGTGTGTTTCACTTCTTGTTATGTATTCCCTGCATTTTGAGGCTAAGCTTGTTACCCTCTTTGTACATTTACAGGTGTCTATTACAAGGTGCCCGAGTAGTAAACTGTAGACACGGAAATCAGTTCCAAACTCTGTCCTAAATTGTTGCTGCTAACTTTGCACATTACCTGCTACCTCTGGACTCACTTATTCACCTACATATTTGTTCATTTCCTGGGTTTGTCTTGAAGGGAGACACTAAATCATTAGATAACATCAATACTGTAAACTTTGTTCACCGAATTTCCAGAGGAAAAAAAAGAAAGACCACCAACATTAATCTTGAGCAAAACAACAAACAGTAGCCGACTTTTAGCCACTACGGCTCTAACCGTTGATTTGTTATTAAAGGCAGCAGTGCCGTCTGCATCTTTGTGTCTCAGCTGTTAAGTTGCTGCCTCCTCTTGTGGATTGTGGGATAATTTAGTTCATAAATCAACTTCCATCAACAACGTACAACAGATAAAATGACCCATAACAGACACACAACTTTACAAACTCTATTTTATTCTGAATAAGTCAAGCGACTCAATCACCTTCTACTAATTAATGTATTTTGTGCAGCAGTGGAAACTAAACAGTATATATAGTGTCTGCTCTCACAGCCCTTACCTTTGTCTATCTTTCATGTTAATGTTCTTTTAATATAATAATAATAATAAAAAAAAGTATCAGCCCTTGTTTTCTAATGACAGCCAGGGTTTTCAGTGGATATTTTTTGGCCATAACCAAATTAACACCTCTTTCTAAATTATGCATTTTTGTGTTTGTGTGTCGGCTATGCAATCATTAAAAAGTGGTGTTGGAAATATTTATTTTCCGATGCTATGTCTCTCACTGGATAGAGAAAAAATGACTGACAATTGATGACTAGAACACACCTTGTGGGTTTAGTACAGTACACCTAACATTGATTGTGCTTGTGAGATTAATATTGTGTTAGCAAACTGCCGCCACACCGCAAAAATAAATCAATACCACATAATAACATGAAATATTTATGAGATAAGTTGGTCTCCAAGAGGTGGACTCACTTTGATATATGTGTACTCTAGATGTGACCTGGAACTGGCAGCATCGTGATCGTGGCTGAAAACATGAAAATCCCACTTGTTGAGATTTCCCAATGCTTTTCATGTTTTAAAAGCAAATTGTAACCGTAACTCCTCAATATTTGAGAAAATGTCAATATTCCAGAAGTGAAGTGACGAAGTTAGACTGGAGAGTCGAGTCATGTGACTCTAGTCCCTCACCTCTGCTCTAGATAATGATGTGTAATGCTTTTAAATACTCCACATGAAAAAAATATTCCCAAGACAGTTTTCTGCGATGTTGTGGATGGTGTCAAAGTGAAGTATGAATGATTTTATCGTGGGGGTTAAAATTTAGTTGAATGCTTTTTTGTTCTCTGCCATCATTCACCTCTCAGAGCAGTGGAGCACCCTCATGAATTTTTCATTCACCTTTGCTGAACCTTAGAGGAAACAGCGACTGCATGACGATGTGCAACACATTCGTTCTCTCTGGACTAACCTTGCAGTATAGGAGTCTCTCTCGCACTGCAACTGAGCAGTAATTAGTGACTGCAGTGTTATTGTCACTTTCATTTCAGCACACAGGTCAATGTTCAAAAACATAAAGGTCCAGTGCGGGGGATCTGGGGCTACGCGTTGGTATAGAAACAGAATGTAATACATAATTATGTTTCATTAGTGTAAAATTACCTTTAACTAAGAATTCCTTATGTTCTTCTGTCGAGTCCACAGCGATTTTTCACATTTCTAAACAAGCTGAAGATGATAAAACATAACAAATGGGGGAAAAACCTATTGGAACTATTACAAAAAAGCCTTCTGGAACGGCTTTTTTAGAGATATGGACTGGCAGATTATTAGTATGTGATTTACATATCATATTTTAAGTACATGTGAAAATTCTGCATAACATAATAATAAGATCCAGATTCTTAGATATTGACAATAAATGTAAGTTTTGTAACAATGAACTTGACTCTTTCCATTCCCATTTATTTTACAGCTGCATCTATTAGACTGTTCGTTTCTGGGCTCTATTGGAAAATGATCTGATAAACATACTTGCAACAAATATTATATATTATTATTTTGATATACATGTTGAACATATAAAGTATAAGATTGATTTTGTTATCAACTTTCACATACACAAATGCAAGTTTTCTGGAATCTCCCCCTAATTTCCTAGGATTTCTGATGGAATTTAAAGAATAGAAAATCTAGGCACTCTTACATTGAACTGTTAATACTGTAAAAATTCACTTGACTTAGAAAAGTATGGTAAAAATATCATATAATTCTGTGTGTTAATAATGCAGCAGAGGGTATATATGCTTTATTTAACCAGGTAAAGTCTCAATGACATTAAAAGCTCTTTTTAAAAAAGAGACCTGGCCAAGAAGGCGCCGTAAAAAGTGGCAGATGAAAAATGATTACAGATGACCTTACTGTATCTCATCCTTACAGCCGTGAAATTCACATTTGTCTGTAGATCTTGATGTCCTCTATACTGTCTTTGCAGATTTAAGAATTTATGTTTAGTCATTTCCAGACACCATATAAATGTTTTCAACCTTTTGCGTAAGCGTCACATGATGCATATCTTTTCAAGCACCATTGGTATTGTAAATTATTTATCACATACAACCTGAAAGTGTCTGGTTTACCTATTCAAACTCATATTAGGTTTTACAGAGATGGCAGTAAAAAAAAAAAATAGTCAGAAATGTTACTATCACTACTGGAAAATTATATAAATAAATAAATAAACCTGGCAAGAATCCTGGCCAAGATATTGGATTACTGGAGACTATGGTCTCCAATAAACTGGCAAATTTAGCTGCAACTGGGCAGTCAAGTATTTCATGATGTGATTTACTTTCTGTCGCCACTGGACGATCGTAGGAGGATTAGGTTTCATCCATCCACCCATTCATTTTCTACCGCTTTATCCTCCACATGAGGGTCGCGGGGGGCGCTGTGCAATCTCAGCTGACATAGAGCAGGGTCACATCCTGGACAGATCACCAGTCCATCACAGGGCCACAGAGACAAACAACCATCCACTCTCACACTCACACGGATGGTCAATTTAGTTTACAATTTTGCCTAATCCCCATATTGCAGGTTTCATCCAATTAATAGTAATACTTTTCCTTGCTGTCATCAACAAAACATGCAATACATAACTCTGATCCATAACGGATCAAAATATTATGTTAAAGCATTTGTGACCCACAGTGATTTACCACCTTACTGCAGAGTTTTTTTTTTTGTTCTATGGGCCTGAAATAACTGAAAAAGAGAGTAATATCTATTTGTTCATGGGTGAGACAGAAACAGTCTCATGGCAATGAATCAACCCTTACACCTGTAAGTGCCCTCTAAAGATGTCCTGTAATAGATAGGCCAGCTCTCAGATACACAGCTCCCCCTCTGGCACGGTGGATGCTCTGCATCTCAGCAGCTACAACGAGAGTAGTTCTTCTTCTTCTGCGGTTGAATGTATGCAACCGGATGTGCCCGGACTAGTGCCGCACCAGGAGGTGCAACGGTGGTGAGAGGAGTGGTGAGGATTTCTGATGACGACATCAAATTAAGGAAGTGCCGATCCGCTTCGCAGAGCCCAGGAAAACTACAAAAAATACAACACTATTTTCTCAGCAGTGGCTGAACTGTTGTTCTGAAACTTTAGGGTTTCATAAACGAGGTAATGACGCAGATACACACACACAAACCCAGCGTTAATCGGAGCTTCCAGTCTATGTCGCCTTTAAAAAAAAGAAAAAAAAGAACATGCATCGTACAAACTGTTGCAGTGCACTGGAAGATAGAGAGATGGCTTTTATTTTCTCACGGGAGTAATTCATTTGCACAGCCACAGCTGTAGTCACATGAATACATTGAGCACATAAGTACACATCACATTGATAACCCACCCACAAGCCCCATACGGCAGCTGCACCATACATAAAACAAACACACAGTGGGAGTTGTTTGGTTCGAGGTGCGTGATGAAAATATGGTTGGGTTGTGAGAGGCTTTAAGGGTGGTGGGGTGGATGATTTTGGAGGTGTGTGTGATCATGGCTTGTTTCTGTTGCTGGTATGTTGAAGAAACAATGGGAGCAGACTTTGTGCATAAGGTACCTACATTAATGCATAATATGCTTTATTATGAGGTATTCAAATTATTACTCTCAGATGGCAGTTTGATTTTTGCATCACGATCCAGTTGATTTCTACGGGCCGTTCAATGTGATTGCATGGTGTTTTTTACAGGCCCGTCTGCTCCACAGCCGACTGACATTTTTCATGAATTAATTAACTGCACACACAAAAAAACACAAACCATTTACCATTCACTTCCTGAAGTGTCTGTTAAAACAGTAGGATGCAACGTTTAAATTTAAGCCCATCAGCCCTACATGACTCTCTCCATGTTTCTCAGTACAGCGGCGTTTCCCTGACCTCACAAAGAAACATGTAAGAGAAGTTTCACAAGTGAATTCGACTGCTCGAGGAAAAAAAACAAATAAAAAAAAAAACCCGTTCAGCAGTTTGACAGGATAAATGCTTCTTGCCCCCGTCTGACCCTGAGTCGCTGGTGTACACACACGCTCCCTCAGTCAGGTCGGAGCGTGTTACTTTTGTGAGTTTTCAGATGAAGGACGCAGCATACAAATAATGTTACATATATTTCAAACATAGTTTTTGTTTGCGGGGGTAGTAAAAAAAAACAAAATCAAGGACAGAAATCACAATATAACATAAGAAGGGGCTTGATTTTGCATTGACATGATGTAGAAACACACCTATGATACTTTCGCCTGGATGCAAAACCCTGAATCCACTTTTGTTTTCTTCCACAACTTTGCCAGGACTTGACCCCTCTTCTGTTTCTAGCTGTCACTCACATGCTGAATAGATCCTATGTGATTTACAGTGATGACTTAGTGTACGCGTGAAGTATGGATCTCCTCTTTGGGCTTAATGATCTCGCTTACATGCACTCTGGCGTGTAGTCATTATGCAAATTTAAACGGGCAATTCAGAAAACTCCTCGACACCTATAGAGGGGACATTAAGGATGTGCATCCACAGAGCAAGGTCAGGGGTTAATTTCCCCCATAATTTGGAATATTAGTAAGATTTCATGACCGTGACACTTACATGTGTCAGATCCAGTGACGCATTTACAAGTTCATACCAAACTCATCTGTAATGCTGTTAACCTTTGAAAGCGGAGGCTTCGGCGTGATGCTGCGATGAAAACTTGCACCTCTGAGATGATCAGACTCACATCCTGTTGTGCCGCCGCTTCCTGTTTAAAAGCAGTTTGAGCAACAGAGTCGTCCATCGCTCCCCCTCCATAATCTGTGACAGCAGGACAGTTTCATTTGCAGGAAGGCCGTTAACTCTTCAATGAGTCTAAGCCACAAAAACTTGCATATACATATGCACATGGAGGAGGTAACCGGAGACGTTCACTCCGAGTCTCTGCTGGGAATATTTCAATTTCTCTCTCAGCACAGGTTTCCATGACAGTGGTGTACTTTTGAGGCATAAATGAGAGAGAGCTTGAAAATGAACTTCAATATATCCTCCTCCCTCCTCCAGGCACCTTACTGCTCTTGATTGCCTTTGTCCCTGTGTGAGGAGGAAGATAAATGTTTCATTCATAGTCACGCTATGATGACACGCTGTCCCTTCAGATGAATCTGTGCATATGGACATGTTTTCATAATTAATTTTTATTTGAGTTTCCCTTGTATTTAATCACGTAATGTTATCTTACTTTGCACCAGGAGAAGCTGAACTCGTTTTTGGCTCTGTACTTTATCTGGAAATGAACTTGTGGTGTCTGGAGCCATGTCGTTCACTGTAATTAATATGCAGGATTAAGATTACATTTGAGATTAAAGACCACAACGTACAATCTAAATACTCTCGAATTACAGTTTATAATAATGCCGTACCAGTATAGAACTCAAGAACAAGAAGGTAGCAATATATGATGTTGTATAGGTAGCAATATATGAACTATTATAACTGATCAGGTACCTATTCTGTCTGATGAAGCAAAATGGTAGCCATATGACCAAGGGAACGGTAATCTGGACACTTGGAAGAAACAGGAAGGAACTTCTTGGAGGAACTTGTTACCATAATACTGCTGGGATTTTCAGAAGAGCATCTCTCAATTCTCATGTCTAACCGGGCAGCAGATGAAATAGAGCCCACTGGGCACTACATCAGGTCACATTATATCATCAACATAAGTGTCGCTACGAGTTACTTATTCTGTCATGACCTACTGCCTTATAATAATGAATGAACCAGGAAAGACGGAAGAGACAAATTTGTGTCAAGAATTTTCCAATTCACCTTCTTATACCAACACATTTTCGTTTATAATTCATACTTTTGCACCATATGTTGCTCATATAGGTTCATGTCCAATGGGACAGTATACTGTTAGTGACACAATCAATCTCCCCTGAACAGCAAGCTTTTACCTGGATGTTGATGTCTGGACATGTTTGAGCAGCGTTACAGCTCCTCAAGGGACTCGTATAGCAAACTGTGCAGTTAGGTTTAGTTTCTTATGACTTAACTCTGCATAATTCAAAAGGTGAAAGATACATTTTGATGGAAATGTCTGTGGCTGTTCATTATGGCCAGAGGAAGAAATTCTTCCGTTGTGGTGCTGATCTGAGAGTTACTGTGGTTACAGAGTAAGTTAGATGTGTTAAGCATATTTGATAGTATGAATGGCAAAGTCATGTAAAATAGCCTACACAGTAAAGTTAATGTTAGAACTGATATGTCTGAGTGCACCTGAATGTAACTGTGAGCATGCGCAGAATAAACGGTCAGTGCGTTGAGTTCATGACGAAAGAGATGGTGGCGGTCTGTCATTCTCTCCCGTGAATATTAGCATAAAAGGTGCCAGCTGAACACTCTGGTGATAGACTGCTGCAAAGATGTCTAATGCTACAGGTTATGGGCCCAGTCATGCAGGCCAAAGATGGTTCAGACTGTTATTCGACGGTGACGAGAAAAATTACGAACTCTGGGAAACGAGGTTTCTCGCGCACATGGAGTTGCGCGGCCTCAGAGAAGTCATCTTGGAGGAACCGGAGATAGCTGACGAAGACGAAGCAGCTCTCGCGGAAGATGAGGCAAAAAACGGAGAGGCATATGCAGAATTAGTGCAATGCCTGGACAACAAGAGTTTGTCATTGGTAATGAGGGACGCAAAACGTGATGGAAGAAGAGCACTAGAGATTCTTCGCGAACACTACGCCGGAAAGGATAAACCCCGCGTTGTGAGTTTATATTGTGAACTTTCCTCGCTCCATAAGGCCAGCAGTGAAACTGTCACGGACTACATTATTCGAGCAGAGACTATATTTACGTCATTGAGAAGAGCCGACGAGCATATCAGTGATGGGCTTCAGATAGCCATGGTAGTAAAGGGGCTACCCGATTCATACAAGCCATTCGTCGTGCACATCACCCAGTCAAATGACATTGTAACTTTCAGCGAGTTTAAAACAAAATTACGAAGTTATGAGAGTACGGAAAAATATGGGAAGAGCGACGAAAATGTAGAAAACGACAACGTGATGAAGACGAGCGGGGCAACGAGGTCAAGAGGACGAGGAAGAAGAAGGAACATGGACCTGGCTGATGTCGAGTGTTATGCATGCGGTAAAAAGGGACACATGGCCAGGACATGTCCTGACGAACACCAGACAAGACGAGAGGAACGAAAATGGGAGCCACGGCGAGGAAGCGGGTTCAATCGAGGACGAGGCCGTGACCACGTAAAGAAAGCTGATGGAGAGACAGAGGCAGAGCCCGCATCTTTCTGTTTCTTCAAAATGAGTGACTGCTCGACACAAAGAGGAAACAAGAAGGGTCTCATGGTCGACTGCGGCGCCACAACACACATGATCAACGATGCTACAAAGTTCAAAACAGTGGACAAGAGCTTCAGACCCGAGGACCACAAGATCGAGCTTGCCGACGGGACCAAGGTAAGCGGGATGGCGAAGATGAGGGGAGACGCCGAAGTCTACTTGCTGGACGGCGAGGGACGACGAGTGAAAACGAGGCTAAAGCAAGCACTCTACATCCCGTCGTTTCCACAAAACATTTTTTCAGTCAAGTCAGCGACAGCGAACGGAGCCGAGGTTCACTTCAAAGACGGTGATAACTGGCTGGTCCACAGAGATGGTACCAAGTTCAAAATGGATGTGTACGGTAGGCTGTATTACCTTAGCACAGTAGAAGATGAAAGTGTTGATGAAGTGCATGGCTGTCATGACATTCAAACGTGGCACAGAATACTTGGTCACTGTAATTTTGATGATGTTGCAAAATTAGAAAAAGTGGTTGAAGGGATGATGATAAAAGGTAAACATGACAAGTCCAATCAAAACTGTGAAATATGCACACAGGGAAAGTTTACACAGAACAGAAACAGACAGGCAGATGCTAAAGCTACAAGTGTACTACAGCTAATACACACAGACTTATGCGGTCCTATAGAACCAGCAGATAAAGATGGATACAGGTATGCAATAGCATTTACAGATGATTACAGCGGGATGATTTTTCCATACTTTATCAAAGCAAAGAGTGACACAACAAAAGCTACAGAAAAATTCATAGCAGATGTGGCTCCACATGGAAAAATAAAGTGCATAAGGTCTGATAACGGAACAGAGTTCACCGGGCAGGAGTTCCAGTCTTTGCTTAGGAGTAATGGGATAAGGCACGAGACGAGTGCACCCTACTCACCTCATCAGAACGGAACTGCCGAAAGAGGTTGGAGAACCTTATTTGAGATGTCACGATGCATGCTATTGGAGACTAACCTCCCAAAACAATTATGGACATATGCTGTACAGACAGCAGCTCAAATTCGCAACAGGTGTTACAGTAAGCGGCTAGAGCAGACACCTTACTGTGTTTTCACAGGAAAAACACCTAACCTATCTAACATGAAGATATTTGGCTCTGAATGCTACGTATATAAACAGGATAAGAAGAAGCTGGATTCTAGGTGTGAAAAGGGGATCTTTGTAGGCTATGATAAATACAGTCCAGCTTATAACGTGTATCACCCTGAGACAGGAAAAGTCCTAAAACATAGGCTGGTAAAATTCATTACCAAAAATAACACAGACAGCCAGACACAGACAGATCATGACATGGACGACACCATTGAAAGTTATGGAGATACACCACCAAAAATAGTCAACCAGAATCAGGGACAGCCTAAGGAGAGTAAAGAGTCCAGTATTGAGGAAACTGCTGACGCAGGTCCAACCCAGACTGGTAACACTAAGAGAGAACTGGGAGAAAACAGGTATCCTACAAGACAGAGAAAAGCTCCCGAATACTTAAAGGAGTACCAGTGTAAAGCTGAGTGTAATGGTGAAAGTGAAAATGTAGATTACTTCTATAGAGTGACTTATGGTGTACCTAAAACATTTAGAGAGGCTATGGACTCTAAGAAGTCAACAATGTGGGCTGACGCGATGAAAGAGGAGATGGACTCTTTGACAGAGAATGAGACTTTCACTCTGACCCCACTGCCAAGAGGCAAACGAGCAGTGGGAGGTCGCTGGGTATATGCAATGAAAGAGAGCCCAGATGGATCTGAGACTTGTAAAGCCAGATATGTCGCAAAGGGATATGCTCAAGTGGAAGGAATTGATTATAAAGAGACTTTTTCACCGACAGCTAACATGACATCTGTCCGAGCATTAATGCAGGTGGCTGTACAGGAGGGTCTTACCCTACACCAAATGGATGTGAAGACGGCATACCTCCATGCTCCGATGGACTGTGAGGTATATATGGAACAACCAGAAGGTTTCGAGATCAAGTCAAAAACAGGAGGACACCTAGTGTGTAAACTCAATAAATCATTGTATGGTTTAAAACAGTCCGGGCGTAATTGGAACATGTTGCTGCATGATCACCTTACAGAGAATGGTTTTGTACAAAATGATGCTGATCATTGTGTCTACAACAGAGAATCTGAGAATGAGAAAGTGATTCTGCTTGTATGGGTAGATGACTTAATCATAGCAGCGAGTAACAACACCTTACTCAGTGATGTAAAAGAAATGTTGAAGAGAAGGTTTAAGATGAAGGATATGGGTCCACTTAAACACTTCCTGGGTATCGACTTTAAACAAAGTGAGGGAGAAGTCAAAATGACTCAAAAGAGACACATAGAGAAGATGCTTGTAAAATTTGGAATGTCAGAATGCAAACCGAGATCCACCCCATGCGAACAAAAGCTAGACTTTGACAGTGAGGGTGAAGTTATTGACTCAACAGGATATAGAGAGATAGTGGGTAGCTTGATATACATTATGACATGTACTAGACCCGATTTGAGCTGGGTTGTTAGTAAACTATCACAACACCTAGCAGAGCCAAAACAACAACATTGGGCTGCAGCAAAGCACCTACTGAGGTACTTAAAGGGTACTATAAATCAAGAACTACACTACCAGAAATCTGAGAAAAACCTACAGCTTGAGGGATTTAGTGATGCTGATTGGGCAGCCGATATAAATGAAAGGAGGAGCACAACTGGATACTGTTTCAGCCTAACTGAAAATGGTCCAGTTATATCGTGGAAGAGTAGAAAGCAGCCAACAGTGGCACTATCCACCTGCGAAGCTGAGTACATGGCGCTAGCAGCCACTACTCAAGAGAGTATGTACCTTGTACAACTACTGAAAGGAATAGATGGTAATAACCAGCATGTACCAGTCAAAATATATGAGGACAACCAGGGGGCGATAGCTCTATCCAAGAACCCAGTATGCAGACAGAGAAGCAAACATATAGATATAAAGTATCACTTTGTACGGTCTGCACACGCAGAAGGGAAAATATCTATAGGATATTGCCCTACTGCACACATGGTTGCTGATGTCCTTACCAAGCCACTGACAAAGGCAAGATTTGAGAAGTTCAAATGGTATTTGTTTGGAGAGTAATGTAACCGGCAGATGTAAACATTGTTTATAAGTTTGTTTGAACACTGCCAGTATGTAAAATGTCTAATCTTGAAGTTGTGTATTTTTGTTTACCACTATAGAGAGCTGTAAACATGTCTTTGAGTGGGAGTGTTAAGCATATTTGATAGTATGAATGGCAAAGTCATGTAAAATAGCCTACACAGTAAAGTTAATGTTAGAACTGATATGTCTGAGTGCACCTGAATGTAACTGTGAGCATGCGCAGAATAAACGGTCAGTGCGTTGAGTTCATGACAAAAGAGATGGTGGCGGTCTGTCATTCTCTCCCGTGAATATTAGCATAAAAGGTGCCAGCTGACCACTCTGGTGATAGACTGCTGCAAAGATGTCTAATGCTACAAGATGTATGCTGTGTCCCCCACAATATATAGTTTAATTAAAAAAAAAACAAATCGTTATCATCGTTTTAATGTGAGAACAAAGAAGCCTTGATCATCTTCTTAAAGATTTGACAAATTCAGGAATTACCTAACACACAGTATATTACAATAAATTCATATCTTAACAATTTGACAGGTTGTCATGTGTAGAAACCAAAGACTGAGGAGAAACATGACATTCACAGGGTTCATTTTTTTCCCCCTACATGCAGGAGAGTGAATGCTCCATCCTAGAGCCGAGCAGCATTTTTAGCAGGAATTTGTCTAATATGGAGGGTGATGAGCGACTGAATCCGCAGAGATTCATCTCACCAAATCCTTGAACCCTGGGTGTTGCAGTTTAGCTTTACTGAACACAAATGTGTCTCAAAAACCTTGTTTGCAGCAGGCAGTCATTCTCAGCAACAACAACAACAACAACAACAAGTGCATAGCTGGTGAGTGTAGTGAAGCATGGTGCAGCCAATAAGACAGAAATTATTCTCAGAGGAGGAAAAAAAAACCTGAGCTAAAAGTAAAATGACTCTAAATAAATGCTAATGTTGCTCTGTATCTTCTGGATGTGTGAAACAAACCCAGTTGTTATAAGAACAAACATGGAGAAAGTAGATTTACTTGCTCCACAGTATTTTCTTGAACATTTTCTCAGGGACAGTTTTCTTCTCATAGGTGGCTAAGCGACATTGTGGGAGATGGGGGAGAAAAAAAAAAGTCTACTTGAAGATTTTGAAAAATTAGATAGAGGCTCTGGGTGAAATGGGTTACAGTTTTTCAAGGAAAACCATCTTCTTGGTGGATGGTGTGAGAAAGAATTGACCCGCATGACGGCAAGAGAAAAGGAGAAGAGGGAGACGAAAGCATTTGCACCGTGTTATAATTTCTACACTTTGAGCAAAAGTGTCAAAAGACTGAGAGGACAGCAGGCAATATGCTTTGTTTGAACATGGAAGAGGGAGAGAGGGAGAGATGGAGAAGGAAAAAGTGAGGACAAGAAATAGAGCCGGAGAAATAGACGTGTGGCCTGGTTAAATACATTTATTTTATTTATTTTGTTTTTTAAACATGCAAGTGGAAGAGAAATGGCCAGATGTAGTGAAAATGTGCAGGAAAAGAAAGATTGAGGGAAAACTTGCAGATAATAGTTGGAGCATAATATCCCATTGGTTAAAAACAGTGGATTTTTCACCAATAGGAATATATCTAATAGGCGTCACTGCAGATCAAATGATTTGTGCAATGCATTCAGTTTTTTTAGGCCATCAAAGGAAAGACCCACGTGAACATTGCGACGTGTATTCATCTTGCACTTGTTAGTAAGAACAATGTCACTGAGAGCAATGGAGTTGCTTTTTTTTTTTCTTCTTCCTCATACTCATTTTGTGTGTATCACAATTCACACACATGAAAAAAAGGGCAAACCACTGGCAACAGGGATGGTGTTAACCCTTTGTGCTCACTCGGCACGGATCTGTGCAGGCGCACCCATGGTAAAATTGCGGTGGGAATAATATACAACTCCTTGTATGGACATCCTGGGGGGTGTTTTAGGTCACATAGTCATAGGCTTTTTAAAAAAAATTTGTTTTTTCGTCTTCTTATGTGTTGTTGAGTCAAAGTTATGATTAATTTTATATCGCATTTTTACTAGTGATATGAAGTAGCAATAATTGTGCAGAAGTCACAAAATAGACCTTTTTCTTTTTGTTTTGTTCATAAAAACGAGCCGAGTGAACTTTGAACTGTGACGTGTTTCCAAATTTCATAAATTCAATCCGATTTTAAACATTTTGAGTACTTTTTTGCTCAGTTGTGTTGGTATAGTTGGTGAAAAAAAGTTTTTTTTCATCAGATTGCCTATAGGTTGTGCTGAAAAAAAGGATATAAGACACTCTATAGTGCACATTCTTATAGCCTTTGTGTATACTGTACATTTAAACATAGTAGTGGAAATTCTCTGTGTTCTAAGGCTTGAGCACTTTGTAGAGACTTCACCTGGGTTTTAAATCCCCAGGTGTAACCACTAATTTTAGCCATTTGTCTATAATAATAAAGATTGTTTACATTTTGTTCTGTTTCTGTTAAGTGTGAAAAAAGGCTTCAGTCAGCCATCATCCACCTCAGCTGATATACAAGTCTCTCCACAGGAGCCGTCATTAAAACCCTCCCTGCAGGTTGGGTGAGTGATTCTAACTAGAGTAAACAGAGGGAGATTAATGGTGTGAAATGGCACACAAGGGCCACAGAGCCGGTTGCTCAGCAGTGACAGTGTCAAAGAAAGGATTATAAACGTCTAGGAAGGTGCAGACGTTGTCTCTGGATCTGTGTCACTCTCAGTGTGTCTTGTTGGTATTGTGGTGTGTTGTAGTGTTTGACTGTGACTGCGTAATAAACTGATATGTTGAGGAACACGTTCAGAAAGAAACTGGAGCAGAAGCAGCAGTACAGTTAATGATTTACACAGTGTGATATGCAGACGTCACATTCAAACACATTTCTCTGTGACATATGTCTCGTTTTATTAAGGCGGGAGACTCCTCCTAAATAAAAGTTTTAATAGCAAAGTTAATGAAAACACTTTATCATTGTTCTCTTGCAAAAACCTCCGGCTTTGGCCACAGTGTTCCAGCTCAGCATGATGTATCCAAATCAATAGCAAATTTAGGATGGCGATGCTCCGTTCATTACATGGGCCACTGTTATTTACCTTTGGACTGCCTCCTCCATCTCTTCCTCCCTCCCTCCCTCCCCTTCCCGCTCTGTCCTCCTCCTCATGTTCCAGGACAGTATTTCATACAAATACTCCACCACATAGTACAACCTGCTCCCACTCAGTGTCACCAGGAGGCAGTTCCTGCAGACTCACACTTCTCCTCATCTCTTTCCACCAATCAGGTTCTCAGTGTCCCCAGAGGAACAAAGGCAGTGAATTTGAACTATTTGTCTTACTTCTGAAATAAAACCCATTTGATAAGGAGGGGGGGGACAAACGCAACTGTGATGCTGCACAGCAGATGAACAAAAGTCACATTTTAAAGTGAGTCACAGGAAAATGATGTGCAGCAGGAAAGAGAAATGCAGTGTAGTAAAACCTCAAATGGCAGCTGTTTAAATTAAATAGGATAAGGAGACGCAATAACCACCTCTATGCAAATGATTTGTATTTAAGTGCACTTACTTTTGGACAACACTTGGCAATTTTCCAGGCACTTGTGCTTTATTTATGTAGACATACAATAACTATGTCTGCATCTTCTGCTGCATTGTCGTCCCCTGCATTTCAAAAAAGGAAAGCACATTTTTCACCATTGATTTGACAGCTACAAATATACTGGAATAGAAAATGTGATTATTCCAAATCAATAGGACTATCATTTACGTTTTTTTTTTTTGTTTTTTTTTTACAAAACAATCACCAAATTATGAATGACTAATCACTAAAACACCAGGTTCTTTAATGATTTTATTCCAGGGAAATAAACAAATTAATTATACTGTCAAATGTTGCTGTAAATTGGAGATTTAACATCATAGAGCAGAGAAAAGTACTTTTCAATATATCCATGTCTTTGAAATCATTTGTTTTTCGCCTGTGGCTCTTTTACCTGAGCAACTCGGCCTGCTGTGTATCTAAAATCTAAAAGAAGGCAGTTTTCACTCCTGTGTTTACCCACAGCTGTTTGAGCTGGGAACGTCGGCCCACAGAGTGACCTGCCCAAGGCACGGTAAAGTAGGGCTGGACCGTTCAGCCTTTGACAAATGAGGCAGAACGGGGATAATTCTATTTGAGCTTCACCACTTGAGACAACTTTAAGGCCCTGTTTGCGCCCTGAAACAAGACAAGACGTGAAGGCAAGCATGGAGACACATGTCATGCAATAAAACCACATAATGCATGCAGTCACAACAGGACATCCTGATGTTAATGTTGACGTAGGAGACTCTAACAAACAGCACAACGTGTTCTTTGCCGCAAGAGAAGCTGCAGCATCAAGTCCTTATGTGCATGTAGTCAGTGATGGAGAGGTTCATGTCTGGGGAGACACTCGTGGGATGTACAAATATATGAACCTGAAACAGAAGCTTGTATTTTTGAACTGAATTGAAACATTAAGTTATTTTAAAAGCTTTTAATTATGCTTTAATCAATTCCATACTGTTCAACAATACAATCGCAAGAAAAACGAAATAATATTTATTAATATATGGTCAAATTAGATTTTTTTTTTTATTTTAAATGTCCAACATTTCTATGGTCGAAATCACTGAATGTACCGTTTCCTGTTCAAATACACAGGAGAGCGGTGAGGTGACGGAGCTGTGCCACACACGCTCAGCACTGCCCCCTATCAGTGCGGCACGGTACTTTCTGCCTCACCCTGCGCATTTTCACCACGCATTTACGGCCGATCAGAAAGACTAAATAGGTCACACACATTCATTAAATACAGACTGTGGAACGTCAGCATGAGCAGTGCATGTGAAATGTATATTGGCCATTGCATTACATTACATGTCATTTAGCAGACACTTTTATCCAAATCGACTTACAATAAGTGCATTTAAACAACTGGGTACAAACAAGAGCTAGAAGTAAGTAAGAGCTTCAATTTAGCCAAACTATAAAGTGCTAGTCATAAGTGCGATGTAAAGATATAAAGACAGGCATCAATGGGCATGCGCTAACTGCCTGCTTCAGTCAGTGTGTGCAGCACAGCTCATCGCTGCCTCTCCTCACCGTTCTCCCGTGTATTTGAACAGGAAATGCTTAGCGATTTTGACCGTGTTGAAATCAAACAGAAAACTCATTTATAGAACAGTCAAGTGGACAAATTGACTGTCTGCCTCCCCTGACCGCACATCACTGCATGTCGTCAGTGATTATAATGGTACTATATTCTAAGAGCTATTAGAAAGGCTTCTCAAGAGGCAATTAATAGCTTAAATTGTGGTTAATAAATGTATTATTGATTCATTAAAATCTATTATTCATAAGAGATTTTAGATTGCCAGGTTGTGAGTGTGAGTGGTGTGCTTGCTATGGCTTAAAGATAAGATAGGTGTACAGTGGGGGAGGATTCCAAATCCAAGATATTGCACTGACATGAATAAGAGTGCATGGGTAACCACAAATAAAGGCTGTTTATGAGCCTAAATAAATGATGCCTTTTCAGAGAGTGGTGTCCTTATAATTGCCAAAACCGCTGAGACAGAGACAGTCAAACCCTCAGTGATGCATTTGATTCAAGGACTGTTTGCCTAGTGTCTGGTCTAGTTGTCCATTATGTGCTTTGGCTATTCAGCCGCTCAGTCTTCAGTCTCCGATTTCAAAGAGTCCTTGAACACATCAACAGAAAACATGAATTGCTTGATGATATTGCAATTACGGCACAGAAATGAAGACCCTGACGCTTGAGCCAAGGATTGGGACGTGTTGGGTTTTTTTTTATGCAGCACAGTTTGCGATATATATAGAAGTTCAACCAGGAACAATTAAATTATTAATTAAAGCAACACATGGAAATACACTTTGCTCTGGTCTTTAGACGCTCCCTGGATTGGCCAAGCTGCTTCTTTGATCCAGAAAGGTTAAAGCTTTGCCAGTGGCAGCATTGGGGTAGCAAGGATTGCATCCATCCATCAGCTGACATATGGCGGAAGGCGGGGTCCGACCCTCTGCAGGTCCATCACAGGGTCACATGTAGAGACAAACAACCATTCACTCTCACACTCACAACTGCAATCAATTTAGAGTATCTAATTTGCCTAATCCCCAAATGAATGTTTTTAGACTGTGGGAGGAAACCAGAGAACCTGGAGAAAACCCACGCACAAATGAAAAATGATCTCAGGGAAGTTTTGGGACGGAGAGTGATTTTAATTGTGTACTCAAATAAAAATTGAAAACAGCTGCCAGGAAGGAAATCAGTCACCAAAATAATCTTCCAGAAAATATATCGGGAAAATTCATCAACAACAACATAAACTGTGCAATTTGCGATGAAAAAGCCAAACTGACAAAACCACTACAATAAATAAAAGATGGAGCAAAGTGGCCACATTTGCACAGACAGTACAATGTTATCAAAACAAAGCAGACGGAGCTTTGGAATGACAATATGAGCTTCTACACGGAATATAAATCACAGAATTAGCTTTGAAAAGGAACAGTTCACTCTCGATGATGCTCACTGCACATTATTAGCGGGAATGAAAGGCTCCAGCGTAATTGCTGCTATAGACACACAATGGAAAATTAGAACAGGTCAAAGTCACCGTGGCCAAATATTAAATCAACAGACGTGACACATTGTTTCACACAGGTATTATGTTCCAGTTCATCGTCAAAATAGATCCATTTTCCAGTTTGATATACACACGAGGAAAAAGCCATCTACGAATATCAGGGGCAGAAAATTGTGTTCACCGTTGTTCTCGCACAGTCACAGCCTCCTTTGTTCAAATTCAGCATTTCGGTTCGGGAACGGAGCGGGGTGGGACAGCGAGGAAAATAGTTTTTCTGTAAAAGTAAGTGGTTTACCACATGAATGGTAATCATGTTGCTGTTGGTTGCTTAGCTACCATCACTTGAAATCCAAGGTTGTGGAGGGACAGGAGAGGCATTTTCATCCTGCAGGGGTTAGGGTTTGTGTGTTCCAAAGGTTCATTCTGTTCCTCCAATTATGGTATACACTACACTACACTTAGACTAAAGGGGTTTTTTGTGTCACGGCACAAAGTCTTGTATGTATTTGAATCTATCTAGTTGATATCAAATCATATTCAAATTTCCAGGCAAAAATAGCTGACAGGAACCCACACATCAATGACAGATTTTGCGCTCCTTTGAAAACTCAAACATGCCAATGTGAAGTTTCAGCAAAGTGGGAGAGGTTGAGATGGATTTTATTCAGGTCGAAGTAGCAGCCTGACGATTCGGGAAACTAATGGATGCCATTTGTTTGTTTAACTATATACAGAAATATCCACATTCCTCACTCTTCATAGAACCAACATGTTTGGCTTTTCTTGGAAGACTTTTCAATAACAGCAACAGGCCAATGACTATTGCTGTTTTTATAACTTAAAGGAATAGTTCACCGATTTGTCTTTAGCTTTGTATTACTAGAATAGGGGTAGTATTTTTGAAAACTTGTGCTTCCCAACCTCAGTTTCCCCTGAGTCAAGAAATATCTTCATTCTTTTCTTTGTTATGTGCCCGCCAGTGACACTAGTAACACAAAGTTAAATGCAAATCGGTGAACTATTCCTTTAATGGACATTCTCTCAAAAATATATTTTTTTCTATTGAATGTTATGAAAATGCAGAAGCCAAACAAGAAACTCACAGAGACAAAGACAGTCCACAAATGACTTTCAATTAAACACAACAAACCATTGATTCCTGGGCTGTAAAAACATTTTATGATGTTCAGTTTGAGCATCTGTTGACAGGAAGGTGCAGTCTCATGGCAACAACCCCCGCCCTACACACTGTACACATAGAGAAATGCTGCAGTTTGTCAATATTAAAGATGTTGGGTCTACCGTGCTCTACTTTTCAAATCATTGGCGTTAGGTTAGCGACCTAACATCAACCTGCAACCACTAAGGTCTGCTATAATTATTACATTTGGGAAAGTGCCTCCTGTGGGTTCATTCAAGCACGAACATGCCAATAATCCTATGACAGCACATCCCTATGAAACCTTTTTTTTTTCATCTTTAATATCTTTCTTTCCTGTACTGTCCCCTTTTCCCTGGTTGAATACAAATCCACATTTTATTTTTTGAAAGATCTCCTGCCATATTGCTCTATTTTTTTTATGAACTGCTGCCTGTTCCGCAGATAAAACGAGGACACTTTGATGTCATAACCTAAAATGACAATATCCTTAATTCATCTAATTTCCTTTTTTACGGGACTCAGGGGGGCAGTGACCAGTGGCAGCCCGGGCCATTTGCCTAATAGGATCGTTCACCTCTGCTGGGAAGAAAAGAGGATCGTGTTACATGTTTGGCAGAAAATAATCAGCAACATTAATTTGGTTGTTTTCTCATTTCTTTGGATCACTGTGAATTAAACCAGGATGAATCAACACAGTCGGACACAGCTGCATCAAATCCTGTCAGTCTTGTTTTTTTCTATTTTGTTTCATGTGAACATCCCACACATATACGCTGCAACAGTGGACTCAGCGTTCTACACATGCATATGTTTTGATTGTGTTTACCCACAATGCCCTGCATTGTAGTCCGCTTCCTGCATTTGGTTCACTTGAAGCAAACTGAGGCCTATGTTTTTAGGCGGACCAGAGTTTGCTTTGATGGTGCGCATCAGAGTCTGGTTGTGCATTCACACCTCCCCAAACGAACCGGACGTTCCGAGCACACAAACTAGGGTTCGATTAAGAAGTTCTGGTGTGAATGCACCCTTAGTCATGGCCTCAAAGGTCCAATATGTAAGGATTAGTGACATCTCATGGTGAGACTGCAGACTGTAACAAACCCCCTCCTTTTCACAAGCAAGTCATGGTACGGCTCAGAATGGTCAAGCCCTGGGTCAGTCTTGCGTTTCAACTGAGTAGGCCCGGGGTGTTGGCTGTGTCGGATGGCCACATAGCATGACATCGTACCAGTCCATTTACCATTGCACTGTGGTACAAAGAATGAAACAGTTGGTGCTGGTTACTTTCGTGCTATTCCTACGTACGATAGTGTACCAAACCAAACCAAACCAAACCATTTCACTCAGTGTTGACATGGCTATGGTGACCTTCACATACCAGAACGGGATTTCCTGCCTCTTCATGTGTTCAGTGAGCAACAGCTTTTAAAATACATGGTTTGTCTGTTTGGGCTGCTCATTCCAATTCTATGAAAATGATGATGATTCTTATTTTAAAGCAATTACTCACCCAAGCCCTCCTAAATGCTACACACTGGACCTTTAACTGAATGTTACAGTGGCATTAAAGGGAAAGGGTGGTGATATTTTCCTTATTCTTGGCTAAATGCCATGAAAAGACCAACATCAAAAGTAAGTGATTATACTAAGTAAAACATCAGCATTAAAAGCCTAATCTAATTCAAATGTGTCACATAAAATCCAAGCACTTACTCATCCAGTTTACATGCAGTTTTTACATAATAGATGAGTTATAAAACTCTATCTTGAATGCAGTTACATTTAGGTTGATTAAACTTGTGTTTAATCAAAGTCCAGATATCAATATTGAATTGAAAATCTTCAGTCAATACGCAGCCCTGATCCTGGAACATCAACTGGGAGTACATTTGCAATCTTGGCAGATAATCAACCCAGGTTAGGTAATGGTTTTTTTTTTCTACCTTGAAACCATTCCATCACTAACTGTATCTGATTGGTTAAAAGTTGGTTTGTTTGTATTTGCAACAAAAACGAGTTTCAAGGCCCTCTTCTGCCTTATAACTTTCATTTTTTTTAGGGAAATTGGCTTACGCAATCTGCAGTGTAAGCACTCGCCTGTGAAGGGATTTGCTGGTTGAGTGGCCTCTCACCACATGTCACTTGAAACACCTTGACAGCTCACAATTCAAAAAAGCTGTGGTGGACCTTAAAACACTCCTCCATAATCATCCGTCACCTCTGACCCTCTCTTACGCAATCCAAAACCTAACCCTACTTTAACCAAAAAACGGAAAAAAAATAAGCACTGGGCTACTGGCAGAGTCAGTGGTCACATCATCTCTCTGAGACTCGGTACCATCTGTAGCTGGATTAAGAGTGCAGGTGGATGATTTACCAGTAAATGTTAGTCAGTTGGCTGCAGACCTTCAGCACTGTGCCACCCGGTCTCAGTTTAGAGGTTTTTGGCTGAGTTAAAACCTGCATATGTATGTTCTGCTGCAAGACTAGATGCCATCTGCAGAGTGTTGACTGTCCTGCTGTTGTCACAGAGTGTGTGTGCGTGCGTGTGTGCAATGATGAGAGTTTTACTTTCATCATTAGAGGAGTTAGGAAGGATTTGCTTAAGATTGAAAGTAGTTTTTTAAGTTCTTCAGAAAATATGTTGCACCCATTGTCTTTTTTTCAAATACATAAATAGGATAAAGAAAATACATTCTACATAAATTATGTGGTGACATTTTCGGAATGCATCTCATCGGGTTAATATGACCACAACGTTAACACCTGTTTTTCCCCTGAATTTCAAAGGCAGCTGGACTGAAAACAAAGATGCAAACAGAAGTAAATTTGCATCTGATGAAAAGACATGTGCAGGGTGTCTTGATGCACATTTAGCACACTTATCGATTCCAGCCAACAACCTGTGTCAAAAAGTCATTAAATACACATAATGTAATACACTGAAGGACAATCTAGCATAGAATATCATTCATCAATTATGTTTATATATATATATATGGTAAATAGACTGTATTTATTTTACATGTGGCATCACGCTATCTCGTCATACAACAAATCAAAACAATGCACATTTGGCAGGAAGCCTAGTTCTCATCTCATCTATATATATCAGGTGTCAGGCAACTCACCTCCTCATCTGCTGTATTCATACAAAGCGACGCTGGTTCTCCGAAGTAAAATGATTGTAATAAACACAACAACATGTTAGGTTGTGACGTGCAACTTCTCAGCTTTCAGAAACCGTTGGAACTTTTTCCGATAGCACAAACCGTCGCGTAATTACGGTAATGCAAATAATGCTCCTGATATTCACATAAAAGGATAACAAACAATTCATACAAGCAGGTTGATTGTACACTTAAACATATATATAGATACATTAAGTATAGTTTATTTTGTGCCAAATGAAGATGTACACACTGTATCTTTAAAGTAAAGTATCTGAGCACTTTTTGCACAACATATGCAATATGTTGATCATTATTTTAAATAAACTGAATTATGTTATTGGTGCCCGATACATAAATATATTCACTATATGATATATAGTATACTCCGTCTACCAGGACCAGATGACAACTTAAATTCATTTTTGGATGACGTGGTCCATGTAATGACTGCACTCATGTATGAATCATGCAAACTAATGCACATATGAAATGAACAAGCTTGCAGATGCAGATCTCGCAGACACTTACGAAGGATGCGAGGTGAGCTTGGAAACGTATTAGATGCCGGTGAGCGTGGGTCATGTGCAAACCAGCAGATGTGCTTTGGTTCAACCCTCACCTCTTTTCCACACAGCACATAATGGACATAAAAAATACGTCAGATCAGTGGAGAACATGAGCAAAGCCAGTTGAGAGCTGAGGAAATGCACATAATGGAGGCCAACCATTCTTAACCTCGGCTCCCCATTACACGTCCACTCAGTGGGCTATTTCGGCAGCTGCATGCGCAGGGATAAACACATACACAGAAAAACAGAACTTAAAACAGATATGTGATGACTAATGAGGGGATAACAGTGGGCTACTGATGGGCTGGGTCCATTATGTCGTCCATCATCTGTTGTTGGGTGTAATTGACTCGAAAATAGCGAGTGTGTTTATTTTGGAACAGGGGCCATAACTTTGGGTTTGAGGTATTGTCTGGCCAGCTGAGATAAAAGATAAAAAAAACCACCAGTTGTTCTTGCTCTGTTCTATTCCCATAGAAAAACTAATGGGAATGAAATTGAATAACAATGTGAATCCATAAAAATTGATGTGAATGTTTTTGTTTATTTGTGTTGTTTTTGAATGTCATTTCTACTCATTTGAAAGCCCACACCCGGATATATTTTAACTAGTGTCCAACCGATAGCAGAAATTGCACACTTTTCTGAAGCATCTCATCAATCATGTGAGACCATTGCATGTCTTATTACACCCATCATTGTAACATTGTGGGTGTAATAACACTCATGTCACTGTTTAAATGATTTACCATCATCTGTTTTTTCTATTGTGTTTGCACGACAGTGACGATTTTCCAAGTCTGATTTTAGAAGCGAAAACAATTAAGATAAGGCAACATTCTCAGAGATTATAATTGTATGCATTTAAAAAAAAAACTAATTTTCTTAGTAGTGATATAAAGTAGCAATAATTGTGCAGAAGTCACAAAATAGAGTATTTTCCTTTTCTTTTTGCTCATAAAAAAAGTACAAAAAACCCAAATATAAGAAGAAATCCAAGAACTAAATGGTAAATGGTAATAAAACCATTTAGATACACATACCATTAGATCTGAATTCCTATTCATGCGACAAAAACCACACTAAAGCTTTGAGGACAGTGTTTCTACTAAAAAGGCTACATTCATTATTCAATAAGATATTAATCCGTGATTCTTGCCTTTCTTCATTCAGCTTTCATCGTGGCTGTCTGCTTATGTTAATTGTAAAATGTCAACTGACAATAAAACTGTTGCCGAATGGATTCACCATAACTGTAAATTCTCCGTACAGAGTGCGGATGATTTTTTGTGAGATTTAATCAAGCTTCTCTGCCACAGTCAGAAGTATTGCAGTGTATAGTTTAACATTATCAAAATGTCAAAAAGTTAAATTAACTCTATATCTCACAGCAGACTTTTCGGCGGCTGCCTGCGGTGCCTAACACACCATCACAAGTGTTGCCAGTGCCTGGTCGTCGTCGCCGCTATTAAAACAGAGCAAACTCAAACAAGCATGATCAAGTACACTGTGTTTCAAGGCAAATATAAACAGAGACTCACAAACACACACACAAGAATGTATTTGTCACGCACTTTGTCTCTGTGAGTGATGTGACATGTATGAGGGATTTGGAGCCACCGCTGTGTGACCCTGCCGTTCACTGAGTAAAAGTGCATAAATCAACAGGAACGGCAGAGCGTGTGAAACAGCCGCCACACAGGTTAATAGTGAGCAGCAGAGCATCAAACATCCCAGCAGTGTGAACATTTATCTAACAGGAGTGTCTGAGACATGGTCAACAGTGAGTGTCACAATGAACACTGAGCCAAGCCTTCCCTGACGGTGTTGTTTGTATCTATCACTCAAACAATCAGACTTTATTTATGAAGTAATGTAATTCACAGTGCTTTATGGGAATATTTATAGACCGGGACCATAGTAGTGAAAGGAGGCCTTACTGTGTGGAACACTCCTGGGGTGTTTTGTCTGCTGCTGTAGCCCGTCTGCCTGAAGGTTTGACATGTTGTGCATTCAGGGATGATCTTCTTGAGTTACTGTTGTTTTTCTGTCATCTCAAAGCAGCCTGGTCATTCGCCTGTGACCTCTGGCAGCAGCCAGGCATTGTACTGCCACTCACTGGATAGTTTCTCTTTTTCAGACCATTCTCTCTAAATCCTAGAGATGGTTGAGTGTGGAAAATCTCAGTAGATCAGCAGTTGCTGAAATATTCAGACCGGTCCTTCTGACACCAGTAACAAAGTCACATATACCAACTTTCCTCCCCGTCTTGACCATGTCTTTATGCCTAAATGCACTGAGCTGCTGTCACGTGATCGGCTGATTTGCATGAACGAAGAATTGAACCGGTGTAACTTAAGAGTTTATCTGACTTATATTTGATGTTCTGTCAAGCTCACATTCGTCACATTCGTGTCTTGATTGTGCGGGAAACAAAGAACAACAGCACAAAGACAGACAGAGTAGAGGAAAGTATGGTCACACTGTCTTTCAGTGTTTACTGTCTAGTGGCTGCTAACTTGTGGAGTCATCCCATGTGGCCTGGCAACACAATTGCTTTTGCACTTGCAAGTCATGACTAGATGTAAATATGAAAGAAGTTCAAGTTTTTAACCTACACTTCACAAATTACAATCTGTAAATCAAATAAAACGTTGCTGTAACCTTTATAATGGCTTATCAGGAATGAGTTCAGTGCAAATAACTATGTTATGATGTTGCGACAGTGACCTTTAGAAATGGGAGCTAGAGGGGAAAAACCTCTGTGAATAAAAAAAAATATGTGTGTGTGTGTTGGATATTTAAATACCAATGTAGGCTTTTAACAAGTAAAAAGAAACTGTCAGATTTCCAAAGTTTAAGTTGTTGGAGGTGACAGGCTCTGAAGCATTAGCTGCATATATTAGTGTCAAGTGTCATGTCGCTTGTGTTTTTAATTTAAATGACTATTAAGCCTCTACACTTGTACACACAGTGAGAACAGAGAATAAGGGACTGTTTGCCTCAGTAATTACATATTTGCTTCTCTTTTCTTAATTAGACTTGATGATGACGATCGTCTGCTACCACACAAACCTGTTAGACCATTCATTCAGGGGCCTCGGTTGTGTCCCATCAATGGCGCTGCTGCCGTAACTGTATCGGAGCACGGGTCAGGGCCCATTAAGTGCTGAAAGGGTAATGCAAGCTGCGACTGAAGATTAGCCAAATTTGACACGACTTTTAGCCTCAAGACTAAGTAAATATAGCCATAGACGGCTTTGGAAAGCACTAGGCTGCATATTTAATCAGAAGGTGGCGTCAGTAAACAGTGTTTCAGATTGATGGATCACACTGTATGACACATAAGAACACGGAGTGATATGGAGAGGTTTAAACTTAGCTGAAAGGTCATACTTTAATAAATGTGAGGAGTACCATCTGGACGTAGACATGTTTGTTGCCAGGTTGGCAGCATGACACGAAATTGTCCCCAAGGACATTGAGGCCTTTTTGATTGACTTTGATTTGACTCTCAAAAACTGTTTCAAGGGACTTTGGGAGCAATCTGGTACCTTGGGCGTGTAATTGTATGTGGTCGACATGGGTTTGACTCTCAAGCAAATTTATCACAAGCAAATTTTCTTTGTATGTCATTGTAACTTATTGCTATGCCCTGTCTTCTTTAGCCCTAACTCTAACCTTTCTAACAGTAACACTGGACACTTGAGTTACAGTTGGAGGACAGTTTGGAATCAAAGCAAACTATTAATATTGGGCCTAGTCAGTGGGTTTGATTTTTACAATGTTTTATTTGTTCCACACGTTAAAGATATGTCACCTTTTTTCCTCTTTAGTTGTGAAGGAGCCTCTTGGATGAGAGGTGAAACGTCTTAAAATAAACTCAAGCAAGTCCAGTTATCTACCATTCACCAATCCACTCTTTGTGGGTGGGGTTCTCTCCGTCTTTGCTGAATGTCCTGTAGTCCTTTCCTTGCCAAAATAGCTGACTCGACAAATCCAAAAGAAGAAATCATTTTTTTAACAAAATGTAACATTTTTGTTTAAATATTGATTCTAAAAATAAACAAATGTATCTGGTCACTGTGGACTTCTGGGATAAATACACCATATACTCATTTAGCAGCTCTTTATGTGTGAGTAATATGGTGCAAATAATGACCACTATAGGTGGCAAAGAAACATATTCATGGTCATATGCTGTACCAGTGTATTTGACCCGGTTTAAACAAGCATATGTCAAAGAAAAGGCCACTTGTCTAAGTCATAAAGTGGGTTGCTGCCCATTAACTTCTGCTTTTCTTTATGTCGCCTTGAAAGACTGTGTAGAATTTACTGCACGGCACAAAACTAGAGAACTACAATATAAATACTAGACTCTGAGTGCACTGTGGTAGCCTATAAAACAGCTCACCCACTGCATGTTATTTATGTGAGATTATTCATGCGTTAATTGTCTTTTAATCCCAGTGAATGAACAGGTTGTGGCGTGGCTTACAAAATGAGACGCTTCACAGCCTCCGCCATTGATTACAGTGACTCATAAACACACACTGTCACTGACGCAGTGAGAAGTGAGAAGTGAGTGAGTTGTTTGTGGAGGAATGGAGTCTGCTAAAAACAACAAACAACCGGCTGACACGGACTCCCAATCGAAACCCCACAAAACCATAAGCCCGTCTGATCGTCATCTTCCTCCCTCTTCTCCCTCTCTTATGTTGCCTCACTCACCTAACACACAGAGAGGGGGAGAGAGAGACAGCTGCACAGAAAGCAATAAATGTTTCTCAAAAGTAAAGACGGGCACACGTCAGGCCCAGCATGAACGTTTATAATTGCATTGACACTCGACATGAACCTGGAAACAGAAACACAATGGAGTCTGCTAATATCGACAGAGGACCGGCTCCCAAAACATCAAAGACTCCCCACAACACACAAAACCTGTAAAAGCAGAAAAGAGAAAACAAAGTTTTATCGAGCCCTGTGCATCGAGCCAAACCTGAAAGTGACAAGCGAACACTTTTTAAATGTTGTTATATTTAGACTTTAGATTATATAGTATATTACCATTAAATGACTTCCCTGTTACAGAACTATTGCACCGTAATGTTAGGTGTTAAAAAGAGGGGTTTGTTTGAACTTGAACAGTAAAAATGTATTTCACCCATGTGATGCAGTTTAATAGTAGCCATTGCTTTGCTTTTAGAGGTCGAGACAATAAAACTAGCAAATCACTGATACCTTTCTGGCACTTAAATCTTTTATGTGATGTTCTTCCACTCTGGCAGAGTTCAATAGGAAAACTGACACACAACTTTCAGCTAGTCAAATATGCTGCAAAGCGGGTGGATCGTGTACCATCCACCAACACCATGAAGGCTCATAATTGTTGTTGTTTATTATCATTATTATTATTATTATTATTATTATTATTATTTAGAGCAAAGGAATATTCATTTGCACAATAGGACGCTCTCATTATACTGCAGGGGAAAACAATATATATGTTATTTAGTGAGCTTGTAGGTAGATTTCACACATTATAAAGCGTTGCTTGACTTTGTAATTTTTAGTCAAATTAAAACAGAAGATGAACAACACTATGAACAAAACAAATAGGCTTATAAGAAGTGAAAATATTATGCTCCTATTTTTCCTGACAAGTTAATATTCTGTGCGAAAAAGAGAGGAGGGGGGAAAAAAGAGAGAGGAGGGGACTGAGAGCCACGGATGGAAGGAACAGGTTCTCTCATCAGTGAAAAAAGGATAATTGGTGGCTGACCCTCCGACGTCCATCATCCTCTGCTGAATAACAGTGACTAATACTGTTCTGATGCAGAGGCTGCAGCTGCATCACATGCACACACACACACACTAGCCATAACTAGTTAATGCCTAACCTTAACCAAACCACAATTTAAATAAATCTTAGCCCTAAACCTAACCAGTTCCTCAAAAAAGAGGTTATATCCACATCCGGACCAGGTTTTTGGTCTCCATGAGGACTCCTGGTCCTGACAAGGTTAGTGTTTATGCCAGAAAAGGTCCTAAAGAGGTAACAAATACAAACACAAGCAGACACACACTCACAAACACACTATCTGTAACCTTGCATGCAGTGTCTTATTTGAAGTACCCACTAACTGGAGTCATTGCTCACAAATGTGTGTAATTAGGGCTCTTTGATCAGAATGAATGAGTACTCAATAAGTACAGTGAGTAATAATAAAAGAGGTTTTCGAGCCGTTTGTTGTGCGTGGTGAGTGAGAATGGGTGCTTACATGCATGCATATTTATGTGCTTTTTTTTCCACGTTACATGTAGATGACACATTTGCGCAAGCGCACTTTGCTTACAGTAATCGCGCAACGTTTTGTGCTATCAGAAAAATTCGGTTTCTAAACGCTGAGAAGCTGCACAGTGTGGTTATTATGGTAGCCACACTGGAGTGGAGAGAGTTGGAAAAACACCTGTACATTTTTTGGCCTGTTTTTGGACATTGAGAGACAGACTCAAACAAATGTGATTTTAAATATGATTTATACTGTTCAAATTTCAAATGTAACACGCAAAATCATCTGGTGTTCATGTACAACTACAGTGTTTATTCTAAATAAAACT